>NC_092804.1:156189976-156505809 GCF_040954645.1 Diabrotica undecimpunctata
TTTCCATTATCGACATCTTCTTGTAGTGCCTATCCGTTTTGGATGTTGACGACCATCATGGCAATCTGTATTGTGCAAACTGCTGCTCTGAAAAGATTTGTGGTTGTTGTGTTAAAACACGTACGCAGATTTTTTTCCTCGGTCTCCTTCTACTTTTCCTTGTAGAATTAATTGCAGCAACCCATATCTTTCGTTGTTCCTCTTGATGTGACCAAGGTATTCGATAATCGACATAACTGTCCTGAAATAATGTCATACACTAGGGTAAAATATTCCGAAAGTAAAATGTCAGGATGAAAGTATCAAAAAATTCAGGGTGGGGAGTATCACAGGAAACTTAATTAGAATTATAATTTGTAATCAGCTTAAAAGAAGAAGACTACAAATTGCTTAAGTTCAAGAGTCGAAGTAAAAAGGATCTTCTTCTTCTTTGAGTGCCTCTCCTATCGGAGATTGGATATCATTAGGGCGAATCTAATTTTATTTACTGCTGTTTTGAATAATTCGTTAGTGGTACAGCACAGCCAAACCACTCTCGTAAATTTCTCATCCAGGACACTCTTCTACAGCCTGGATTTCCGCGTCCTTGGATTTTCCCTTACATTATATTTTGTAGGAATGTGTACTTTTGTCCTCTCATCAGGTGGCCTAAGTATTCAAGTTTTCTCTTTTTTATATCCAGTATAACTTCTGGATCGTTATTTATTCTGCGTATTACCTCTTCATTTGTAATTTTATCCACCTAACTTATTTTTAGTATACGGCGGTAGCACCACATCTCAAAGCTTTCAAGATTTTTAACATTCCTCTGTTTAAGAGTCCATGCCTCAACACCGTAAAGCAAAGTACTGAATACAGAGGATTTTAACATTCTAGTTAGTAGCTGAATACTAATATCACGATTACAAAATAATTTTTTCATTTTTATAAAGATAGACCTAGCAACTTCAATACGTCTTTTTATCTCGTGATTTTGGTCACCTGTTTTATTGATGAGGGTTCCAAAGTATTTATATTCGCTTACTTTTTCGAGTTGGGTACCGTTTATAGTGAGAGTAGTGTCATGTATTGGATTCTTACTGAAGGTCGTATATTTGGTTTTTTTGACGTCATCCTTATGCCGTAGTTATTACATATCTCATTCATACTTTCAACTAGATGTTGTAGATCTTCCGCTGTTCTTACCATTATCACAGTATCGTCAGTATATCGAATGTTATTGATCACTTCTCCATTGACTATTATCCCTTCGTTTGCAAGTGAGAGAGCTTCTTGGCATATTTGTTCGCTGTAGACATTAAACAAGAGCGGTGACAATATACAACCCTGTCGTACTACTCTACGTATTTCTATTTCGTCCGATGTTTGGTCTTCTATTTTTATATTAGCTCGCTGATTCCAGTACAGATTTAATATTATTTGTATGTCTCTGGTGTCGATGTGTCGAAAAAAGGATAAAAGAAGACAAAATAATTAGGTGAAGGATAAATATTTTGGACTGTAGAGGGAAGCTACACTAGAAATGCATTTGGTATAATTGCCGATACAGAAAAGAAAGAGAGCAAGACTGTAATGCAAGACTTTTGTCAATAATATGCAAAAAAATTATTTTTGTCAATAATATACAGAAAAAATTCAATATAACATTCAACATTCAACAAAACACACTATAAATTTTAAAGTATATTTATTATATTAAATAGATAAAGCCAAAACTTAAAATAATTGTACTTTTTATACTTCAGATTTCGCATAAGAACAGTTGAAAATTAACTGTTTCTCAAAATTTTCTCTTAAAAATTTGTTTTCGGTTAGAATATAAATATTTTTATGAACAAAAAAACTTTTGACATCAACTAATGTGATACGAGCATATTTTAGGTTGGCTAAGAGACATTGGTCCACATGGGTTTGTTCCGAAAATTTTTCCCAGAAAATATTTGTCACTTAAATATCCGTGGCAAATCCTACATGTTTGGCAAGTGTATTATTTAATTTTCACAAGAACACATAGATGTTTCCTAAACTAAAGTAACACTTTCCTGAAAGCGGACTTTGTGTTTTTTGTAATTTATTGAGTGTTTCAGGTACAAAGGAGTAAGTTGCTTTCAGAAAATTGATTTGTTGTATAACGATTTCATTTTTAAATCGTTAAGCAGAAGAAATTGTTATATTTTTGTCATCAGAAAATTTAAAAATTAAACTTTTAATGTTTACAAAATAATCGTCGCGGCGTAAAAAATACAGTCTCTAACCCGGTTTTCCATCTTGTCATCTCGTTGTGGAAGAAGTGGTGTATTAGGAAGCCTGTCTTTATACAGTTGATCTCTTAACGGCTCCTTAACAAATATTTTTTACACTCGAAATTAAGTCATTTCAACATCTATCACATGAGTTGTTGCAAGAATGCAACAAAAGAAAAAAATTAGGCATATAGAAAAATTGTTACCCGACAAATTAGAACAACTACTGTAGAGAATTACCAGATAAAAAGAAGAGAAGAAAGGAATACACAAAAGAAAAAAACCAAACCATTTAAATAAGGAACTTAAATATATAGAAAACCTCAACAGAGAGAAAGAATTCAAAGCATTCTATAAGAAAGTTAACATCAACAGAAAAGAATTCAAGGTAACCACAAGATAATGTAGAAGTCATAAGGGCGACCTAATAATAACAAGGAAAGATATATTTAATAGATGGGTGGAATACTTTAACCAGGCACTTAATATAGATGAAGAAGAAGAAAACCTGGAAGACGAAAGATATGAGGAAAGGGGAACAGACGAGAGGAAAGAGGAACCACCAACGATTCTTGAAGTTGAAGATACAGTTAAAAAACTAGCCAGAAACAAATCACCCGAATAGATAATCTCCCAGATAAACTATATAAAGAAGGTGGCCACGATACCATAATGGCATTACAGCAGCTTATAAAAGAAATATGGATACAGCAATTCCTCCCCTTTGATTGGAATATTGGAATAATTTGTCATCATACACAAAAAAGGAGATATATTTGAATGTTCTAACCACTGAGGAATTACGCTTCTAAATGCAGAGTATAAAATATTTTCCACAGTATTATGTCACTGTATGGCACCATATGCAGAACGGATAGTAGGAAAATACCAGGATGATTTCAGAGCTGGTAAATCGACAACTCATCAGATTGCAACCCTGAAAGGAATTTTAGAAAAAAACACTGGAATATGGCATTGGTAATCATCACATATTTATAGACTACAAAGCAGCCTACGACTCTGTGAATAGAAGAGAAATGTTCAAAGCAATGAAAGAGCTAAGCTAGGAATACCAAATCAGTTAATAAATTTAACAAAACTAACTCTCGAAAAATTTTAATGTAGAGTACGAATTCCAATGGAACTGTCAGAAGCAAATAACGGGCTGCGCTAAGGAGACTTTCTCTCCTGTATACTGTTCAATCTGGCTCTGGAAAAAGTAATACGCATGTCACAAATCACAAACATTGGTTGAATATATAATAAATCAGTGCAAATCCTTGCCTATGCTGATGATATCAATATTGTTGGGAAAACGTAAAACGCTGTACGAGAGCAGTATGTAGCATTAAAAGAATCAGCTACAAAAATGAGTTTAATAATAAACACCAACAAAACGAAGTATATGAAAATAAGCACGCAACCACAAATCCTAATACCACTTGTTATAGAAAACAACGTCATCGAAGCAGTAAACGACTTTGTATACCTTGGAATGCTCCTTAACACTGAAAATAATACTACCGCAGAGATAAACCGCAATATTTAAACGGCCAACAGATGCTATTGAAAACATGTTAGGATGTTTCGAAAGAAAAGTACTAAGGCGAATCTATGGAGCAGTGAATGACAATGAAGTGTGGAGAAGACGATACAACTTCGAACTTTATAGAATATACCAAGAACCTGACATTGTAAAACATATTAAGAAAGGAAGTCTGAGGTGGAAAGGGCATGTACTGCAAATGAACAAAATAACCCAGCTATAAAAACGCTCCTTGATAGACCTATTGGTCAGAAAAGAAGAGGAAGACCCAGAGCAAGGTTCCTTGATAACATGGATGACGACATGAGAAATATGGGAATACGTGCTTGGCGAAGGAAAACGATGGATAGGGACGACTGGAGAGAAATTCTTGAAGAGGCTAGGCCCACGCATTGTTGTAAAGCCAGAATGATGATGATAATTCCTATTAAATTTTATATAATTAATCAACCTCAGATCTAACTATTTTACTCTTCATGAAAATTAAAAGGGATTCACTACCCTATAAAATAATGCATTATTAATTAAGTAGGTACATTAATTAATATTTTTGAATTTTTAGTTGCCCACACCAATAACTTGATGAAGTTAAAATGGATCGGGCATGGAGTTTCTCTTAATCCTGAGATTAAACATCAACAATATAGGATATTACCAGTGAATTTTAAAGAAAGCGATGAATACACTACAGAAAAAAACGGTATGTAGATTTTAAAATTTGTTTTAATTTAAATACAAAACTATCCATAGCAGGAGGAGCATCGAACAAATGATCTTTGCGTTTTGACCATGTCGTTTTTTAACCACTAATTTAGAGTACTATAATCAACGATTCCTTATTTATATAAAAGACTTCTATTTTAATAAATCATTGGTTATATAGTGTAATGTAAAATAATAAAAAAGGTTGATAATAAAAAGCTTCTTGTAGGTACACAATACTCAACGAAGACCACGTTGCTCAAGTCAAGGAGCTTCATTAGGGTTGGGTAAGGATATAGATGATAAAAAGTGCAAATCAAAAACAGACAGGTAAACGATAGATAATAAATAGATAACACAGTATCACAGTTTGGCAAAGAAAAACTAGAAACACGGAATACAGCTAAACTGTAAAGAAAAATGGGTGCCAATAAGTTTTAACCTGAAACTTATAAAGGAACTCAAAAATAAATAAACCAAACAAACATTTTTTGACAGAACAGAAAAGGTTATATATTCAATAAAATAGTTTAGAAGAATTATTATATGATCTTCTACAACAAAATTCAAATAATTTATATCGTCTCTAACCAAAAATAAAATAATACGTCACAATAAAAAATAATTTTTATTAAACTTTCAAACAAACATGAATTGTAAAAAAAAATAAGCAATAAGCATTGTTTATTAATACTCATAATACTGAAAATTTTTAATAAATATATATTAATAAAAATACAGATAATGACAACTATTGTCATTAATAATCTTATACTTTAAACAGATTGCAGTCTTAAAACAATTTAAATGCACTCAATACGAAAATTACTTAAATCAAAACTTTAATACATATCTCAACAAAAAAAAATATAATCAAATAAATATGTGACTGCAATATGTATTCTGTATCAATTTAGTAACATACTCAAAAATAACTAACAGCAAAAAAATGAAAAAGTTACTATTTCTGACAGCAAAAAAGCATTATCATTATAAAATATTGCTTTCACATAATAATTTGTTGACCTCTGAAGATAGGGCCATAGGCCTGAAGAAAAAAAGATGTTGGAATCCAAAGGCACAGGTAAAAAGTCGGACTAACAAAATTGTGAGTTTCTCGATCTTAAATAAACTAGAAATATATACGTCTGAATGTATATTGATACAAATAATAACTAAAATCAGATAGTGGCTTTTTATAAGTTAGGCCTAAGCTAATTCATTTTTGGGAAGAGGATGTGCACTTTGGTTCGAAATATTTGTTCCCATGAGAAAACAGTTACGCTTTTAACTAAAAACCAATAAAATTTTAAAAAGGATTATGCATGATTAATACTTAAATGAAGTAGTTTAAAAGAAAACGTATATTCCAACCCCACACATAATTTATTACTAAATCACATCAATTACTAAATATCAGCTAAATAAGCTATAACCTCAACTGAGATTAGGTTAAGATATAATTGCTACAAAAAAATTGTGTCTAGCTATTACCTTGCCATCCCTCCAAATAAAAAAAGGTCGATGTCGAAGAAATGTTATTTTAAATGAGAATGTCAAATCAGAAATTTAAATTATTATTACAAAATTGTCAGCCTATTATATTTTATATAGGATGATATCTTTCAGTGAGTAACGACATTAGAATGCTGTTTGTCAGTCGAAAATTAATAGTTTAATTTAATCTCTTGCTGGAACTCCAAATTCTCCTAAGTCATTAAGCTAAATAACAAAAGAAAGAGTCCATTTAAAATTTGTAAAAACTATTTCTGGGCCACGAACGATATTTTGTTGCTGCCAGTCGCCTCGAATCAATTATTAATTATATAAAATACATGATACATTAATAGTCTTTCCATACATTTCTTAACCACTTTCTTCCATTTATTTCTGTCCAATACTTTTTCTTTCCAATTTCCAATATTACTTTTTTTGTAAATCTTCATACACGCTGTCCCTATAGAGCTAATTAATAATTGTTTTGTAAATTCCAATTTGGTTTTTCTTGAGATACATTTGGATTTCATTAATGATCGCAATAGTCCAGAAGTTTCCTTTTGTTATTCTTGTCTGCTTAAAGTCTAGAGAACGTTGCGTTGAAGTTAGCTACAAAGAAACTTTGGTAAAACACAAATTTGCGTTTGCGGTATTGCCATGTTCTTATTATGTATATGTTTTATGCCCCAAATATGCTTTGAAACAAGTACCAACTTTGGAAATAAACAAAGCAATTCAGTCTCTAGCCAGAAACAAGTCACCCGGAGCAGACAACCTACCCGCAGAAATATTTAAATGTGGCGGTCAAACATTTGTAACCCTCCTTCAAAAACTACTAATACAGGTATGGCGAGAACGCGCGTTACCAGAAGATTGGAATACTGGAATTATATGCCCCATACACAAAAAAGGAAACGTTCTTGAATGTTCCAACTTTAGAGGGGTTTCCCTTCTTAATACAGCATATAAAATTGTGTCCCTGATACTTAACGAACGACTGGCACGGTATACTGACAATATAATAGGATCCTACCAAAGAGGCTTCTTGAAAAATAAATCTACCATTGATCACATATCATCCATCTGACAAATATTAGAAAAAACGACGGCGTACGACATAGACTGCCATTACATCTTCGTAGACTTTAAGGCAGCGTACGATACTATTGACAGGCCCCAATTATATTCGGCGATGATCGAATTAGGAATACCAAAAGGATTGGTAGAATTAATTAAAATGACAATGATGAAAGTCGAATGTAAAGTGCGCGTACAAGGGGATGTTTCAAAACCATTTAAAACCAACAAAGGACTGCGCCAGGGAGATGCGCTATCATGCACGCTATTCAACCTAGCGTTAGAAAAAGTTATGAGAGATTCGGGAATAAACTTAAAAAGTACGATATATACCCGTAGTATAAAAATAATGGCATACGCTGATGATATCGTCATAATTGGAAGAACCCAAAATGAAGCAGTGGAGGCTTGCACACGTATCAAAAATGCCGCAGAAAACATCGGACTTCTGATTAACATCCAGAAAACTAAATATATGCCGGCCATATCAAGAATTCAACAAAATAACTTAGAGGTGCAACACAAAATGATAGAAATGGTAGAAGAATTCTGCTACTTAAGATCACTGGTAGACTACAAAAATAACACATCCAACGAGATAAAAAAAAGAATATGCGTGGCCTGGGCCCTCAACTAAGAGCGAGAAGTATGTCAATAGCAACAAAGTGCAAACTTTATAAAACAATAATACGCCCAGTGCTCACATACGGATCGGAAACATGGGCATGACGACCCGAGATGAAGAGTTACTGCGAGTCTTTGAAAGAAAAGTATTGAGGACAATATATGGCGGAGTAAACGAACAGGGTCTGTGGAGAAGGCGAGATAACTTTGAACTCTATAGACTTTTTGGTGATGCAGATATTGTGAAGAGCATCAAAATAAACCGCCTAAGGTGGGTGGGCGACGTTATGCGGATGGATGAGAGTGATCCCACTAAAATAACTATGCTAAACAGGCCGGTCGGAAGAAGAAGAAGGGGGCGACCTAAACTCAGATATCTGGACGATGTACAGGAAGATCTGAGGGAGATTGGAGTGAGGGGCTGGAGAAGACAGACACTCGATAGGGAAGGATGGAAGAATGTTTTGAAGCAGGCCAAGGCTCACGAAGGGCTGTAGCGCCAACTGATGATGACAGTACATTTTTATATTATTTTATGGAATCTGGTATTTTTTAATCGCCCTTTGGAAAGTAGCGGTTAAATTTGACAATAGTGCCAAAACCCTCAAAATATACAGTGCTAGTCAAAAGTCCGTTCCCCCCTCGTATCTTTTGAACGGTTATACTTGTTTAACTATGTATTACTAAACCGAACATAGCCGTTAGACGGTGGTGTCAACTGGCAAGGAATGTCAACTATCAAAATATCATCTGTTAAAACATAAGTTTGTATTTAGGTTCCAATAAACGATTATAAATCTTATCCAATTATTAAAATATGCTAATATATGTGGATACATTAATTTTAAACAATACTTAGTGTAATAAGGGAGTGAAATAATAGTGAAATTTGGAGGGAGGTAATAAACAGACGTAGGCTTTTTAACTAGTCATAAAAAGTGACGTAATAGTGACAGATGACGTTACAGCGCCCCTGTGACAAATAGTTTTAAATAGGACCTTATGGCAAGTGATACCTCGTTTGAAAGGTATTGAAAATACCTATTCAAGCATACCAATTTTATTTAAGTTTAAGTTCATTGTGATGAATAAATTAAACAAATACTAAAATTGTAGTTTCGCATTTAATTAATAAATATTAAAACCTCCGCCTCTGGTTATTTGTCAAAAAGTTGACGTTTTTCAATTCTCTAATTATTTTTACGTAAACGTCAACTTTTTGACAATCAACCAGAGGTAAACGTTAGAATATTTATTAATTAACTGCGAAACTACACTTATTTTAATATACATATTCATACTAATTTTGTTTGGATTTAAGACGATTTTGACGAATAAATTAAATTAATACTAAAATTCTAGTTTGGCATTTAATTAATAAAAATTCTAACGTCCGCCTTTGGTTATTTGTCAAAAAAGTTTACGTTTGTCAATCCTCTAGTTGTTTTTAGTTTGCAAAAGCGTTTATAGCTCAATATTTAGTTTCTGTTTCTGCTTAGTTTAGTCAATTCAAGTTTAGTCAAGTTGTTTTTGTTAGTTGTTCTTAGTTATATTTAGTTTAATTATTGTTTAACGAGACGTTTAAATTTTTACAAAGGCAGAATGGTACATACTGTAGCCGACAAAGTAGCAACTGTGTTAATAATTGGTAAATGTAGAAATAATTTCCATGCAACGGAACGTCTTTTTAATGAGAGGTACTCCGATAGCCCTACACCGAGAGCTTATTTGAGGAAGCTTCTTCGGAAGTTTAAACAAACAGGTAGTGATCAAGATGGCAAACGATCTGGTCGACCAACAATTAGTGATGACAAAAGTAATGGTATCAATCTAAAGACAAAAAATTGTACGCCACTAAAATTTTTCAAATTAAAAATTATTTTTGAATTTTTCGTTTAATTTGTGACAAAATTCTATTTTTTTTTTCACATAAGACTCCGTTTTTATACAAAAAAAAAATAAAACATTTTATCGCGTATTTTTCATGGCTTAATACATTCTCAAGAACTATCTAATACAGTAACATTAAACCAGAACAATAATAACAGAAATTGCTACTAATAAATTTTAAATAGGCGTACAGCTACAAAAAATGTTCAAAATTACCTCCCTGAAACGTAGCACAAGTTGTAATTCTTAGCCTCATTGGTTGTCGTATTCGCGCAAATATTCCTGGTGTTTTCTTAGTTACTTATGTCAAAGTGGTTTGTTAGAAGAAAAAAGTTAGTTTGTAAGACAAATTTCAACATCCCGTATATTGGACAATGAAGCATATGGTACGTTTATATAACAAACTGGCATTATTGTTCATGCAGAATGCCGTCCTGAAGTTAGTTGCTCTTATTTACGGAAACTATATATTTTACAAATGGAAATCGTATATTTTACAAATTTACAATGGGGATAGGCATGTACGTTGGAACAAAATTTACTGTTATTTTTTATTTTATTTGAAACTAAAATATATTTGATCCCGGTAAAATAAGGTAGATTTAGGCATTAAACAGATAATAAACAACCAACAAGTAAACCAGTGCTTACCATATAAGAATATAGTGCCATTAGTCCCAAGGTTTACACTGTTATTTACCCTTGGAACAGTGTTGGTTGTACATTGAGACATGAACTAACTGTATTTAAATAAATAAAACGAATATTTAAATACCTTTTTCATTGATGGAAAAAGCCAATGAAACTATTTTTGTGTTTATATATTATTTAGAACAAATATTTTTTGGAAAGGCAATGTTGAAAGATTGAAATCGTGGTCGTATTTTAGACACATGCAACACTTTCACTATGCTTGAATGCTTCACGACGGCAATATCTTCAACATATGAGAATATATTCAGTTTTCGAAAAAAAACCTCACAGTAACTTCTTATTTTCTGCTTTCTTTTACATAAGTGGATGTAGCTTTTCCAACAACTTCAAATTTTACTACAACCCTGCTTCCAATGGTAAAATTGTGTGCAACTTTGTCTGGTGGAAAGAAATCAGGAACGTCTTCATCTTCGAAACTTGAATCAATCAGCTTACATAGGAAGAAGAACAAGAAGATACAACTAATGCTCTTTTGACAGCCTCTTTTTTCCTCGACATTGGCTTACACTTTTTAATTTTCTGCTCATTGATTTTTTGCAACTTTGGAGAGTTTGTGACTATCATACATCTTCCTGGCCTCCTTCCCCTTCCACCAGGCTTACGAGGTGGTACCTTCGGAAGGGGGCGAATAATAATATTTTCTGTGTATTATTCCAATGAACTAAAAACCGACACTTTGAACATCTATAATTCAAAAACAATGGATTTCTGACTCTCGGCATAATGATTGCAAATTTTGATCGACAAGACCAAAATCTGCATGACCTCTCTGTAAATGTTCATCCAATTTAACTGAAACCACTTTTACATATGTGTCGGGGTCCTTTGTCCTATGAATTCAGTAGATATAAAAACTTTTAATAAAATGTTGCCTTGTACAAAATATTGAATAGTACTCATAAATAGACAATTAAAAACGGCAACGTCCAAAATTACAGTATTATTATAAATGTATACTTATTATTTTTTATTTTATATTTATATTGTTTATACTTATTATTTTTAGGCAACTTTTCCAGACTAATCGTGTATTTCGCTTTTGAAAGACATATCGGTCATCACCTGATTCAGATTTACGCTCCCTCAACTTTAATAGTGGCTCTTTCCTGGTTCAGTTTCTGGTTAGATTTTGATGCTATACCTGGTAGAGTGACACTACTAGTAACGTGCCAGTTGTCTTTGGTCACTATGTTTTCAGATCTTCGCGATGAAACCCCACCAGTGGACTACATAAAGGTATAACAACAATTATTATTGGTATACTAAGCTGGACAAAAGAGACGGCCACTTTCATATTTATAATTTAAAATACTGAACTACTACGGTCGCCAGAGACGAAAATGTCGCTGAACTTCTAAAAATGATACGAACAAGCTCAATTTTGCTGAGAATAATAATTTTGGGACCACAAAATAGATGCAAAACAGTTTGCCACTCTTACCCCCAAGCTTCTTTCTAAAACCTCCCCTCGTATGGGGGAGGATGGAAAACTTCGGTTTACCATGAATCTGTACGCTGCGCTGTAGAAAAAACTGTTTGTAACACGAAATGTAGTTGAGATCATTTTGAACAATAATGTTTATTAGCACTTTTTCTGTAGAATGAATCGTTCTCACAAAAACAATGCTTGAAGCGGCCGGCGGCTTTGTATGTCAGTTATTATACGCGAGTAAAATCAATTTTTTAAATAAAATTTGTATCAACTCGACGGTAAAATCTTAATATCTTTTGATCAGAGTGTCCTTTCGACAAAAATCAAAATGCGTTTTAAAGATGGCTAGCTGAGGAAATAGTGACGAGCAATAAAGATACAAGAATATACTCTAAATCCTTAAAGCCTAGTTCGCACTATGTTAGTATTTTAGCCAAGTAGCGAGTAATTTAGTAACTAAACATGTCTGAACAACAAAAATTTAGTCGAGTTCATTAGTTGTCACGTATTATTAGGAATTTTCCAATCTTAATATCTTCAGAAGGCAATTGATAGCTCCTAGTTTATCTCTTTCGTATCCATATCTTCTTTTTTTTTTCATTAGTTACACAAATCTCCTCATAGATCCCTTTTAAAATAGCCGTTACGATTAACTTAATCAGTTTATTTAGTTTATTGCGTCGTATGCTGTTCATCTTACAAAATACAACTTACTTGTGAACTGTATTGGAACAAGTGCGAACGATTTTGGGTCAGTAGTGTGTAGTCTAGTTACTAAATTACTCGCTACTCGACTAAAATACTAGCATAGTACAAACTAGGCTTTAGCAAAAGTCAATTGGAAGATAAATTTGGTGCCAGCAGCTGCGGTAATTCCACCTCCAATAGTGTATATATTAAGTTGTTGGGGTTGAAAAGCTTGTAATCCAATCTGTGCCTCACTCTGTTGGCACCGATTGATTATACGTGGTGTCAACTGACTCGACGTGGGACGTCCTGCCAGTGGGCTTAGCTGTAGCAGCTGGCAAGGGCGGCCCAACTCAATCGTGTTTGAGGGTCGAGGTGGACCAACACGTTTTCATTTTCACTTCGGAAATCATTCTCAAAATACAAATTAAACAAATTATAATAGAAAAAAATCGAATGTCCAAATTTTTGGTTCAGATATATAGTTACGGTTTATGGAAACTTATTTAGTTTCTAATTTTAAGGCGTTGGATATATGGATGGCGGGTTGCATGATATCTGTGTTTGGAGCTGTTGCAGAGTTTGTCATAGCTAAAGTATTTTTTGGAAAATACAACGATCACAAGAAAAAGGAACAGGAGCAAAAAATACCAGATGTAAGGGTAAGTAGTCGAAGTATCCAAAAACTTAGGTGGTGTATTTGAAGATATGGTTCTTCTTTGTATATTTTTGTAATTTTGCTGGTATTTCATCGATACCAGCTACTTGGTGATCGAATGGCCTTCGGAATTCCTTAGTGTTGGTCCTGTTTCCTTTTCCAAGGTTATTGTCCTATAGAATTTTATAGAAAACGCATTCTGCATGGTCTCAACTCACTTCAATACGTTTTAGATGTTTGAACAATAATTTTTTTAACAAAACAATTAGCTAGACCACTTATATATGATATATTGTAGATGATAGAAGTATCAGCATATACGATTGTAGCGAACAAATTACACTGCATCCTATAAGTTGTGTCGTGCCCCCCTTTACTGTTGATTGATTGTTAATACTATTGATTGTCAGTAAGTATAGTAGATCTCCAAATATTATTCATTTCAAAAAGTTTGAGAAAATATTCTTTAATATCATTAAATCATCTGCATATGAGCAGATTTATCTATTTATTATAAATAGCCTGTTACTGTTGGATTATCATCATCATGAAGGCCTTTCATTCCTGATGGAATATTTGCCGCTCTTACTTAGAGCTCTCTGATGTACTTATTGCGGTGAATCACTCAGCATTCTTCTTGTGCATTGTCAAAGTTTGTTGTATGGCTTGGCTTTCGTTACAATTAATTCTTTCAATCTGTGCAAAGTTCACTTCAGTTTCTCACTTTCAGGATTTTGATATTTCTTATGACTTCGTCCTCTCATCTCTCTTTAGGTCTTTCAGTGTCTGGCTTTGATCTGGTGACATTTTTAATCAGTAGGCCATTTTTCCTTATTTCTATATGTACCAGTCATATTTTATTTCATGGTTCATTCTTCTTCCCATTTCTCCGTTTTCCATTCTTAGTGGCCCCATAATTCTTCTGAGGATTTTCATTTCGAATATTTTTAACTTTACTTCATCTCATTTTAGTTTGTTTTTAATATATTGTAATGAGTCTTCATTTATTGTATATAATATAATGGTTGTTTTTTTTTCTATTTAGGTTTCCATAGCAAGTGAATTTATGGATCCAAATTCTTCGCAATATAAAAACGATTTTTGTTACAATACAACCAAACAAAAATCCCCACATCTTTACTGGATCACTGTAAGTATTGTACCCAATTAAATTAAATCAATAATTAGGTAGTAATCGCCAATAAACGCCATACGCCGCGTATAACTTTACGCCAAATGTCTCATCTCTATGCTTGTACAGCAATTTCACACTCCGTTCAGTGTACAATAAGAGACCGCATCCATTATTTATTATATAAAGAATATGTTATTATTTATTATATAAAGCATACAGATGCAACGTATGGCGTGACTTTTCCTGGATACCACCGCCTTAAGCGTACGGCGTTTTAGACGAACTTTACTTTACTTGGAAGGTGGCAAAAATCCTAATGATTCATAAATCCGGAAAAAATAAAAAAATATATCTTTCTAACCTCCTATAAGCCTTCTGCCTATGCTCAGCAAAGTCTTCGGGTAGGTGTACGTGAAAATTCTAAAAATGTTAATAGAAAAATAAAAAATAATTCCAGAACATCAATTAGATTCCCGTAACAAACACGGAACTATAGAACAAGTGCAAAGGCTAGTTAACCAAATAAACAGAGACTTAAACGCCCAAAGATATTGTTCAGCTACGTTTCTTGACAAAACTAAAGAAGCTGCTATCCTATCAGTGAGTACTCAGTTAGTACACTAAAATATACCCTATAGCCTATATATTCGGCCTCCAGCAAGGCAGCGGCCTTGGCCCAATACTCTTGTAATAGCGGTCATTTCAAACAAAAATGCAGGAGCAACATTTGCAGGCGATACTGCTATTATGGCATCCCACACAGATCCGTCATCACCCTCAAGAAACCTCCAATCAAACCTAAATAGAATTCTGCAACAATTGTCAACTTCCTTAATTCGAAGATGCCCAATATCTTGGCATTCATTTAGACCGTCACCCAACTTGGAAAAAGCATGTATTCACCAAATGCAATCAGCTTGAATTTAAATTAAGTAACATGTATTGCCTCAATCGTTGCAAATCAAAATTGTCCATGGATAACAATAAAGTGCTGCGTGCATAGTCAATCCATCGTCGCTCCTGTCATAAGGAATTTACTACTTTTGACTAACGATTGCTCGGTAAGTAGGCATGTTTACTTTAACTTTTTTTATACTGTGGTGTAGCTTGTGAAATGTACTTTTAGTAATTAAGATTTGCTTTTCTAGGTGTTGTGAAGTTGTACATTAATTTACATATTTTGTATATTTTCTTGACACTTTTTCAACTATATATGTGTGGAAAATGTAAAATCAACTAAATTATGTGAGGAAACTGACCAACAATCCTGTTCGCTTGTTGCCTTGAAGAATGCTATTCGGGCAGTCAAAGCTGGGGACATTGGCTATTTAAAAGCTAGTAAAGTTTTTGGTATTCCGAAAGCAACGTTTGGTATTCCGAAAAGATAACAAGAATGTCTCCGAAAAGGGTTTAGGTTTCTACAAAACGGTTTTTACCAAGGAACCGGAAGAAGAATTGTATAATTATCACAGACACGTGAAGAAGCGTTTATACGGAATAACTTTGCTTGATTTTCATCACCTAACTTTCCAGTTAGCCGAAAAAAATAAAATAGACTCATCATCATCATTCAATCTTCGCTTATCCACTGCTGAACATAGATCTTCCTCATAATTTTCCATCTACTTCGATCTTGTGCCTCTTGCATCCAATTCATATGGCAACGTTTTAGATCGTCAGTCCAACGTGTTGATGGACGACCTCTGCTTCGGTAGGCATCATCTCTTGGTCTCCATTCCAGTATCCGCTTTGTCCATCTATTATCTGTCATTCAAGCCACGTGACCTGCCCAGTTCCATTTCAGTGTTGCTACTCTCTCTACTGCATCAGCCACTTCTGTTCTTTGTCGTAGCTGGCGATTTGGGATCTTGTCTCGTAGTGAAACGCCCAACATAGCACGCTCCATAGACTATCCATACAACAAAACAAAGAAGCTTTCAGTTTTAAATTGGGTGTACGGATTTCTAAAATGATACCCAACGCTTTTGTAAACCCGAATCAACATCTGCTTCAAGGGCTGAAACTTATAGTTGTTATGTTAATAAATTTTTGATTTGTATAAAGCTTCCTTGGATTCTAAACATATCAATCTAACGCGTGTTTTTAACTGTGACAAAACAGGTCTAGGTACAGTCTCCAAATGTAATAGTAAAATCTTGGCACATAAAGGACAGAAACAAGTGGGACGGCTGACTTCTGCTGATAGAAGTGGAATAACAACAGCCGTTGTTTGCATGTCATCATCAAGATTCTTTATACCGCCGATGTTAATCTTTGCAAGAAAGAGCAGAAAACTGAACTCTTTTTAATATGGTTTCAACATTTTGTTCAACAATCGAAACCAAGTGAAGATGATCTGATCTTATTAATTTTTGGTTGACATAAGTAAATTATAAAAAACATATAAGTAATTTATTTGGCTAGCGAGAAACATGTACATTGTTGGTGAGGCTATCTTATAAGCTGTAACATCTTTGACTACTATTAACGCTTTTTAAAAATGTGGGATAGTTCCTTACGATCCCAATATATTAACATTCCTAGATTTTGTATCATCTGTTACGAGTCAAAGAGATTTGGAGAATAATAGTCTACCACTGCCAAGTCAAGATGAAGCAATTACTTTAACTTCAACTATAGAGCTTCTTACCAGTAACGATTTTTAGTTGACAGTTTCCCCTGCAGACAATATAGCAACTTCATTAGGAGCAAACAACCCTAAAGACATTGGTCTTCTGCCAAAGAGAAGTAAATTAATGGAACCAAAGATGAAATCTAAAAAAAGGCAAAACAGCTGTACTGACATCTAGTCCGTATAAGCTAGAATAAGAACTTGAAATAAACACGAAGGAGGCAAAAGAAACAATGAAAAAGCTAAGATAAAAATAAATGATGATAAACACGAGGATAGTGAAAGAAGTAACAAAAAAATAAAAGTTTGTCCTTCCAAAGATGGCAAAGGAAAGAAAAAAAAATGTAACCATCAAGTACATAATAAAAGCAATGATGAAGATGCAGAATGTTTCTACTGTAACGAGTGGTTCTCCTCATCAGCCGATGAATAAGGATGGGTAGGTTGCTCGGTCTGTCTGAAATACGCTCATGAAGCATGTGCGAGAATAGATACAGAAGATGATGAAGAATTTCAGTGTGAATTTTGTATTTCTAAAAAGTATAACATGTATCTATTTTTACCAATGTTCTCTTAACGGTTTTCTTAAGTTTTTTAATAGCAAATTACTTTTTCCTTAATTTTATTTGCGAAGCATAGCCATTAGGTAATGAAATGGTTTGATTTTCCTCCCACCCTATGGGGCAATGTGAACTATTGACGTATTAGTCAGTTGTCATTTTTTTGGTGTAAATACATTAAATAAATTCAGTTTTAGTTGCAACTAAATAACCGTTAAATGTTTAATGAACGTTTCTAATTAATTAAATAAAAAACATTACTTCTGATTTAACTATATGTGCATATCTTCCTTAGATGGTTCACAATGCCCCATCCTCCCCTAATTATGATTTATTTGAAACAAAATATTTTATAAAAATATTAATTAATGTTTAGTTTTAATAAAATACTGATTTTTTTTTATTTTAGGGCGAGGGAAAAGAGAAAGTTTTATGGAGAGAGCTGGATCGCACTTCACGATATTTTTTCCCTCTTGTTTTCTTTGTTTTTGCTACTATTTATTGGACCATGATGATTTATGGAAGAGAACATTTTAGAAGGCTACAAGATTTTATTTAACGAAACTTTGTTGAGTCTTTGATAAATACTATTTCAATAAATTAATTGTATATACAAAGTAGCATGTGTTTGTTTTATTGTATTAGACTATTGGACGAATTTCAGAATCCGCCACTCTGGATAGATATCTTGGCGATCTGAATCGCTAGTTATACAATGTAACTTCCGTAAGTGCGTGTATACATATATACATTCGAATTTATCGAAAAGAACCCTGAAACATATTAAACTTATTTATTAGGGTGGCGACTTCTTCTTCTTCCTTCTTTTATGTAGGCTTTAAAGCCTGTTTCCTCTTCAATATTAGCCTCCTAAATTATCGCACCATCTTTTTCTTGGTCTGCCAATACTCCTTCGTGCATTTGGTGACTTATCTCGTGCTATTCGTACTATCCTATCCTCTACCATTCTACTAATGTGTTCGTTCCACTTCTATTTCCGTTTTGTCACCCATCCATTTATGTCTTCTATATTGCATGCCCGTCTTATGATTTCGCTTCTCTCCTTATCCAACAGACTTTTCCCTGATATTCGTCGGAGTATTTTCATCTCCGTTGTTTCTAGTAGTCGTCTCGTTTTAGATGTGTCAGGCAGCGGCGGCTCGTGGCCTAAAAAAGTGGTGAAGATGAGGAAAGCTTGCCGGAGCCAAAAGGTGTTTTAATACCTACTTCGCGCCCAAATCTCATAAAAAATTCGTTAAAAAAAAAGTTTAGAGTTTATGGCCCTAATAACTTGAAAACAGTTTTTTAGGGCACTTATACTAGATACGAATCGTTCTGCTTGCCTGGGGTATTTTAGCTCTGAACCTCGACATTTCATTGAGGGTTTTTTGGCGATTAAAACACCACGCCTGCTAAGACAGGGTGGTGAGTTTCGATTCAGCCGCCCACTTTAAGTCAGATGCTGATTGCAGCCGACCACTCTGGATCAGACGCAGATGTTTAAAATACTGGTTGGTCGACAATGTAAAAGAACATCCCTTTTATCTTCATTTTTCCAATGCCTAAATGGAGTCTCTAATATATTACACACCAAGTCATTAATTTAACCACCATTTAATATAGTCTTCTGCAGGTCATCATGCAGGGTAGAGTCGATGGCAAAAAGGGAATAGGTAGAAAGAGGAAATCATGGCTGCGAAATATTTGAGACTGGACAAACATGACTGTAGACGATTTACTCCACGTTGCAAAAGACAGAGAAATTTTTAGAAATATGGTCGCCAACCTCCGTTAATGGAAACGGCATAGGAAGAAGAAGAAGAAGAAGAAGTCATTAATTGGATTCATGTCTCTCTAAAATTATTATTGTCCAAACGAAATCCACGAGAACACTTTATATCCGAAATCCGAAACAAAACAACGGAGAAATGTATTAATAAAGTGCACTAAACAAATAAAATTAATACTGTGACTAAACTAAACTAATAAATACTATACACTATACTATATAAAAATATCTATCTAATGGACTAAATTTCAAAATATTGTCGCTTAGAGAAATTTCCGAAAAATAGGAATACCAAATACACATCCAACAGTGGGTGAAGACGAATAATATATTTTTAAGCGGAACTGCACGCACCAGTTTTCTCAGCTATCACTAAGGATAGGCTGACGTCACGTTGCCATGGCAACCGTGAACGCTGATGCAGATGGATTTGGCATTTCAAAAATTATATTCACCTCTTCCTGAATCCTATTATACACGGCTGGTGATACAGGTCAGGACTTGACCGTCAAGTACGTGTACGTACCGCTAATAAAGCTAGTGTTCTTTTTTAATTTTTAGATTAATTAAAAGAGAATAAATAATTGATTTCAGAATTTAGATATAATAATGTTGTTTTCATTTTTTATTTATTTGTCTCAATTTAATTATATTTTTTTGGTGAACCTCACCTTCACCTACTTCACCTGGCCGGCCGCCGCTGGTGTCAGGTCTTGTCTCCGCTGTGTATGTTAATATAGGTCTAATTGCTGCTTTATAGATTTACTACGACTTTTTCACAAAAATTATATACCTAGCTTTGCCAGTTCAAAGTATACAAGCACATACAAGGAAGAATCAAGTAAGCCATTGCATTACAATCTTGCTCTTTTTATTGCGCCGTCTCCTTTCGAAAGTAGGCGATCCAAATGACAATTGTAGTTTTGAAAACTGTTGCACGAAAGATTTCTGCGGATGACCGATTATACCAGCTACTCAGATATTTCAGCCAAGAGTTTTTCATCAATTTGTAGAATGAATTAGCTTCTTCCAATTTTTATTGCATTAAACAATATTTAACAAAAGCAATATATCGTTTAATACAAAGGCACCTGGATACTTCTAGCGCACAATTAACTATGAGAAAATTAAATATATACTGACTATATACGCATCCTTTCTTCGCTACTGAGACGCTTCTTGGTAAAAGCCACAGCGACATGGCTCATTTCATTTTTAGTTTCTGTAAAGGTGGTTATACACATGTAATGGAAAAGAAGCAGAAGTTAATCAAGATTTTAGTTCCTTATTTGTACCACTAGGTAGCGGTCATGTCAGCGCTATTACTGCTTCTAAAATATGAACGAGCGTGGTAACAAATGCAACTTAAGATATTTTCATATGTAGATGCCGCGTGGTCGTAGAATAGAATTCAATTTTTGCGTTTTTTAAAGTTTTTTGAAGAAAATAAAATATTATTTTAACTAACTGAATCTTTTTAGAAAAAACATTGATTCAAATTTTTAATTTAAATATGTACAAATCTACAAATAATATAATTAAAACTCTCTTCTTATAAACTATAAATAAAATTAATTAAAAGTCAATCACCGTGAGAGAAAGCTAAAAAATTAAATATTAATAAAATTGTTGTAAATAATTATCCAAAAACCTCGACGCCTATGGTCTTTCTTGCGTCCTTCCGCTCGACACCGTAACTGTCTATACTTTAAAAATTTATATACTATATATAATTTATATATATATATATATATATATATATATATATATATATATATATATATATATATATATATATATATATATATATATATATATATATTTCCAGTAATTTTACTGCGCATCAATTGGGCGTGGCGATCGTAAGATTTTCAAAGTCATTCCTACTTTTGACAATCTGTATAGGTACCGTTTAATAAAGAAAAAATATATCAATCTGTATATTTATTTATCTTTAGTATGCAGATAAACTTCATCCCTATCATATCTACAAAACCTTGTATTTACAAAAGACCTATGAAAACATCTCTGACTTTTAATTCACAAAATCCAGAATCAGGGTATCTGGGCCCCAGATACCCTGATTTTTGGAACACTTCCTTCTTGTATCTAGATCTTATCTATTGTTCTGAAGCTATTTTCTTGTGGCATTTTAAAGTAATCAGTATTTTAATGGGAATAAGCCACACTTGAAGGTTAAAATAAGGTTATTGACGTTTGACATTAATCCATCTTGTAAATACAATACATTTTGGAGACGGCTATCGCCGTATTCCCGTTCTCCTCCGCCAATCCTCCCGGTCCAAGGCATGCTTCTCCTCCAAACCTCTCAATTCCATCGCTCTTCTAATTATTTCATTCCATAAACGTCGAGGTCTACCTCTTTTTCTTCTTCCAGGGGGCTTCCATTTGTGAAATTTTTGGGGCCAACGTTCGTCAGGCATTCTCAATAGATGTCCAAACCATTTTGAACCTCTTCTTTCTATTCTGTCAATGACCGTTTCTGTAGCATTCATGTTATTTCTTATAGATTCGTTGGTCTTCCTTTCCGCCTTGATGTTCTAGCACTTCTTCTCAAATAATCCATTTCAACTGCCAACAATCATCTCTTCTATTATTTTTTCTACTGCTAACACATGCAGAGGAACACAACCCGTGATCATCCACAAGGCCGCCGCAGATACAGTCCTGTAGGCGCATGCTACTCGCAACAGACTCGTTCTGTCTACTTTTTCATAAGCCTAATATTAGGTATTCATATCTAAATATAATGAAAAATATTAATTATTGTGTATTTATACAATCATACAATAATGATTGTGTTCTACATATTTAAAGTGGTAATTTAATTATTCAATCAGCGTTTTGGATTTTTTGTATTATGTGTGAAAGATAAGTTACATTTCCCTACTATTCTTTATATACTGTTTACTTTATATGCCCTGGGAGGGGGGTTTTAACCCCCGAACCCCCCTCCCCCCTGGGTGCGCCTAAGATCTGGGGAAAGAATAAAAACAAGCATACATCATAGAACGATTTATTCGAAGTATAAAAATCAACACCTTTTGTACATATCTACACAGCAGCATAAAAAATATTTGGCAGTGACCTTATTAGTCATTGAGTGAGTTTCTACATTTTTAGTTACACACAAACACATATCTATAAAAAATGTGCGTTATATTACACAATAATAAGGCACCTAAAATATTCTAATCGATTTTGAAAAATATGGCAACATTTCTTTACACAAATAAAAAATTAATTGTGAATATTTGTAAATCATTTTGTACATAAAGGAATTGCAGAGAATAATATATATTTTTTAATTTCTTTTTTTGTACAATATTAATGGCAGCTGGTTTTAATTAATTAAAGTATATATTCAAAAAAATGACAAAACTTAATTTTCCCTTGATATAGTAGATAGTAAAAATATTCAAACTTTAAGTTTTTCAAAAATATTCATTATTTAAAAACTTTCTAAGCAAACGTTTGGCATCCAACAGCTAAAAAAATTTTGAAAAAATGTATTAGATAAGTTTACTGGTCAAGATTCGTTTATTTTTCTTATTTTAAAAGAAGCACAAGTTTTACAATATTTTCTGTACAGATATTATACAGTCGCAAATTTATATTTAGAAATTTTACGAGAAAACGGAAATCAATATTTTTACTTTTGTTCTGAATCCAGCTACCTTAATGTAAACATTTATTATTGTATATAAAAGATAAACACAGGGTATATAACAAAATACAAACTTTTAATTTATATGTCTAACAAATTAGCAACTATAAAATCTTTGACATTTTGATAGGACAAAATGTCATCCTTCAGGTTTTTGAGTTTTCTTAAATAAGTCTTGTGGATTTTACTTTTCGGGGCTTTGTATCTTAAACCCAAAATCGCTTTGTCTAAAATGTAGTGAAGCCATAAAAGATTGGAGAACGGCTCAAAGTCCTTCCAGTTGTTTCTGAAAAAGAGAGAACATTATAAAATCGTTGTTTACAAATTATTAAACAAATCTTGTTTTTAAGGAGTTTTATGGAAAAAAAAACAATATACTCAATGAACGCACTCTGCTCTTAACAATGAAAAATACTCTACTCTCAATTATTCATACTAGGCATTTTAGCAATAATTTTTTTAAGGACACCCGTCCCAAGACGATCACCGATGTGGCACCTCTCTTTACCAGACACATACGACCATCAATAGATTTTTGGAAATATAGCTTTCTTATCGCGGGCCACGGACTGAATGCACACACAACGTACACTAGTAAACTCAGTCCCATGCGTGGTTCTTAATAAAATAAAATATAATAAAATTAAAATTAGAAGTAAAATAAATTAAAATAAAATCAATTAAATTAAAATAAAAATAAGTTAAAATAAAACAAATTACTTTAAAATAAAATACAATAAAGTTAAAAGAAAGAAAAGAAAATAAACTAAAATTAAATAAATTAAATTAAAAACCATCGCTCCGTGCTTAGATGATAATAAAGGCTATGTTTCCCCTCCACGGTCATTCCCTGATTGCCACATCCAGTTTTATTTTAAGTTAACTTTCATTTTGAAAAATATTTTCTTCCAGACCAATGTCTGATCAATTGGTAAAAGTGCTAAGGGAGTATATTATATATGAGGCGTTGAGAACCATAACGGACCATCCCACAAAATTGTGAAATTTTAGATAAGTTTGGTTTTAAACCCAACATTTACTTTCCTCCTATTCCAGAGTGGACCATATGAATTTCCTCTACTCTACAACAGATGGCAGCATGTATTAGGATGGTCCATTTTGTTTAAGACAACAATACTTGCGAGTTAGACTGGATTAGAGTTATCCAAACTTAGAAAAAAGGTCAGACAACTCTTCAATAGGGCAAAATCTACAGGTAGTTGGGACTCCTACAGAAATGCCCTTACTGAGTACAACAAAGGACTAAGAAAATCAAAAAGAAACTCGTGGAGAAAAATGTGCGAAGGGATAACAGAATTAGCCCCTGCACAACGGCTCCAAAAGGTTCTCTCAAAAGACCACACAAATGAAATTGGACTGATCAAAAAGCCGAATGGTGATTATACTGAGAGTCTAACGGAAACTATTAGAGAACTGTTAATGACCCATTTTCCTGGCTCTCAACAAATACAAGAAGATGAACCGCAAAGTGTGCAGCTGGCAGAGACTCCAAGGGGCCTCAACAGATCCAGCAGGCAACTAGCGGAAAAAATCTTTACACAAAATAAAATCGAATGGGCCGTTAAAAGCTTTAAACCTTTTAAATCCCCTAGTAAGTACGGAATATTTCCTGCTTTACTTCAAAAAGGCTTCATGCAAATACAGCCGCAACTACAGCGGCTTTTCATAGCAAGCCTGGTGTTAGGTCACATTCCAAAAACTTGGAGGGACGCAAAGGTGGTATTTATAACAAAGGCGGGGAAACGTCCTACAGACGAAGCGAAGTCTTATCGTCCTATATGCCTGACCTCCTTTCTCCTAAAAACAATGGAGAAACTAGTAGATTACTACATAAGAAGCGAAACATTAGCGAGGAAACCACTTCACAAACATCAGTTTGCCTACCAGACTGGCAAATCCACTATAAATGCTCTGAATTCGCTAGTCGAAAGAATTGAAAAGACAATAGTGGCAAAAGAAATAGCTCTTTGCGCTTTCATTGACATAGAGGGAGCATTCGATAATACCTCTTTTGAATCCATAAAAAGAGCACTAGTAAAGAGGAGCATTGAAGTCTCACTAATACAATGGATTCAGTCAATGCTAAAAACGAGAATCATCACTGATAGTATTGGAGGAGAATCTGTGAATGTGACAGCGGTAAAGGGGTGCCCTCAAGGGGGAGTATTATCGCCTCTGCTGTGGTCTTTGGTTGTGGATGACCTTCTCACTAAGTTGCATGATTCTGGTTTTATAACCCAAGGTTACGCAGATGACCTAGTTGTTACAATTAGAGGCAAGCATGACCAGACTATATCTAGTCTCATGCAAACTGCTCTTAACGAAATTAAAAGTTGGTGCTCGAAAGAGGGCTTAAATGTCAACCCCAGTAAAACGACTTTGATACCTTTCACAAGGCGACGTAAATACAATTTACAGGCTCCAACTATGAATGGCATCACATTAGACTATTCCAAGGAAGTAAAATATCTGGGGGTAACCCTAGATCAAAAACTCACCTGGAATAGTCATATTGAAAAAATTTTATCCAGAGCTTTGGTGGCAAGTTGGACCTGCCGCAAGACGTTTGGAAAAACTTGGGGCCTACAACCGAAAATGACTCTCTGGTCATATAAAACAATAATTAGGCCCATGGTCACATACGCATCATTCGTATGGTGGCCAAAAACACAACAAACAACAGCTAACGCCAAGCTTCAAAAAGTGCAGCGGCTAGCTTGTCTGGGAATCACAGGGGCAATGTCAACATGTCCCACTGCAGCTCTAGAGGCGATGCTGAACCTTCCTCCCTTGCAGTTCTGCATAAGGAGGGAGGCAGTAACTACCGCCTTAAAACTGCGACAGACACAAATAATGAAACCTGGAGATCTAGTTGGCCACCTGAAAATCTTAGAAGAAATTCCATTGGATTCTAAGGACATGCTGACAGATGTTATGCCAGTCAAATTCGACTTTGAAACACCCTTTGAAGTGGTCATAAAAAACCACCAAATGGGTGAAGAAATTGAACCAAAAGTGGAAGAAGGTTCACTCGTATGGTATACGGATGAATCTAAGATAGATGAAAGGGCAGGAGTGGGAGTTACTGGGCCCAATTTCAGGCTATCTAAATCTCTTGGAAACGCCCCAACTATCATCCAGGCAGAAATACATGCTATAGACATAAGTGCCCAAGAATGTCTCAACCGAGACACCCGTAGGGCAAGAGTCCTTATTTTATCAGACAGCCAAGCCGCCTTAAAGGCTCTAAAGTCATTTACATGTGAGTCGAAGTTGGTTTGGGACTGTAAACAATCTCTCAAGAAGCTGGCGGAACGCAACAATGTAACTGTGATGTGGGTGCCAGGTCACAAGGGAATTGCAGGAAATGAGGAAGCTGACAGCCTCGCAAAAGAAGGAGCTAATACCCCATTCCAGGGTCCGGAACCCTTCTGTGGACTATCGAAAAGCCACATCAGAGAGGAACTCCGTACCTGGGAACTCAATCAACTAAGATCATATTGGTCTAACACACCAGGACAAAGGCAAGCAAAAAGGCTCATAAAAGTGTCGCCTACTGCAACAAACCGCCTTCTCGAAATGAGTAAAAAAGATATCAAAATGGTCACTGGCCTTCTCACTGGTCACTGCCCTCTGAGATATCATCTCAAGAAGATGGGCAAATCAGATAGTGAGAACTGTCGTTTCTGTCACAATGAAAAAGAAACGGCAGAACATATACTATGCAACTGCGTAGCACTGTTCTGCAAATGACTAAAATTCCTAGGAGAGGTCAGTTTGGCGTCCTCTGACATAGGAAACAAGTCACCTAGGAAGCTAATCAACTTCATCAGAAGTATTGGCATTCTAGAGTTTAACTAGATTAAGGTATGCACAAAAGATCTCTATAGGTCGAGGTGCGGTGGATTATATGGCATGGTCCGCTTTGGTTTCTGGGAATACCAGTTTAACCTTTAAATTGTCAGTGACTTATTAACACATGATAATACTATCTGCTGATATTAAAAGTGTTTTTTACACAGTACAACCTAAAAAAAGTGTGTAAAATGGCTTCTACGTCTAAACTGAATATTTCTTATTAACATGAAATTGAATGTATGTATTATTTCTTGTTTTTTAGTGAAGTAAAGTTTTGAAAATAACGGTCAGTAAAACACGTGGTTTTAATACTGTTACGATTTTTTCTGTAGGTGCAATCGCTAGTTTCAATAAATATGCTTTCAAATAAATTTATTTAAAAACTTTGTTCGCACATTTGCCTCAAAGTTCTATATAATTTTTAGAAGCTAAATCTGACAGTGAACCCTTACAGTACCAAGATAATGGTAGTTCGGACGAATATGTGCCTTCAGAGTTGGAGTCTGCAAGTGATACTGAAATAGATTCCCAACATTTAAGTCAAGAACAGCTTAAAGACAAGCCAAAATCAAAGAAACGCATACGCTGCGAGAATAACTGGAAGAAAAACAAACGTAAGTTTTTACGGGCGAGTGGAAAAAAGTACACAAGCACTAAAGGTAAGATTGTGTCGGCCATAATACATACTCCAGTAAATTCATGCTGCAAACTAAATTGCCATGAGTTGTTGAACACCGAAAGTCAAGAGCAGATCAATAAAAAGTTTTATGGTCTTGCCAGTACCGACTTGCAAAGTGCATTTATTTTTTCGCAAGTAAAAGTAGTAGGAGTTGCACGTCACTATTCAAATAAAAAAGTTTTGAGAAAATACAAGAATTTCACACGACATTACTATTTACCTAACAATGAAGGCAACAACAGCAAAATATGCAAAATATTATTTAAGCAAGTACTGAACGTCAGCGATGGTAAACTTGACCGAACGTTGAAGAAAAAACAGAATCTAATTCCACCAACAGACCAACGTGGAAGACATCCGCCAGCTAATAAAACCCCACCCGAAACTGTTAAAGCAGTTTGTGATTTTATTGAAAAAATACCATCATAATTTCTCACTATGCACGACACAAAACAGAAAGAAAATATTTATCTCCTGATTTAAACATTCCTATTCTTTTTAATGAATACAAGAAATCAACAAAGGATCCTGTTTCGGAGTTCATATTTCGAAACATTTTTTGAATTTAGTTTGATTTACACTTTCATGTTCCGATTGTTGATTCTTGTAGAAAATGCGATTTATTAGAAAGGCAAATACAAACCAACGAAAACAACTTGCAAAGAAAAAAAGAACTAAAAATTGAAAGAGAACTTCGCCTGAGAAAAGCAGAACAGCTAAAAGAATCAATGGTACAAGATTTTAAACTTACAACAGATAAGGTCGACACCACTGTTTTTGCCTTTGATTTGATGAAGACACTGCCCACCCCAGTGTTATCGACAGGAATAACATTATAAAAGGCAATTGTGGACGTATTGTCTGGGCGTCCACAATCTACAGTCTGGAGAAGTTAAGATGTATGTATGGAATGAATCCGTTGCGTCTAGAGGAGCTCAGGAAGTCGGCTCCTGTCTTATCTATTATATTAAAAAGTATGTTAGAAGCAAGAAAGTAATCATGTATTCCGATAGCTGGGTGGTCAAAATAGATATATTAAAATTGCTTTACTCTGTACTCATATCGTGCAATCGGATGACTTTCTTCTTCTTCTTCTTCAAGTGCCCTGTCCGTTGCGAACGTTGGCTATTAACATGGCAATTCTGATCTTATTTGCGGCGCTTCTGAATAGTTCGACCGATGTGAGCCCGAACCACTTCCTCAGATTTTGGAGCCACGAGTGTCTTCTCCTGCCTGGCCCTCGCTTACTGTCTATTTTTCCCTGGACAATCAATTGCAGTAGACGGTACTTATCGTGTCTCAATATGTGGCCTAGATATTCAAGCTTTCTTTGTTTAATTGTATTCACGATTTCTTTCTCCTTTCCGATTCTTTGGATTACCTCTGTGTTGGTGACATGTTCGGTCCAGGATATACGAAGAATGCGTCGGTACACCCACATTTCGAATGCTTCTAGTTTTCTCGTGAGCGTCTCCGTCAGCGTCCAGGCCTCCACACCATACAGTAAGATCGGAAAAATGTAGTTTTTAACTAGACGTAGTTTTAGGGGAAGAGACAAATCCCTGCTTGATGACTTTCTAGTTGAAGAAATAAATCATAACTTTTTAATTAGTAGACATTCCTTTATGTCATGTGACCGCGACTTCGGTCTAATCGAGAAAAATAAAAAATATCATCCCAACATTTTTCATCCTGAAGATTGGATCAATGTATTACAGCATTAGTTTAAAAAAAGATGATCCTTGTATTATTTATTTTAAATATGGTGTAAGTGATCTTCATCAACTTCAAAAATTTAATATTGAAAAAAGGAATATACCAAAGGATCGTTTAAAGGATAAATTAGCAATTTTATATCCTGATGGAAATGTTATAACTCCAGTCAAAAAAAAGACCTGTTGCAATTGACCGAGTTTATTCCACCGATCTTTCATGACTGTTATAAAGATCTCAAATGCTCCGATACTGCCCAGGGCGAAATTTCACTGCGAGGACATGATTTGGACTAAATTTATATACTTTTGTATTTTTACGTAACTAACAATAAAGCTATTCCATAGTTATGTCTATTTTTAATAGGACTATTCTACATGCATGGAAGATTTTCTAAATACCAAAGCGGATCAACCCACATTATTTTTGTAAATTACAAAAAAAAAAACACATTTTCTTGGACAATCCGTTACAAAATACCCACTAATATTGCCAGTGCTTCATACTAAAAAAATTTAACACTTTTATGTAAGCCACAAAAATTCTTTAAAATACCAGTTTTTGTTATTTTCAGTTTCCTCCATTTAATTTTTTTAACAGGATGGTCCGCTCTGGTTCTCAACGCCTCATATATGATTGTATAGTGTATTTCCTTACCTGTTTTTGTCCTGCATCAATCTATAGATGTCGAATTGATAGTCTCCTTCGGCAGTAAACAAATCTGGATCCAATCCAAGATCGTTAAATATTACAACTCCGTCATGTTCAATTCTCGACAGAGTGTAATCAATGATGGCAACTTCAACGCCAATTGTGGGTATGTTATAGGTTTTATTTTCCAACGTAAACGATACTATTTTATTGGTTTCTACCGTAGATATCAAAACGTTTCCCCAATGAAGATCGCGATGTTCGAATTGGAGTTCTTCTTCGGCTATCGCCAAGCCTAATGCAACCTGGAAAATTAAAACAAATGTAAAATTTAGCAAATCATTTGTATCGTGTTGGCATTAACATTTTCAATACGAGACTTCAGGTACAAAAAGAAATATTTCAAATGATCTGTACCAAACGGGGACATACGAAATACAATGAATGCATGAAGAATTGAAAATATGTAGTGTTAAATAACAATGATATCTTTTGTTTGACATGTACATTTATACAAGAAATAACAATATGCTTATTACGAATCGTAATTTGTTAACAGTAAAACATAATAGATAATGAGAAACCAATCGGAACAATAAACAAAAATGGACAAATCCTGACCTAGATTCAGCAAAGGAACCATTACATAACAGAACTCGGGTATTCTGAAGAAATAGCCATTTCAATATCCAGTAGTCTACCAACACTCCCAGAAGATGACCCAGTCTGATGAAGTCGCGTATTTGCAATTGCAAAAACAGAGCCAACATTCCAATTAATAACAATAACCGAATGACCTTATGAAAGACGTACCTGTTTAAAATTATTTTATAATTGGTTTCAAATGAGTGTAGAGTAATAAATCATGAAGTGTCATAAAATTTGCCTGAATTTCGGTGTCGTCATGGGCGTAGGCAAATGGACGGATGTCAACTTCGTCGTCAAAAATTGATGTACCTCAAAATATCATATTTTGGATATTTTGTGATAACCAATTTTATTTAATTTTTCGATTAACTTATTCTTCAAACTCGTATTCCATTATATGGTCATTAAAGCTAATTACATTTTTATTTATAAAAACAAATTCACTTCCTTACTGAACGAATAAAAGCATTAGAAGAAATAAATCAACATGAAGACTAATAACGCGTAATGAGGTTTTACTTACACTTTCATTATAATCCCTCTTTTATTTTATTATTATCATTCGACATTCGACATTCGAGTTAGTAATTGTTACTACACCAATTAAACGTACAGTAATATTGTGATATAGAAATAGTGAAAAAGTTATAAAATGGCGACATTTGCTCCAAAGAAAAGAGGTGTAAAAAATTCTCCGCTATCTGTTAGTGAAAAAGTTATAATTTTAAATGTATATGATTGCATAAAACACGATCACCCTAGTTTGTCTGTGCAAGAAAGTGTTGAGCGATGTGCCCGAATGACTGGAATTGGACAGTCCACGATTTTTAAATTATTGCGAGAAAGAAAGATATCAGGCCAGTTAAGTCCATGCAAGAGAAAATCAGGAAGACCAATAAAAATCTTAGGTGAAGACACCAAACGTGACATTCGAAGAAAAGTTCATTCGTTTTATTTTAAAAAGGAAATACCCACCCTTGACAAAATACTAATGGAGATAAGCCAAGATAACGATATTCCTTTGATATCCAGAAAACTTTTATGGAAAACTTTAAAAAGTATGAATTTTTCCTGGGAAAAGCACAATCGAAAGGCACTATTACTGGAAAGTGATGAAATCATTTGCTGGAGACGAAAATATTTGAGAACTATAAAACAGTACCGCAGAGAGCACAAGAAAATTTTTTATCTTGATGAGACGTGGATAAACGAAGGTTATATAGTCCAAAAAATGTGGCAAGATAAAAATGTAACAAGTGCTCGCCAAGCTTTCATAGAAGGCCTTTCGACGGGTATTAAAGTGCCTTCGGGAAAAGGGAAGAGGCTTATAATTGCTCACATTGGAAGCGAAGAAGGATTTTTAAAAGAAGGTTTGTTAAGCTTTGAGTCGTGTCGGACGGGAGATTATCATGAGGACATGAATTCGGATGTCTTCGAAGACTACTTCGGGGAAATGTTAAAATTTCTTCCAGCTGATTCGGTCGTGGTTATGGATAATGCAAGCTACCATTCAAGGCGCATAGAGAAGGTACCAACTTCAGCTTGGAGAAAGCAAGAAATTATTAATTGGCTGTCAAATAAAGGTATTCAGTTTGAGACGAATTCAATAAAGAAGGAACTACTAGCCGTAGTAAAACAACATAAATCTCGCTTCATAAAATATGCCGTAGAAGATGTAGCAGAAAAGTATAAAGTAACTGTGCTACGCCTACCGCCATATCATTGCGAATTAAATCCCATAGAACTTATATGGGCACAAGTTAAAGGATATGTTGCAAGGCACAATACCACATTTAAAATGAAAGATGTCAAGGTATTGTTTGATCAAGCCATTATGGAAATCACATCAGAAAACTGGCAAAAAGCAATCCAGCATGTTTTAAAAGAGGAAGATAAAATGTGGGAACTGGACAACTTGGTCGATCAGGTGGTTGACCCTATAATTATAACACCAGGGGATGATGACAGTTCTTCGGATGAAGACTATAGTGATGTAGAATTGTAATAACGTATCCAGTAAAGTTTTTGTAGTTTTTGTGAATAAATTGATTTAAACTCCCCACAAGTGTTTCAATATGTAAAGTTCATTCGTGTGTGTTTGTGAGTATTTCCCGATTTCGGTTCGTATATATTTTATTGTTACATTTTATATTTTTTTAATAACACTGTTCTGCTGTATTACATTTTTATTTCCTTTAATATGATTTTTAAGAATGCATATTCTTTTGTCAATTAACCCACTAGCGCGCCTCTGGCTCAGTGTTTATCTGTCGATAACAATGGACTAATCCCTTAAAACAGGGTGATACCTACCTGCTCTTTATGAAACGACAGAATTTTGCAATGCGGACGGAATTTATTGACGGATTATTGACGGATTACCCTGTAGCGCTTTTGAATACTTCATGAGATTTTATTACTCTACACTCATTAGAAATAGATTATAGAATATTTTATTCTATGTATAATTCCTAGCCCTAAGATTTAATTGTCTAGACGGCAACCCTGTCAGCTCTAGGCAAAGTCGTTACAATTTTATAAGAGTAGTATGTTTCCATATGTTGCCATAAGAGCACACAATAAAGAACGTGTGAAGAGATTTTGTTTTACAAGTTATTTCTTCGCCCTATCGATCAACTATTTACCACCACGATTAACCGGCGACCAGTCAATTTAATTCAACAATTTAAACAGTACCAAAGGATCTAGAGAGGCTAGGAGCCTTCTGAATTACTTGCCTCCAGAATAAAAGAAAATGTTCTACTATATACATGTACTAATTTACATTTACCATAAAAGACAAAACATCTGCTGCCTCTTTAAGAAAATAACCCAGTTTTCTATAAGGACATAAGAGGACTGATAGAAAAAATTAGTTTATTGAAATACACATTGAAATAGACAGTTCAAAATGTAGCTTGAAATGAGTCATTTTACACAATAGTAAAATCCTGAAAAAATTTAAATAATCAGAACATTACTGGGTAGATAATTTGTGTCGATTTAAAAACAATAAACTGTCTCCTTTGACAGGAAAGTAGATAAACAAAACATCCCTGTTTTTTATGTCTTTGCTAGAGCACAAAAAAAAATAGTGGGTTAAAAAAGATTAGCCTTTGAGAAATGGTTCAAAGAAAACAAAAGGTAATCTATGAATCTTTAATTGCAAGAGAAAAAGTTATATTTCCTCCCTTATATAACCAGTTAGGGCTTATAAAGCAACCTGTAAACACTTAAGAAGATGGACAAATATTTTGTGAACAAATTTGAATTGAATGCTTGGTGTTTGTTTATTGAAGAACATTTTCTTGGAATTCATAAAGCAGGGAATAACATAAAATTAATAGAAAATACGCTTTCCAATTTTAATATTCTTGGTAGTAACATGAGCATTAAAGTTCACTAAACCGTGGAAACTTGTTATCAAGAAAAATTGTATCTGCACATGAAGGCAGAGTATTGTTTGGAAACTTTAGCGAGATTGTTCTGGGTACCCACATAGTAGAAAGTCATGGAAAACGCAATTCTTTGGTGATGGGTAACAAATGTATTTGTTGTGATATGTGTTTCTCCCTGTGTTTTATGAATTACCAGTAATATCGTGAAATTTATAAAAGTTAAAAAATTAAATTTGTCTGTTCTATAAAAGGCCAGTATTAGCTAGTCTCCAAAGTTATCTTAAAAAGTAGAGCTTTTACGAAAAAATAAAAAAACATTTTTGAACTCAAGCATCAGTACTTATGTCTCCTGCACCAAAATGGCTGTTGGACTGTTATATTTATTAAATTTGCATCAAGAAATGAATATTGTGTATGGAATAGCAATTGTGAAAATCATATAAACTGTTTATTCTAGAATATAGTATAATGTTAAACTTACCTGTTGAAACATGGAGTAAGCCTGCATTGCGTTGTTGAAAACGAAAGATTCCAAATCTTTTCCTCCGTAAGCCATCTGAAAAATGATGTACAACTGATCTTCTTTAAAGGTATCTGGGCAATCGTTCTCAGATCCTCGAGTTTCGTCAAATAGGTCCCACAGATCTATAAGTTTTTCAGGGTATGTTCCTTGAACGCATTGTATTTTCTGAACTTCGGTAAACGAAGATATTCCATTTCTCTTGTTGTGTCTGAGATTACTCAGTTCTCTAGAATAAAAAAAGAATATTTACAACATGATCCTGATTAACAATTGTAATGATGTACGACTTACATTGTGATTATGATTTCTGATAAAACTTCTTCAAATTTTTTCTGTCTTTCACCATTAACGATTTGGTCTCCCTCCACTGGAATAATTTTCAGCACTGATGTTCCTCCATCGGGATTCCGTAAGAGGAAAACCTCTCCGTAAACCCCTTCTCCAATTTTTTGACAATTCTGAAGGATACTGTAACAAGAAATGAAGTTATTTAGTTTTTGTTGCAAAACTTTGTAAATGTATATACAATATAGAGAAATGGCTGGATCCTTTATGTCAAGCAAATAAAAAAAAGTGATAACACTTATAATAATTAAACATTTTTTTTATTAGTTACTTATTAAAAATAAAAAAATAAAATAAAAATATTAGAAGGACACGAAGAGACTAGAAAATACTACCACGGTGTAAGAAAACCGTTCCCATAGTTTATAAATGGTGTAGCAAGAAGGATGATAGAAGAGATTAAGCAGACGACTCATAATAATTATAATGCATAAAATGAAAACTAGCAAAGCACGGAAAGATGAAATAAAAAAAATGGAAAAGGAAAAAAGATGAGAATGTAAACGAGAAAACTAAAAACACAAACGAATGGTACTAGAATTACATTTCACCGTAATACAGGTTTAAAATTGGGAAAAAGATCTGAATTTTAAATCTGTTCCTATATAATATTATTCTTGAAGATTTCCCTGGTCCGCATGAGTTTTTACCAAATACACAGTGGCGGTCGTAGCTCAGCGACTAAGATACTGGCTTATCAAGCCAGAACGCATGAGTTCGATCCTTGGCACACATTTGGCCACATTTCGGTGGCCATATTTTGAGTGCTTCTTCCAAGAACTTTAGGAGTTCAACTAGTAAATATTGTTTCACAAGTATTTTAATTAATTCAGTTACAAAACCTTTAGAAATGCGCAGTATACTTGGAAATATCTTCCCATGACTATGGCTTCCAAGAAATACTGAGTTAGGTGGATTAAATGATATTTTGAACTGATATTTTCAAAAATACAGATAATAATTAATTTGCTTGGTTAAGTTAATTACTTAGAAATATACATTCATTTAAATAAATAGAGATAATTTTTGGTTGAGTAAATAATAAATATACCACATAGAAAATACCTTTTTTAAACAAAGTATTACAAACAAACAAGTTCAAAACACGAGAGAAATCCAAAAACATAGTTTTGTTGTGAACTTGAAACTTTTTAAATAGGTAAATATATATAATAAATAGTAACTTGAACATATAAAAAACAAATAAAATGAACCATCCACCACCTGCATACAAGTACTAGGTAGTGTTTTTGTAGTTTCTATGAATCGCTAAAGATAGTTTTACTCTGAAATGAGTAATTCCACTCACCTCACCTCGATGTGGCATTCTTCAGACCAATAGAGATTATGTAGCGCAAAATAGTTGAGAAATGGAAAACAGAACCAGGCAGGAATGAATCCACAGTAGCTAAAGACAAGTTTCCTAGATTATTAAAGAAACTGGTTGATAGTCTTTCAGAGGAAAATGCCAAATCAGGGTTTAAAAAATGTGGCACCGTGCCTTTGGATCGCACCAAAGTCCTAAGGATGCTGCCGAACTCAGACAATGATAATACCAGACAATCTGGAACACAAACGCCCTTGTCAGGTTCTGTTTGCGTGGAAGGGATTGATGACACTTTTAAAGAACTTTTGAAGACATTAAGACAGTCTGATACTCAGAGATAAAAGAAAAAGAAAACAAAAATGATTGTCGAACCGGGAAAAAGTGTTGTGAGGACAGATTTAGAAGAAGAAGAGTTTGAATCTGAAGCAGGATTATCAGGAGTTCAGAACATAGAACTGAATCCGTCAAAAGAAATTTCCGGTCGCACTAAAAAGCTAAAACGAGAATCTAGTGCTTCAGGAAACTCTCTTCCAAGACAGTGACAAGGAGCTAGTGTTGTCATCTGATGAAGAAACGAACACTTGCGTTAATCCTGGAGACTTCTTAGTGGTCAAAGTATGGCAAGACCAAGCAATATTTCAGACTCTACGTTACTGAAGTTCTCTATCATCAAAATGGCGGTTACGTAGGAATCTCTTTTAAGAAGGTTCCCCATGCTTGGAAATTTTCGGGAACTGAAGAGGAAGAGCATTTTTTAAACAAGATGATATAAGACAGTTGTCTGTATGTATAAAAGTGAATACCTAGTCTCAGTTTAAAAACATGATTTGTTTTAACAATGATCTTAGTGATTTGTGTTTATATTTTTCTTCTTCAGGTTCCTTCTCTTATCGGAGGTTGGAACTCATCGCTATTTTAATCTTATTGTGTTTATATTAGCCGACCTTAAAAGTGTATTTTTCATTTCAACAATAAATTTTTCATATAAAACAAACTGTATATTTATATGTGTATGTTACTTTACACCTTATACACTTTTTACCTGTTCCTATTGGCCCTACAAATTTATGAATAGGAACACAATAGTTTTTCATACTGTTGTTCCTATTCACCCCACTTGGTGGGGTGAAAACACACATAAAAATGCATAAGTTTTATGTTTGCAACATGTGTTAGTGGCTTTTTTTTTAGTTGAACGTTTGAAACCGTTCTTATTCACCCCATTTTGCGGTACCCATTGTCATTCATACACAAGGAATTTCACAAGATTTAAAAAAGGAAAAAAACAAAACATCACACTCACACAACACGGGATTGAAAGATGACAATACCATATTATAAGAAATATTGAAAATGATAGGAAATAAGTACATCACAACATCCAAAACAACTAACACACTGAGATCTAGCCTTTCCAAAACTAAACCCAACAACACACAAGAAAAATCAAATAATTGCATATATAAAACACTCTGTGAAAGACAAATAATAAAAATTGTTATTTTTCAACATTTTTTGTTTATTTTATAACTGAAAAATATCGTAAATTGTTAATCAAATACGATTAATTTACAGATGTTCATTCCGATTTTTGGAGAAGCTTCAATTGGAACTGCATTTCAAAAATAAATATATCTTCCTGTGGTTTTTATTTTGGTTTGATGCCAATTTAATCTGGATATGGCGCATTGTGACGTAGACTGTTTTATTTTTGGCGTTTGGACAGACTTTGTACGCTAATTATTTATTTACCTAGATTAATAGTGCTATAAAAAGTCCAATGTTCAGTAACCAATAGGCAAAATATTGTTATACGGGAAATACGCACTTAAGTTTTCTGCCAAACAAAAATCAAAATAAACAAAGAAAATATTCTGGTATGGAGTGGTTAAGAACAATGATCGGAATGTTTATCTCCATCGTAGAGGATATTTAAACGTATTTTAATGTATGTATGTGTAATAATTATTTCATATTTGTATTTAAATAATTATGAGGAATTCCATATTATTATATATATTGCGTGTTGATGTGATGACAAAATATTCTAAGTTTTCTGATCAATCGCAATTTTTGAATTGCTCGATGCTTCTGCTTTTGTGAAGTATAAACCTCATGTGACTGGTTCTCGTATGTACGTATAATACGATTAACATTAATTTTATCCCAGAAATTTATAAAAGCAAAATATTTACAAAAATAGAACTTCAACATCTGTTCCTAGAACAATGAACTGTGCTCCTTAATCTTACTAATAGGTTGGAGTTTTTTGTGACTAGTAGTTATTTTTAGGAATAAAGAAATTAAAATGTTACCAAAATAAAACTCGGAATAACATTGAATAAGGATTTTTTTGGAAAAGAGCCCAGGACTTTTAAAATTGTATAGACGTGAAGGCACAAAAAAAACAAAAACAATAGAAACATACCATACACTAATAACATTATCACGAGAAAGAAGAGACTATGAGGTCAAAAAATTATTTAAAAAAAAGTTATTTTACATTTAAATAACCCTCTGAAAAGTATGTGTTAATATATACTAGTACTACACTAAGTACTTTTGTTGAAATGGCTTTTTTAATGTAACAACAAATCGATAAAAGTTTAAACATGGAGGCAATACAATTCATGAATGCAATGTTACGTTAATACTTTGTGAAGTTGCTTATAGGCATTCAGGCAAATTAGCGTTTGCGTTTTAACTGGTATTTTCTTTTTAAGTTATCATAAGAGCCTATGAGGGCTACCTGTCTGATAAATTCTCAGAAAAGGGGCAACTGGCATTACGAATTCAAATACAATATTTTTCTAACGTATTTATAGATTTCTATGGGTATTTATACTTCCTAGAGATTCTGAAAGAGTGTCCAATAAGTTGAAGCTCCTCCACCAAAATATAATCTTAAAGAAATATTACATACGAGCCTGTCACTCCTGGATAAGAGTACAAGCTACCTCTTCCGTCTTCTTGGCCAAGATCACTCCGCCTTTTTCTTTGTTTTCTTGTTCTCTGTCGTCCTCCTTCACAGGTTGTTGTGTGATTTCGCCCGATTGGTGATTAACCTCCATTTCTTTATATTTTCTACTTTTGTTCTCCTGTTAAGATCTTCATTCTGTTGAAATTTAATCTTCTCTGACTTGATCTTCCCATCTCTCCCTCTAGGTCTTGTATTTTTAGGTTTCCACATTAATATGTTCTTTATTAATTTATCTTCTTCTCGTCTTAGTACAGCCCGAGCCATTTCAACTTTTGAGCCTTTATCTGTCTGACTATATCTTCTCTATTTATTATTATTTATCTTGTTAAATAATCGTCTAAACTCTCCATCTTGGGTTTTTTTGGTCCAAGATTTCTTCTAAGGATCTTCCTTTCTATTATTCTTAGCTTCTCTTCGTCTCTATTAGTTAGGCATATTGTCTGCTGTGTAAGTTATGACAGGTCTGATTGCTGTTTTATATATTTTCATTTTGGTGTTTTTGCTGATAGTGATGTCTGTCTTTTAGTAGTTTTTGGTATTTCCAATTGCTCGCATTTACTCCTTCGGATATCTCTGCGCTCCTGCCGTATGAGCTGTCTATTGTTACACCTAGATACTTAAATATCTCTCTTGCTCCCTTGTTTTTGTGAAATAAGTACATGGTCTATCTGGTTACCTATATATGGAGCCATGTTATTTTGTATTTTTTTGTATGTTTTTTATGTCAGAATTTTGTACCGGCAACTAACAGCCGATCTGCGAGACGTTGATAATAATTATCGGCTAGATTTTAAGAACTCGCGAGCCGGCACGCTCATCATTCCTGGCACCTTCAAGGCTAAAACACATCTCTTCAGTATAGTATAGACAGCGACATAGCATTTACGCGTTTTGAGTTATCCGTGCTTCTGTCTGAGAGACCGGTGTTAGCTATTTGTATTGGAGTATAAAAAATGTAAGTTGGTTTTACATACTATACAGAAATTGAAGCCAAGAAGGTTGTTTATCGAAAATCTTGGGTCTCTTGGGTAACATCTCCAGGACTTTCTAGAACGATAAAATTGAGAAGAAATGAGATTTATAATATTTCCGACAATGAGCAACCTCCAACGAATTCTACATTTGGTAGATGTTTTACTGTTCGTCCAACAAAATCAGGAAAACAAGATTCAACTGCCATAAATGTAAAAAATTTATGTGTCTGGAGTAGTTGACACCTATTTGTACCGAACGTGTGGAAAATATTGAATAACATCAACAAGAAAAATCCAGTTGAACCAAAGAGCTTTTATGATCTCCATAGTTCCATATTACTTCCTATGCTTTTAGAAATATTTAATTAATTTTATATTAATATTTTAATTCAAGCACGGAGTTTTATTGAGTTAAGGCTTTCAGAGAAAATAAATTTTTCGTTTTACTTTTTTTTCTTTTTGAAAATCTGTTATTGAATTTTATTAAAAAATACCTAAAATATTGTTTTATTAGTATATTAACTAACAAAGAAAAATTCTGGTAAATGTCATTTTAAAAATACATGCCACAATTTTCACAAGTTGGTCTCTGAGATCCCTGTTACCTTCTATGTATAATTAGAATATGTTATCTCCGGAAGGTAAATATCGTCGAATTCATATTTTCTGAACTGTCAATGCCACAAGTCGCTCTGTTCATTTATCATTCGTCTTAGGCCTTAGCATACCACATATCCTATCCATTTCCATTGTTTACTATTAATATGTTCTCTATAACGTTCTTTAGTTTGATATTTCTTAATACTCTGGCTTCTTGGAAGTACAAAAATGCATAAAAAGACAACGCATTTATAGAATGTACCTCGTAAATTAAACTTTAGTCAATAAAAGACACATTAAATGTTTTATCGGATGGAAAATTACGCAATGTCACAATTTTTTTCAAGGTTAAATATTTATTCCACTAAAATTCTTGGGAATATCCATATATTGATTGCGTCGACAAGGTTAAACCGCCACAATTATGTGAAAACCCAATCGATGAATATTTTTCATTGTTTACCACAGACGTGAAATTTTGTTTGGAAATTGATTTTTTATTTATCAATCTTTAAAAATTGAGTTCATAATATTTGAACAGCTGAAGGTGTATTGTGTAATAATTTTCAAGGAAATGTTTGTCAGTATTTCAAACATTACCACGCAGACTTATAAAAATAAATAAAAAAAATGTGTATGATATAACATGACTAAATGAATTGCGTAATATTACGAGTATATCGTAATGCATCCCTTTGCCAATCACCAAATAATTCGACAAAAGTGAGACTGAATTTAAAACACACATACTAACTTTTAAAATTTTAGATAATATTTTTGCAAAGAAAGGAGTATATTTACGATATGATGTCAAATAGAACATAAACCACATGAAGCTGTTCGATAAGATAAGTGCATCTTATCAGATGTCTGGGTTTTTTTATTTAATCACGAATTAATTTAATAGAAGAAAATATTTTTTGCGAACGATAAATTTTAAAACAAGGTAAAACTAGTATTGTTTTAAAAGAAAGATTTTGAGATAAAGGATGGACTTAGACAAGAGTAAGCGCTGGCGCGCCTCCTATTTAATATTACCTTCGAAATGGCAGTCAGAGACACGCGAATTAAAGACGCTAAACAAAACATAATACCACAAGAATAGAGATGGAGCTCTCTTCAAAAAGGAAGACAAATCGGACCCAGAGAACTACAGAGGAATTAATTTATTAAACACAACACTAAAATTAACAGCCAAAGTGATAAAAAAATAAATTTAAACTGAATAAACTTAAACTTAGTTGTTATAATCCTAAATAGCAGAAGAACAAGGTTTTAGGTCGGGAAGATCATGCACCGACGCCATATTTATAAGCAGGCAAGTGCAAGAGAAATCATTAGAATACAACAAATTGGCATATCTATATTTCGTGGACCTTCTTCTTCTTGTAGTTCCTATCCATCTCGAATATTGGAGAACATCATGGCGATCTGTATTTTGCACCCCGCTGTTATGAAAAGATTTGTGGTTATTGTTTTAAACCACGTACGTAGATTTTTCAGCCAGGAAATCCTTCGCCTTCCGGGTTCTCGTTTTCCTTCTACTTTTCCCTGAAGAATTAATTGCAGCAATCCATATTTTTCGCTGTTCCTCATGATGTTGCCAAGGTATTCGATTTTGGCTGTTTTTATTGTAGTTACCAGCTATTTCTCTTTTAGCATTCTTAATAACACGTCCTCTTTATTAGTAACTTGAAGATCACAGGAGAGGTCTTGTAGAAACAAGACCTGACACAGAGAACAAAAAGAATGTTACGAAACAGCAGAATCGAAAACCCTTAGAATTACTATGAGACAGAACAAAAAGAAGAAGAGTAGAATCGAGCAATGATATAAGCCGAATAAGAACAAATAGAGTTGTAAAGATGGCAAGAGACGGTTCCCCAATAGGAAAGCGATCAGTGAGAAGACCACGAAAACGATGGAAAGACAACTTACTGAAGGTACATTGAAAAACAGAGTCATGTCTACATAAAAACAAGAACTATTATTAAACATTTTCTTTTTATTACTGTTTTTACCTTTATTGTGATTTATTTACAACAATTAACATGGTAGTTTCATCAGTAAAGATCCAACTGACCCGAGATTCAGATTATCGTGTCTCTGGACTAACCCAGATCCGTTGATGCAGGTATTCAAAAATATTGGTATTCCCCATAACTGTTGGAAAAGAGCTTGGAATTTCCAAGAAAACATTCTGTAGAGATATAAAACTTCTTTCCATTATTTTAGACAGTTCAAAGCGTATTTTAGAAAGGACACGCGTAAAACAAAACAGTAATGGAATTGGATAAGAAATTTAAGAAAACACGAGAAACATCTAAAGAAAGTGGAACAGGACGTCATACAGGCATTTTAATTATAAAAATACTCTCAGATCAACCTCATCATCAATCTATGATTACAATAAGAAGATACAGAGAAACTAATCTGTTTTTTACACAAGTGATCTGATATGTTTATATCGATATGGCATTTAAAAAGTCAAAAAATAGAAAATAAACTGCAATACTTAATAGATTATTATCATAATCGAGATATTCAATGAATTTAACTTTAGTAAATTTCCAAACACTTGTCTCTATTTGAGTATTGAGAATATCATTCTGTTCTTAAGTTTTTTATATAACATTATATAATGTTGTTCACTGCAAATCTATAAATAGTATCAGATTTTTTACATGATAATCTTTTTAGTGTCAAGAGAGATATTTATGGCCAACCTGTTTCTATAATAATAAAAACTTTTCCTAATTATCAACGAAGACAAAACATTAAATATGAAAAAAAAACAAGACATAAAAGTGCAAACAAAAAACAATTTTAAAACCTCTAGAAATTGACAGTTGTTTGACATAAATATTGACGTTTTGTTTTGGTTGGATGTATTTACTAGTGGTAGAATATGGTCAGATGTAGAATAAAACACGACTAGAAACGCATTTCTATAAATGAGATAATTTTTCACCTTCTTCTTCTCATTGCGCCGTCTCCTTTCGAAGGTTGGCGATCCAAATGGCAATTGTAGTTTTGGAAACTGCTGCGCGAAAGATCTCTGCGGATGAGCGGTCGAACCATCTCCTTAGATCTTTCAGCCACGAGTTCTGGCGTCTTCCTACTGATCTTTTGCCCTGTACTTTTCCTTCCAGTATAACTTGAAGTAATTCATATCTTTCGCCTCTCAGCACATGACCCAAGTATTGCATTTTCCTCTCTTTGATTATTCTTAGTAATTCTTTTTGTTTACACATACGACGAAGTACCTCAACATTAGTAACTCTTTGTACCCATGGAATCCTCAACATTCGTCTGTATATATACATCTCAAAGGCATCTATTCTTTTTTCTATTTCAGAGTCCATTGTCCAACTTTCACAGCCATACAGTAAGACAGAAAAAACGTAACATCTGATCATTCGGATTCTAAGCTGTAGACTAAGGTCTGATCTTGTAAAAAATATTTTAATGCTCATGAATGTTTTCCTTGCTTGTTCGATTCTTGATAGGATTTCTTTTTTTGGATTACACTGACTATTAATATTTGTTCCCAAATATTTTATGGAATTTACCTGTTCTATTATTTGACCCTTGGCATACACCTGTACGTTTTTTTCACCACACGAGGTAATGATCTAATTCTGCGAGATCGCATGATAAAATGCTATGTGCAGAGTATCTTACTGCATGGAATGGAAGCCCGGACGTTGACAATTAGCTCGTTACGATACCTGGAAAACTTTGACATGGGGATATTTCGCCTCATTCTAAAAATTTCATGTAATGGCCATGTTAAAAATGAAGAAATTTTAAAATGTAAAAGAGAATACGAGATCGTGAACTTGTAGAAATTCATCTTATTTTGGACATATATTCAAGATCAGAGAGATATAACTTCCTTCAACTAATAATGGAAGGAAAAATAGAACGAAAACTTAGGCCTGACAGACGACAAATGACATGGCTGCCTAACATCAAGGAATGGGCAGGGCTAGACCCCCAAACCTTAATAACGAACCTGGCAAATTCAATCTTTATTAGACACAATATTGTTTACGGTCAACTAAAAAAAAAGATTTCTTTCACTCCTCTAGATAGACTTTTTCCTGAACTTTTCATTTCATTTTCTCATTTAGATATCTACAAGTTAGGTTGTTTGCAGTTGCTGCGACCCCTTTAACTAAATAAGCTACATTTTATTTTATTTTAAATATCTCTTCTTATTTTTGTATTTCTCGTTCTCTTCGCCTGTCAGGTACCTTATTGTTAATACTTACAGGATTTATTTACGACGGGCTCGCAAACCGTTTGCTGGTCGCTTGATTATCTACAGTAGCCAAAATCTCTATAGAAACTTTACACCTTTTAGAGGTTTATTTAGATCTGTCCTTAGAGTTGTATTTATTTCCGTTTTCTATTATATTCTTATTGGTCTTTCCATTTAGTTTTTCTTTGCGTTTTATAACCATCCCATCTATGTTTTTTGAGATTCAAATATTTAAAAACAATGGCTCCCGTTTTTTGAGATTTTTTTATTTATATCTTCCGCGTATTCCCTACCCTCCTAAACAAACTCACCGAATATATAATAACTAAGCAACGGTAGCTTCGAGACACAAAGTGCATCAGTGTCCTGAGTCTACTTCCTAGCAGTTCAGATTACTGAGTGTTACATAACAAGATCGATGAACTGGTTCCATTTACGACCACGAATTAACTTAAAAAGAAATGGATGGAACAAAATATAGAAAGGTTAAAAGTTTAAAATAGAACATACAAATTGAAAAGCGAAATGCGGAAACCGAGGAGGTTGGAAACAACCGGTCAACACGCAAACAGAACGATATCGGACTTTGTGGAACGGATGAAACATAATCACTGGTACAAACAAATGAACCTTCGAAGAAGAGATGTAAAGATTTATTTATTTATTTATATACGGCATCCATTTACTTACAATTTTTACAAAGTTACATCTTACAATCAATAAATTATTAAAATAACAATCACAAGTTTTACAAAGTTACACCTTAACAACAATAAATTATTAAAATAACAAACACCTCAGAATAATACAAACATATAAGAATAATATAGATGTACAACAAACTTATTGTAAGATACTTTTTAGTTGTTTTTTAAACAAACTAATTTTGGAGTCAAAAATATCCATTTGTCTTGGTAGGCTATTAGCACTCCGGACCAATCGTGTAGTTGGTTCATTGATACCATAATTAGTGTGGTGAAATGGCACTGAAAAGATTTCTGATTGTCTGTTGCTTCTACTAGGAACTTTAAGACTAACAAGCGATAAGAGTTGAGGACAATCTATAAAAGCATTGATAACTTTGTGTAAGAAACATAAATCTAACAATGTCCTCCTTGACTCAAGTGTTGGTAAGTTAAGACTATCTCTTACCCACTGATAGTTGTATTCCTCTCTCCTGTATCCACTCTTATAGGCTGCTACCCTCAGAAATTTATTCTGGACTCTTTCAATCTGTTGAATGTAACAGTGGTATGATGGGGACCATACAACTGATCCAAACTCCAGAATGGGTCTAACGAGACCACAATAAAGTTTTCTAAATGTAAACAAAGACAGGTCCACTGATGTGCGTTGGATAAATCCCAGCACTTTCATCGCTCTATTTGTTACTTGGTTGATGTGGCTTGAGAATGACAGTTTGGTGTCTAACCAGATTCCCAAATCTAATACTTCATTTTTCGAGGCTAATGGCAAGTTATTTATGTAGTAAACAAATTCAATTGGATTTCTTTGCCTTGAGAATGTCATTTTATGACATTTGTTTATATTGAGTGACATTTTGTTTAAAGTGCACCAATCATAAAACGATTTAAGATCTTCCTGTAATATAGCAGCATCATTCCAGGATTGAATTTTTCTAAACAGTTTTACATCGTCAGCAAACATAAGAACACTACAATTTTTGATTTGTTGTACTAAATCAACCAGAAACAAACAAAACAAAACAGGGCCACAATGGGAGCCTTGTGGCACGCCCGATGGAACTGTTATTTCAATTGAAGTGTCACTTCCCAAGTTAACTGCCTGCGTACGGCCACTAACAAATTCTGTAATCCACTGAAGAAGGGGATCCAAAATACCCAAAGCTCTTAGTTTTTGTAAGAGAACCCCATGGTTTACCCGATCAAATGCTTTGGAAAAGTCAGTATAGATTGAGTCAACCTGGACTCCCTCTTCAAAGCTGTTGTATATATGATTCACATACAAAACTAGGTTGGCATCTGTTGACCTCCCTCTCATAAAGCCAAATTGTTCAGGATTAAAAATGCTTCTAAAACTCCATGTCAGTTTCTTACTAACCAAACAATCAAGCAACTTGGGCAGCTCTGACTGATTACAGACAGCTCGATAGTTTGATATATCGTTCCTTGCACCCGATTTAAAAATTGGCTTTAAAAAACTTTTCTTCCAGAGACTGGGAAAGCTACCAGTACCAAGTGATCTGTTAAAAATAAACAAAATTGGTTTTGTAAGTACACATATACATTTTTTCAGAAAATAGGCTGGGATTCCATCCGGCCCTGCACATAATCGGTTTTTACAATTTGCAATAGTATCATAGACCTCAGTTGCTGTAAGTATTATAGAACTCAAACAAATCGAACTGTCAAAATTAAAAAAAGGTAAAGTATCTTTTTGTTCATCTGAGTAGACAGATGAGAAATATTCTGCGAACATATTGGCAGAGTCCTTGATATTTAAGCTAACCCTATCATTATAGACCATTCTGGATGGTATATTATACCCATTTCTTTTGCTTTTAATATAAGACCAAAAATATTTTGGATTATCAGAAATGTTATTTTGTATCCCATCTAAATACTGTTTCTGACAGTCTGCTCTTAAAATTTCACACTGGTTTCTTAAAGCCACAAAACGGTCATAATCATCTTGCCTACCACTAATTTTAAATTGTTTGTGGGCCTGTTTTTTACATATAATTAGATTACGCAGCTTTGACGAGAACCAAGAGGGAAAGGTAGAGGTTTTATATTTCTTCAGTGGAACAAAGTGTTCTATCAGTGAGTAAATTATATCATAAAAAATGACCACCATACTATCAACTGTACCATTAAGAAACAGTCCCTCCCAATTTATACTTGCTAAATAATTATTTATTGAAAAGTAGTCACCATTTTTGAAATCATAAAAGTATTCCTCGTAATTCATAACATCAAAATTTTCTTCACACACTAGTTCAAAACTGATAGCTGTGTGATTTAAACTATTCTCAAAAATTTTATCTACTGCTGGAGTAACATTAATAGATTCCAAATTACTAAAAACCAGGTCCAATGGGACTCCTTTGCTGTTCAAAATATCATTCTTTTGAAAAAAGTTATAGAAACTAAAGCAATTTGCTACAATACTTACAGAGTCATTTCCAGTGCCTGTCACTGTCAATCCCAACTCATCATTGCCCCATTTAGCTTGTGGCAGGTTGTAATCACCTGCCAAGACAAACAGACTATCTGAAAAACTAGTGTAAACATATTCAACAGTTTCACAATGTCTTAAATAAGACTGAGAAGGTGATGGAGAAGGTATATATACACAGCCAATAACAAAATTTTGAGTTTTGATTTTAAATGTTAGGTATAACTGATATATGTCAGAGTCAACAAGAGGAACTATGATTTTTTGAGTAGAAAGGCTCTTTTTAGCTGCGATTAATATACCACCTCCACGTGTCTTTAGAGTGTTTAACCCCACTTTACGATCACATCTATAAATTTCATACTCTGGAACTCCCAATTCAGCATCAGAATAATCTGAATTCAACCAAGTCTCTGCAATCATTACTATATCATAGCAGGAACAACTCAAAGCTTGCTGGAAACTCTGTATTTTTGTTCGCATGCCCCCAGTGTTGAGATAGTAAACACATACATTTGATTTTGATTTCAAGGAGTCATTTTTACTTATATCACGGTCTGATCTCCTCGATCTTGCTGAAAATTTTCAGACTGGCGTTTATTGCTAATCCAAAACTTTCTTAAAATGATGCCTTTAGGCCAAATATCCGGCCTCGAAAAATCTTCCTTGTCATCTGGATGGATGCTTATTTTGAAAGAAATATTTTCACCTTTAACTGGTAACGGTTCAACCTTAAAATCCCTAATATTTGGACAATGCTTCTTAACATGTTGTTCAATAAAGGTGGGCGTAATACCCATTTTTACGCGACCAAGATAAAAATAAACTTTATGAAAAGAACTAGCAAAATTATTATTAGATATAAATAGGAATGATCTGTGATTTGTGGTAAGTATCCTACAGGACAATATTGCCTCAAGAGTATTATTCTGATGAATAAAATCGGACTGACAAAAAGTGGAGATTGCAGATTTTGTCCAGCTAAAGACGAGACGAAGGAACACTTTCTGTGCAACTGCCCAGGTTTTTATAGGATAAGGCTCAATACATTTATCAACTCAAGACCTACGACAATTTTAACCTAGGGATGAGTCACAATAGACCACTTAGGTCGAGTGGAAGGGTTAAGCGTCCACTCATATTGAATCTAAGCCAATCTGCAAACACAGACAGAAAATTATAGGAAATACAAACATAGATACATAAACTGAACACGAGTAATCTATCTCAAGATTAAACAATTTATGATCGTCATGCTCTTGCCTTATAATTTATTTACATTTTTTATAACATTCATTACTGAACAATCAACTGTAAATCAAATATTTTCATAAAATTTTGTACAATTTACCAGAAAACACTAACGAACTTTAACGGCAATCAATAATCCAAAACCGATTTTAAAGGATAAAAACGATTTTTTCACGGTTTTTTGTTAATAACCTTGGCGGTATTTTCGTAGATGAAGGTTGATTCGCTTCCTAGAGGTTCGATATTATCAAAGTTGACGGAGGTTGCGAGATGTTTTCCATTGTGTAACGAACAACGGTTGAAACTTTCGCCCAAATTACATTCACTTTTACTTTCACTTTAAATGAGATGGGTTCGCTCTGCTATGCTTATTAAAAGTGTTATGTAAAGTTAAATAACATTGAGGATTGTTTGTTTGAGAAATTTGACATTGTATTCGAAATTCCAGCGTAAATATAGGTTGGAGCATAATTTTACGGTAAAATTTGAAAATAATTTTCTGCGATTTCTAAAATGTTTAAATTTACTTCTTTATCAGATAAGCGATTCTTTGTGATAGGTCTAAAATATGCATATTTCGGCGTTTCAAGTTCAATCATTATTTTCTTACATAATATTTATTATTTTTTTATCCAGTTACATAACGGTTTCTTTGAATGAATATTAAACTTATTTCAGTAATAATTAAAAAAGTATTACGTAAATCGCGTGACTTTTGCTATGTCTAAAGGATATGACTACTGTTTTAGCAACATTTAATGAGAGAAATGTGATTACTGTCTGCAATAATGGTAACACCAATAAAATCTTTAGTATGGCATTTCTCGTACTGAACAGTATCTCTTTATCTACCTCTGTCCATCAATTTGTAAATGTAGATCTCTCACAACTGCTTCCATCTTTCTCTGTCCTATGCCAATCTCATCCAGTCTTTTCCATCACTATCCTTATGCCGTTTATCCATCTGTTTTAAGATCACTGTATGCTTATTTTCGTCTCCATTGGTCTTCATTCCTGGATTTTCAGTGTATCATCATATATGATAGCATATTAAGCATCTTGATTTGGTTGTTCTAGCTTGACGGCATGACCTGAGTTTACATAGTGTCCAAAGTTTTCTATATGATTTTGAAGTTATCTATATGTTCCTGGTTCACTTTTGGTTAGAATTCATTTCTTACACCTACTGTCCTGGATACTTCAATTACTTGTAACATTTCTTTCAATTCTTGGATATTTTTTGTAATTAAGACATCCATCAATAAAAGAATACACACATTGGCAATAATTGAATTTAATATTGAATTGAACATCAAACATTCATTTGCATAGATGGCCCCAGCAAAGAATCCAATGAAAACATAAAAGATAGTTTATGTGATAAATAATAATTGGGATTTAAGGCCTAAAGTTGGATGCGAAGATGCTCACAGGCTGATGATAGGCAGGCAGTCGTCATGAAAAGTATAATGCAAAAGAAAACAGATCAGCTCTGTGATTAAAAAGACATCCACCAGGCAACCTGTATATTGTCAGGTGAAAGAAAAAAATCAAATTAATCATATTTCCACTGACTCAAGATATGCTTGACAAAGAATTGCAAGAATTAAGTTGGGAGTATACCATCAGCTCTTAAAATCTCTTAAAGAAGAGATTTAAGAAAGAAGCTAAAAAGAAGCTCTTAAAATATAACAATCCATTTGAAAGAACAAATATCTGTTGCAACTTGGAAGTAAGTAATAACAGAAGCAACATAGTGTTACCTCAATTGAGAGAAATAGGACAGCCCCTAAAGAATAAAGTAAAGAAGCTGTGGAAGTAACAACTAAGTATAGTCACAATATAGAGACAGAATATACTTTAACGAGGAGCTAAAGGGAACTACAAAATATTTGCATTGTATGCAAAAGAAAAAAGGTGGCTACAATTGGGATTATTTGTAAAATAAAATTTTTGAAACTTGACAAACACTAAATCAAAAAAACAAGAAGTAAGGACATTCGAGAAAGAAATATATAGCACAAATAGAGGGAGAAGGAAAAGTGGAGATATAAGCAGAAGATAAGACAAAAACTATCTTTGAAAGAAAAAGAATAGAAAATGTTGCAATAACTACTATGGCATAACTAAACTTTTCAGTGGAAACTTGGATCAATAGATCAGACACAAACATATGTGTTTTTATTGTACTTCGACAAAAGTTTTTTATCTGAATATCAATTTGTTTAATAAAGACTTTATTAATTTATAAATAATAAATAAATATAAAATAAATAATTTCCAAACTGAGAAGCTACAAATAAATGATTTCCAATTAAAAAATATTCTTTTGCATATTAATGTTAATTTTTTTGTCTGTACCTAGAATTTATGACACCTATTTTCAATAAATTACAAACAAAACATTGAAATTTTTACCTTACCAATTACATGTGTAATTGACTCGAATTTAAAACCAATAACCTTCATGTTTAACTGCAAATAAAATAAACATTTCCTTTAAGTATCAGCAATCATGACACTTTTGCAAAAATTTGTAGCAATGTTTGGAGCATTTAACCTTCAGAGGTTAACAATACAAAATATAAATGCCCAGTTAAGCTAATAGGAGTCAAACTAGGGGGTCATTGATTTTTATTTAATTATTTGGTTTATTGATAATTGGTTATCATTCATTATATTTTTATAAGATAAGTTTTAAAACAGTAAACATCAAAATACAGATTTATGCACTGTTAATATAGTCACAGTATAAAGAGGTTCCATTTTAACCTCTTTATACTGTGATATAGTTCTGTGCTATTTTTAACTTATAATAATTAACTTTTCTTCTTTGTTAACAAACTACATTTAGGAAGCATCACTATCACACCATATAAAGCATACATGTAAAAAATACAAGAGTCTAACATTTTAAAATTGTGAGATAAAATTGTTTATAAAGGAGATAATATACTAATGATTTTATTAAAGTTATTTATTTATATTATTTCTTTGATTGATTTAAAGAAAACACAAGAGGACTCATCCACAGAAAGTGTTAATAGATAAAAAATACAACATGGGTACCAGTAAGTTTAATGGCAATATGTGGATGTGCCTACATATTCTCCTCGCCCACTGATTATCAACCTAGAATATCTGCACTGCATATAGTTGTCATGTGCCTTCTGGAATTTGTTGGTTTACCCAAATCGATATTGAAATGTTTGGTTGGGAAAAATTTTTGGTATTTCAAAGAATTGATACTGTTTTAATAGAAGATAGATATGGTTGAAATACTGACCAATATCCTTACTATAACATCTGTATAAATTACTAACCAAAATAACCAACTGCCTAACAAATATGGCATTTCGAGTCCATCGAATTATGGGCTGTGCTAGAATCTCTAGAAAATGCACACATAGATTCAAGATATACTAAGATAATTATTAAAGACATAATATATATGAAAATGCCACAATGCAAATAAAGCAGGACAAAAGCCGAAAAAAGAATCCCATAAAACTACAATGGGGTGTGAGACAAGGGGACGCCATTTCTTCCAAACATTAAGAAATTAGAATGGAACAAGGACGGACCATACTAAAACCATTTGAGATTTGCAAATAACATAGTTTTGCAACTAAATGAAATGTTACCACAATTAAATGAAGTTTCTGGAGTGGTAGGCTTAAAAATGAATTACAGTAAAACAAAAATGTTGCACATTATGTATACCTGGCCCATGTCATCAAACTGGGAAAACCAAATCAAGATACTGATATTAAAAGAAGAACACAGAAAAAGGTGTATAACACATGCATACTACCAATTTGTACCTACAGGTTGAAGACCAGTACCTTACCAAGAAATTTGCTAAATAACTAGAAATAACGCATAGGGCAATGGAATCAATGGTGCTTGGAATATCACTGAGAGACAAGATTAGAAACATTGAGATCAGACATACAACGAAGATCATCAATATCATGGAAGAAATTACAAAAATGAAATGATACTGGACCGGTCACATAGCCAGATATGATGATAACAGGTGGACAAAGAGAATCCTAGAATGGAGATCAAGCAGGCCAACAAAAAACATGGGAAGACCTCAAAAGAGATGGGTAGATAACATAAGAGCAGTGTCAGGCAAACAGTGGATTAGATTGGCACAAGATAGAAAAAGATGGAAGAATTTGGGAGAGATCTACATTCAGGAGTGGACGGAAAATGGTTGACAAAGAAGAAGAGAAGAGAGATATTGTTTTGTACATCCCATTTAGATGCAGAACTTTTATTTACAAATAAAATTGACAGCCTTCCTGTTCCTGAACATCTGTGGATGTTATATTAAGCATAGATGTTTCTTGGAATAAAATTTGGTGGTTCTCTTGTTCAATAGTAGGTCAAGGCTGATTTTTTGCAGTGGCTTAATTTCGAATGTTCAGTCAAAAGAGTGTCCACACTATGTTCCATGACACACTGAGCTTCAACTACAGGAAACACAGTAAGTTCCTGAAATGGTCAACAGGCTTGATCTTTGATGTCCATCATGACTTTCTTGCATATCTGTATTAGTTTGAAGATAGACTTAACATTTGCTGATTTGATCTGTTTAGTATATGGTAAAAAAGGTTATCTTTTTGGTTCTCATTGTTGGTCAGTATTGTGGTTGACTCTTTTGGACAAATAAATCACTTGATGTCTCTTGGGGCATAACCAACCATACAGTCCCAACACTTTTTCTAGATGTTTCAAATTTTCCTCAATATTCAGAATTACATATTCCTGTAATATGGCCCTTTATTAAAACTCCTCCTTTCTGTTTATGATAGTGATTCAAATTGCTGTACAAGTAACTGTTGATTATATTAGAAAGGTTTTTCGTTCTATTATAACATCTAAAAATGCAATAATATTTGTGGTTCTCTATTTCCATGGCAATCTTAGTTTATCAAATTAAAGAAATTTGAAAATTTGTCCTCGTTGTTCCTAATCACAAAAGTGGCATCAACATAATGGAACTTACCCATAAGATACACTTCACCACAGAAATAAAGAACAATAGACTGTATTTTAGATGTTTTAATGGAATGAAAATCAAATAGAAAACTTTGGATGCAGAGTATACAAAAAACCAAGTGATCTACATGTCCAAAAAGTGTCAACTGTAATATCCACCAACAACGAAAACTGAAAGGTAAATCTATTGTACCTACCATATATTAAAAATGGTACAGATTGAGACTGATAATATTGATTAATTAATTACAATTACAATTAATTGTATTTTATCTTTAGTTGTAGATGAGTATACATTGAAAAAAACGAAACATAGTGTAAACACCTGTTTAACAAAATACAAGAGGAACTGTAAGCTTGGTCACTGAGAAAATCAGTCATTGTAGACTATCATATAATACAACTGAATTTGAAGGAAAACAGGAGCTTAAAATAGAACATCTAAATGCCATTGATAGTTGTTCATATTATGCACTTTAAATGTCTTGAATATATCTTAAAGTAGGTAAAAGATTGACTAGAGTAATAAATCATCATCAATATCCTGAGTTATACCAAGAAATTTAAATTAAAACTTTTACTTCACAATAAGTAATTATTTTACGAACTGTATAACAGTCATACCTGTAACAAGATTCAACCAAAAATGACAATGTATAATAAAAAAGATAACAATAGTCTTACTATAACTTTGTATTGGTTTTATTGTTTCAATTTAATTTGTATTATATGAATTCAACAACAGAAAACAGAATCATAACTATTTATATCTATGATTCATACTCTGACTACCTAAAATACTATCAGTGTTGTGACAACTCAAATTATAAAAAAAAATATATTAAAAAAATGTAAATAGGTGGTAGTTTATCTCTTATTTATCTATAAACTACATTTTAGGAAATATTGTGAAATAATTTATAACTAAAAAATTAGATCAACAGATCTATTTTAGATTAGATGTTTTCCTAAGTTTTATGATTTTGTCTCTGTTTTATATTGTTTACCTTTTGTCTATGATGTAAAAGTTGTAAATATTAAAAAATGTTATATAGGAAGCAAACATTAATAAAACAGGTCTGATCTACCACAAAAAACATCAGTGCTTAGCATTTGGGACGATTTGTTATCTTGGCTAGAAACAAAATAGAGCTGATGGAAACAGGCATGAAGACCTAAGAGAGGGCAGTAACCAAAGGATTGTATACAAATGAAACAAAAACGAAGTATATGGAATGTACAAATAAGCAATTCATTCAGGGGTAGTACATAACAATGACAACAGCAAAGGGAACACAATATATATTCGAAGAAGTTGAAAGATTTGAGTATTTAGGAAATGTCTTCACAAGAGAACCTGACTGTGAAGAAGAAATATGACAGAAAAGAATTATGGAAGAAATATGACAGAAAAGAATTATGTCAGGCAACCAGGCTATATAATATGCTCTCAAAAGATTGTTCAGAAGAAAAAATATATCTCGAAGAGCAAAACTAAGGACATACAAGACCATAATAATGCTGATAGTGACATATGCTTCTGAAACATGAGTCACTACAAAAAAACACCAAGAGTTGTTATTAGTTTGGAAGTGGAAAATACCATGCAAAATCTTTGGTGGGAAAAACTTAAATGGATAATGGATAAGAAGAACAAATAACGAGCTAACAGAGCTCTATCAAGAACACAAAATATTAGCAATAATTAATTCACAAAGACTTAGACAGTTGGGCCATTTGCAGAAAATGATTCAATTAAGAATTTACAGAATGGCACTATATCTAGGGCACTAGCAGGCAAAAGACGAAGAGGAAGACTGAGGTCAAGATAGAGCAAGGAAGTTTAAGAAGACATGAGAAGACTTAACGTAAAGAACTGGGAAAAAAAGCAACTGACAAAAGGGAGTGGAAAAGAATACATCAAGCCATGGGCCTATTAGGCTCATAGTACTTACATATTATTTTTAAATAAATAAGAGTTTTAAATAAATAAGTAAATAAGAGAGATCTCTTACTTATCTATAAACTAATTTTAAAAAATATTGTGAAATCATTTATAACTGCAAATTATATTAACATCTATTTTTGATTAATGTTTTCCTGAGTTTTATGATTTGGTCTGTTTTATATCGTTTGCTATTACCTTTTGTCTATAAAGCAATAGACATGCTTTGCTGGTTGGGTTGAATATTCTTTCAAATACAAAGGCAAAGGTTTTTTTTTTCAAATACAAAGTTTTCTTTCAAAGTTTTAAGTATGTATTTATATTCCAAATAAAAAATGAAATATTTATTGGTGAGTACTTGTTGACTATTACTTATCAATAATACTATAAATGCAGGTACTTTATCAATAACAACTAAAAAATGCAATAACTGTTATCTTCCAATTTAATTGCCAAACCTAATTTGTTAAACCCATTAAAATAAAATATGAGCACAGGGAAATTGAGATAATAACAATGTCCTTGATATGTAAACTACCATGAATATATATTTTTTTGTTTTATAGCAAAATAGGACAACTGTATGAAATTGAGAATAAGCAAACAAATTTAAGTTAAAAATTAAATCTGAAGTGTCCAAAGATTAAATTAAATTTTGATACTCTGAAAAGAAGGAAATCAAACTACAGTGAAAGCTGAGTGTAACCTAAACACTGTACTACAGAATTCTGTGTGTGACAGACATTTTGTAGATTCCTGGCACATTTTAAGATAAAAATCAAACCTGGGTAACATAAAATCTTCCTTATACTGCTAAACTGGTCTGTAACATTGCAACTGTGTTTTATACAGGTTTCATTTATCATAATTACTTTAGGTTAGGTTCAAAATAACCATAATAGTGGGCACTTAACCACTCTTGCACTTGATCGAAGAGGTCTTTTGTGGCTGCATCACAATTAAAACAAAAATATTGGTGCTGGATAATGACAGTACATGTTTAGAATCATTATGAAGAATCAGAATGAGAACTACTTATTATTTAGAAGGGAATGCAATAAAACAAGTAAAAGCTAAGCAACTGAGATCCTACCTAATACAAAATCTTGTGTATGACAGAAAGTTTCGGGATTACTGGCATATTTTAAGACAAAAAATCTAACTGGGTAACATGGAATCTCATCTTAAGGGATAAATTGGTTCACAACCATGCAATTATATGTTCACACAGGTTTCACTGTAGCATAATACCAAAGAATATAGAAAGCGTCTATATTCTTTGATAATACCAAAGAATATAGCCTCTATATTCTTTGATAATACATAAGCAAAAATAGTGGTCCTGGGTAATTGATGTAAATAGCACTAATGTACAAATGAATATGTTAAGAACTATAAAAAAAAGTACAATATAATTATACCAAAAAGATGAAGAGATAAAAAATGATCCTGGTAACAGATATAGGACAAGGGTACTTTTATTGGCGCCCTTTAAAGGCGATCAAAATCACTATGTAGATATTATTCTAGTATTTCTCAATAGAACAGAAGCACTGGTAAACAAAAAGAACAACCAAAGGGATATATTGATAAGAAAAATTTGACACATACAGCAATGAAGTAAGTAGTAAGAAAAATTGTAAAGTTGGTATATAGGTCGCAAGTAGAATCATTGCCCGAATATGTTAGCACTCAATATTTCACAACGTTGTTAAGATAAATATAAACAAAAAAACTAATTTCGACATATCAATCCTGACACTTCTGAGAATATTCACAATATTAGTCATTGTTTTTTTTATCACTTCCACCATTTTAGAAATAAATAAAACTTGACTTACCTGTCTGTAAAACATTGTGAAAACTGAAGAGGCTCCGTTTGTCCACATTTTCTCAAAACGATTTCTCTGGCTGTGACTGGTACTATTAATTGTTGATTCTTAGCAAGCGAACTGTTCCTTTGTTGATTTTGATTTAACGAAAGACATCTAAAACTATCTTCCAAGCTCGCCTCGAGGATTTGATCTGGTACATAACCTGGTAAAGATGCATACGTAGTAATGCACATACAACTCAAATCAGAGTTTTCTTCGCAAAGATGCATGCAATGTAAATTTTTTTCAAGACGCGCACACTCTTTCAACGAGATACGACTAAATGAACGCTGGCAAGATACAAATTTAATATATACCTTTGAACACGTGAATCAGATACGCAACTTCTAACCTTTGGCTTGTGATTCGGTTTAGGAAGGACGTGGTCGTGTAAAATGTTGACTGTTGGCAATATGCGCTGTCGCTTTGCTGCGTAATATAAATTGGTCGGTGCCCATTCGTTCAAATGTGTTCTAGAGTAGCCCAATTTATTTTTTAACAGAATGCGTCATATTCGACAACATTATTGCTTAGGCCAACTGGAATTCAATGAATGCAAACGGTTTAACGGTCGGCGAAAGAAGCCGAATGATTAGGTCAACAAACAACTGCATTGCAGGCCGGAATATAATAAAGTTTATGTTTTACATGTTCGTTTTCATTTAACCGTTGATTAATTAAGGTGGGATAAGATTTCCCCTATAATATTTCAATCAACGATTTAACAATATTGAAAAAAAAAAAGGAATTTTTCATGGTTATTAGGGGAAAATGTCTTACGATTGCGCCGATACATAATTAAGAACATAAATAGTGGAAGTAAGAAACATGAATAATGCATTCTATTCTGCTTCTTACGAAGCTACATATTTTTTTCTGTATGCCTACTTATAACCAATGACGTATAATAAAGAACCTAAGAGATTTATTATACAAAACAAGGATCATTCAAACAAGAAAGGGCCCAGTCTTTTATTTTAGTTTATTAAGGACCAAACAGGTCCTTCTTGAAATCGTGTCTTTATCAGTTTTCCCGTTTGTGCAGTAACTCTTAAAGGAAAAGTAAAGTCTTGAAATGTGGCTCATAGGTTTTGCTTGGTAGATAAAGAGCCTTATTAAATTTTAAATCAATAGGTCAAAGGTGGCCAAAGTTTCGGACAACCCCGATGAGAGAGGACGTGCTGTCACGTCCTTAATAAATGAAAATACAATAAACATAATGTATGTGATGTGCTGATGTGTATTTTATTCATTATAATGATCCAAAATTGTGGTTAAATGGACACGTGTCTAAACAAATGCTTTCGATATGTCCAAGTAGGTATGTTGGATACTTTGATACTCAGTTGGGAGGAAGTTCCAACTGGAAGGAGACCACGCGGACGCCCTCGTCTCCGGTGGCGAGATAATATAGCAGGGGACCTAAGCACTATGGGCGTGGAGAATTGGATGGAGGTTGCTCAGGACAGAAAACAATGGAGGCATGTTGTCGAATCGGCTAAAACCCACGAAGGATTGTAACGCCACGGAGTAAGTAAGTAAGATACTCAGTTGTATAGTTTTTTAGCTTTAACTTTCGTCCCATATTTTTCATCTACGCCTCTTTTGTATCTTATAGTATCTTGAAATTAAAAAAGCTATGAGGCATTTGATCACAAAACTTATCGATAACGTAGTGATAGTACCCAGAAGATAATTCGTACATAAATTACGAAATACACGTCACAAGCAAAGAGGTTGTGAGAAAGAAGAAATTGAAATTTTAAATAGGTACAATCAAAACAAGAAAATTGGAATTCAATCCACTTTGCTCCAAATGATTATGCAGGGAAAGATCCAAGGAAAGGGAAGGGTAGGAAGAAGTAGAATATCATGAGACTAATGCGGATGTACACCAAACGCACTTTTCAGAGCAGCCGTCTCTAAAGTCCGAATTGCTATGATAATTGTCAACCTCCGTCGCGGAGATGGCACTCGAAAAAGAAGATATTAACATAAATAAAATCATGATGAAAGAATGGATGATGATTTCCATCTTGATGCAGGTCTAAAGTACCTTTCTGAGTGTACTTTTGCCAACGAGAGGGATTGGTAGAGGAAACACTTGATCCAGACTGCAGGGTTCTAAGGGATAAAGTGAACTGTTAAAACTGCAGAAGGGTCGCAATGTGCAATCTTCAACATAACGGCTTTAATGAATGGACAGCAATTATATATATATATATATATATATATATATATATATATATATATATATATATATATATATATATGTTAGTTTTGATATTTCCGCGGGAGCTGTATGTTATATCAATGGTATTCCGGGTTTGACTCCGCGTTAAATGTTGTTGGTTTTGATAAAAACCATTTTGACGACGTTTCGGCAAGATCTCACTTGCCATTTTCAAGTCTCTCTGGATGGTCTGCTTCTTGTCGATGTTCGAGTGGAAGTCGAACCACTCGAACATCGACAAGAAGCAGACCATCCAGAGAGACTTGAAAATGGCAAGTGAGATCTTGCCGAAACGTCGTCAAAATGGTTTTTATCAAAACCAACAACATTTAACGCGGAGTCAAACCCGGAATACCATTGATATAATATATATATATATATATATATATATATATATATATATATATATATATATATATATATATATATATATATATATATGAAGATGACCTACAAAGATTAATTAAAGAATTCGAAGATACGGCGCTCATATACAACATGCAGATCTCAACACAGAAAACTAAAGCGATAGTGATATCAGCGGAACCGAGACGATGTAAACTAGTCGTAAATAACAAAATAATAGAACAAGTGATGGAAACTGAATACTTGGGAATAAAACTGTCAAGCTACGGAAAAGGGGAAGAAGTACAAAAACAAGTGAACATGGCAAACAGAGCAGCAGGATGTCTCAACAATACAATCTGGAGAAACAAATACCTCACAACGGAAACGAAAACCAGGATATATAAATCAACAATAAGACCGATAATGACGTACACAGCGGAAACAAGAGCAGATACGGCGAAAACACAAAGATTACTGGAAACAACAGAAATGAAAGTCTTACGAAAAATAACAAACCAAACTCTAAGAGACAGAGTGAGAAGTGAGGAAATACGAGCGAGATGTGGTATAGAGGAAATAAACGCGTGGCCCAAAAGAAGAAAAGTGGAATGGAATCAACACATCGAAAGAATGACAAAAAATAGAATAGAACGAATAGCAAGAGACAAATCGCCAAACGGAAGAAAATCATTGGGACGACCGAGGAAAAGATGGTCAGACAACGTCAATTGAGGCTAAAAACCGAAGTAAAACAGGTATTTTGCCTATTTATAAAGTAGGAAGAAGAAGAAGATATATGTGTGTCTGTGCGTGTTTATACCAGTATAACAGAAGTCTTTACTGACCACCAAAAAAAAAAGTATTTCGTCCAAAGATCCAGAGCAACACTCCGATAGAAGATAAAGAAATAGAAGAATCACTAAATGCACCATTTCAAATAGACTTGTCGAAAAAAAAAATCTAATATGTGAAAACAGAAATATAATCATCAATAAACTTAACATTAAGAAAGCCCCGAAATATGATCTTATCACAGGTAGAGTGTTACAAGAATCTACAGACTGCTTAAATTAATAACATATATATTCAATGCTGTCTTCAAAGTTGGATACTTCCCGAGAATCTGGAAACTAGCACAAATAATAATCCAACCTAGCTCCTAAACCAAGCAAACAATTAGAAGTCACCTCCTATCGGCCGATTAGTATGCTTCCAATCATCTCAAATGTCTTTGAGAAAATATACGTAAAAAAGCTGAAATCTATAGCAGAAATTATGCACTTAATTCGAGACTATCAATTTCATGACTTCCAGCAAAAACGACACTGTTCTGCTGCCTTCATTGATATGTCACAACCGTTCGACAAAGTCTGGCATTTTGGACTCTGCTACACTACTCTGCTAATTAGGAAGTTACTATTTTGGTATTATACCAGGAAAAAACTGGTCCATAGTTCTATTCTTTGATGTGGCTATTTTTATTTATTCATACCCTCATTTCCTGTTACTCCAATCCTACCTAACCAATAGATGCTTCTTCGTCAGGCAAAACAATGAATATTCTCCCTTAAATTCCATCGAATCAGGAGTACCACAAGGCAGCGTACTCGGAGCCTTTCTGTATCTGCTGTATACCACAGATCTTCCTACTACCCCAAAGGTTACAGTAGCCACGTTTGCAGATGACACAGCTGTTCTATCCTCACATGTCATGAAAACCCAAAGGTGGCATCAAGTCAACTACAAACCTGTCTCAACAAGATTCGAAAATGACTGTCGAAATGGCGCATGAAGGCGAATGAACTAAGTCCACTCATGTAATATCCACACTCCGTAAAGAGATTTGTCTATCAATACAATTAAATAACAACAATTTACCTCAAACCGGAGATGTAAAATACTTGGGAATACAGTAGACTGACATGACATAAACATATATTCCCAAACGCAAGCAGTTAGGATTAAAGTTAAGCCGTCTATACTAGATTATCGCCATCGCATAAAAATTGTTCCCAGAGAATAAACTACTGGTCTATAAAGCTATTTTAAAACCAATTTGGACCTACGGCATCCAGCTCTAGAAAGCCTCCTCTAAGAGCAATATAAATATAATACAGAGGTTTCAAAACACCCGCCCGGTTCAAGACCTCCAGGAAGACCACCTAAAAGATGGTGGGATAGTTGGCAATCTACCTCCCAGAAAATTAACCAGAGGCAGCTTCAGAATTAAACAGATCGAAAGATCTCCAAGAAGTAGAAGAAGAAGAAGAGAAGGTTTCAAAACAAGATAAGGATGATTCTTGACGCTGCGTACTATGTAATCAACTAAAACGAGATACATAAACTCCTTCAGTGAGAGAAGTGTGTAACATATCGCGACAGAGTGTCCTCTAATAGGATAGTCAAACGGTTAAAGAACCAGCAAGAAGAAAGAAGAGTGAAAAAATTCAGACTTGGTTAATAGGTTTATTTAATTAGATATAATGTAAACTTGTATTGTACATATCATACATATTATAAATGTTGGAGATAACCTCATGTAGTTAGCAATAGCTACGCTATAAAACAGAGTGCTTAATGAAGTAACCTGTACAAGTCATATCCTTGTCACCAAGGCAAAAAGGGATATAATGAATCTTTGAGGTAATGACACCAATACTCTCTGAAATAATAGACTACTTATAATGGAATAATAAGATTATTACCTGTGTACTTATGTCTAGTATTAAACTTAAAGAGGCAAAGAAGGAATTAAACATATCCAGGCTGTAAATAAATAGCAAAAATCAGCACAGCGGAAGTGTCAAAAGGGCATTATCATCCTAAAAAGTTACTACCTTTGGTATCCCCCTAAACAGCGATGTCTTCAGCAGTAATAATCTTATTACAAAAACGTTCGTAATATATTAAATGTAAAGTGAGTATTACAATAAAGAAAGAGAGATAGGATAAAAGCTCAAAGCAATACCACGTAAGAGGTAAAGCAATGATGAAGACAGGAAAGGTTGATCACTGATTGTAAATGATTCAAAAATGATTAAGGGGAATTTATGGGTATGACCGGGTACAATATTCAAAACTTATGACCTAAAAACTCCAAAAGAAGTTCAAAACTTTACATGGTGAGGACTTATATGCAATAAAGCATTTTCTCCAGAGGAAATGTCCATTTAAATAATGCATGACTTGTTTTTTTCCATGAATAAGGAAATCCACTTTGCGGAATCTTCATATGTTAAGATAGATCTAAAGAAGTTACAAAATAGTGAAAGATGTTATAAATCAGTAAATATAGCGGAAATTTTCAAACACAGTTTAAATAGAAATTTCATCTAATAATGAATTTCCTTCAAGTAAGGAGCTCTAAGTCTAGATATGCCCAAATTATTTGTTAAGTGTCAATTTTTGATACATAAGAAATAAATACATCCATTGCATCCTCATACGTTTTTGTTCATTCAGTCAATAAACATTCATTGCCGAAATACGTGACTGTCTACATACACATAAATAACATCATACATTCCGGCCTGTATTCGCCTCCTTTTATTAAGACTCGAATTTTATCTCTCTTTAGTTAAACAAAATGCCTATGATACCATCGCACTCTACAGTCACAACAATAAAAACGCCGGTATTTAGTTAATCCAAGTTTCTCGGTATATCCTGATAATTCAACATGACTCACTGACCTTTATTAATCATTTTTAAGTGGAACAACGGATAACCTTTCAAAATTTTGTGTACTTTTGTAAAAATTTATTATCAGCTCATGACTTATCAGTCGTTTTTACAGTCATGTATTAAGCATGGACAAAAATAATGATTTTAAATGAATTAACAAAGATGTTTTCTTTCTTAACCAGATGTTATTACAAAGTGTACAAATACCTATAAGTAAGAAAAATTTAAAATAACAAAGCATAACTATCATCATAACTAAAGCATGATAGTCGAGTGACCGCATATTTTCAAATGCTTTTGGTTTTTTAAATCGATTTTTAATGTTTTCCGTAATTTTAACCTATACTTTATTTCTTAGCGGTTGACAGCACGTTAAATGTTCAGAAGTTGTAGACAGTAGACCAGAAACAAGCCGTGTAGTCACAGTAGCAATTTTATTTACTATAATATATTAGTATTTACTATAATATAAATACTCTTCTTCTTCTTCTTCTTCTTCTTCTTCTTTGTCAACCATTTTCCATCCACTCCTGAATGTAGGTCTCTCCCAATTGCTTCCATCTTTCTCTATCTTGCGCCAATCTAATCCACTGTTTGCCTGCCACTGTTCTTATGTCATCTATCCATCTTTTTTGAGGTCTTCCCATGCTTCTTGTTGTCGTCCTTGGTCTCCATTCTAGAATTCTCCGTGTCCACCTGTTGTCATTATATCGGGCTACGTGACCTGCCCAGCGCCATTTCATTTTTGCAATTTCTTCCACAATATCCCTAATCTTCGTTCTACGTCTTATCTCGGTATTTCTAATCTTGTCTCTTAGTGATATTCCAAGCATGATTCGTTCCATTGCTCTTTGCGTTGTTTCTAATTTTTTAGCAGATTTTTTGGTAAGGGCTACTGTCTCCAAGCCGTAAGTACAAACTGGTAGTATGCATGTGTTATACACCCTTTTCTTTAAGTTTACAGGAATGGAGGTGTTTTTCAAGATATATGCTAATTTGCTGAAAGCGTCCCATGCCAGTTGTGTTCTTTTAATTTCAGCATCTTGATTTGGTTTTCCTAGTTTGATAACATGACCTAGCTAGATATACATAATGTTCAACATTTTCTATGGTATGATTTTGTATTGTTATGTTTGTCTGGTCTCGGTTCAGTATTTTTGTTTTGCTGTAGTTCATTTTTAAGCCTACCGCTCCTGAAACTGCATTTAATTGTTGTAACATATCATTTAGTTCTTGGATATTATCGGCTATTAAAACTATGTCATCTGCGAATCGCAAGTGGTTTAAGTATGATCCGTCGACGTTGATACCCTTATTGTTCCATTCTAGTTTCTTAAAAATGTCTTCTAGAGCAAGGGTAAATAGTTTGGGAGAGATGGTGTCTCCTTGTCTTACTCCCCGTTGTGGTCTTATGGGATTAGTTTTTGTGCTTTCGTCCAGCTTTATCTGCATGGTGGCATTTTCATATATGTTTTTAATTATGTTAGTGTATCTTGAATCTATACGTGCATTTTCTAGAGATTCAAGCACTGCCCATAATTCGATGGAATCGAATGCTTTATGGAAATCGACGAACGCCATATGAATTGGAACATTATACTCGGTGCATTTTTCTATCAGTGTTCTTACGGTGTGCCAGTGGTCTATGGTAGTAAAATGTTTTCTGAATCCAGCCTGCTCGATAGGTTGATAGAAATCGAGCTTATGTGTTAGGCGGTTGGTTATGATTTTAGTTAGTAATTTATACAGATGTGAGAGCAAGGATATTGGTCGGTAATTCTCGATGTTTGCTTTGTCTCCTTTCTTGAATAGTAAAATGACTTCGGAGTTGTACCATTCTTGAGGAATCTTTCCTTCATCAATTACTTTATTAAATAAAATATTTAATACCTGTTCTATTTTTCTTCCACCGATTTTCAACATTTCGACTGTAATTTTATCCTCTCCCGGACATTTATTCGTTTTTAGTTGATTTAGGGCCATTCTTATTTCATAGTCGGTTATGTCCGGTATTTCTTCTGAGCCGGTGTTAATTATTGTTCGTTCAGTACGTCGTTGTTGTGGTTGTGTATTTGCCGAGTATAATTTAGTGTAGAATTTTTCAATGGCCTCGCTTATTTCCTTTCTGTCTCGGACGGTGACGTTTTTCTCATTTTTTATTTCTATGATTTTTCTTGTGCCGTTTGAGTTTTTTGCTTTGAGTACTTTCATATTGCAGTTATCTTGTATTATATTTTTTATTAGATTGTTAGTATAGTTTCTATGATCGTTCCTAATTTCTTTCTTCACGTTTTTGTTTAAACTTTTGAAGCTGTCCGAAGTTCGATCTGTTCTGTTTCGTCTTTCTTTTAGTAATTTAATTGCATTAGGTTGAAGTTTAGATGTTTTGGCTGTTTTCGTGTTTGAGCATATTTTCTTAACTGATGTTGTTACAGTTACTTTTATTTTATTGGCTAGTCCGTTTATATCCATTTGTCTCAGTGTCTCTACTGATTTTAGTCTTGTGCTTAGCTCTTTTTGGTATTCCGTTTGTTTTTGAAATAGGACATCGGTGGTTGGGTATCGTTCTCGTTTAATAAGTTTGTTTCGTTCTACTCTCGTCTGTATTTTAATATTCGCTCTAACCAATCTATGGTCACTTCCGGTATAGAATTTGTTTAGTACTGTCACGTCGGTGCATATGTTTTTGTTATTGGAGAGTATATAGTCTATTTCGTTCTTAGTTTTCTTGTCTGGGCTGATCCATGTCCATTTACGTTGTTTAGATTTTTTAAAGAAAGTGTTGAGACAAAATAAATTTTCGTTGTTTAAGTAGTTGTACAACATCTCACCCCTTTCGTTCCTGTTGTCCAGCCCAAAGCGACCGATATATTGTGTGTCGCCCTCTTCTTTTGTTCCAATTTTTGCATTAAAATCTCCTGTGATTATTACGAAGTGTGATTTTTCTTGGTTCCTTGCTGTTGTCAGATCCTCGTAAAATGATTCAGCTTCCTCGTCTGTTGAGTTTCCTGTCGGTGCATATCCATGTATTATCTGTAAGCTGTATCTGCTGTTCAAAGCGATGACAAGATATATGACTCTGTTTGATACTGCACAGAACTTCGTTACTTTATAGGGAACTCGTTTGTTTATCAGGAACGCTACACCGCCTATGTGATGATTTTCTACGGAGTTTTTCTGGTATAGGTGGTGACCAGATTTTAAGATGGTACATACTTCTCCTGGTAAGCGAGTTTCACACAGTCCAATTATATCCCATTTGATATTTGAGAGCTCTTGTTCTAGTTCGTCAAGGTGTTCTTGGGTCCTCATCCTATAAATACTCACTAGATCTGAACTACAGCTAACAAAAATTTAACGTAGGTATACCTCGATGAGTTTAAAAATCTAATTATTTTTGAAGTAATTAGGCAAGTATATTGACTAAATATAAAGGGGTCAATAGACGGCTTGTGGTTAGTCTGCCGATTACTTTCATCAATTAATTATCACCAATAATTCAATAAATTCTTACAACAAAACTATAACCCACCTTCTTCTTCATGTGCCGAGCTCGATTATCGAGCGTTGGCTATCAAATTGGCTATAGTAATTTTGTTGACGGCAGCTCGGAAAAGAGATGCAGAGGATCTGTTAAACCAATCTCTCAGGTTTCTAAGCCATGACGATCTTCTTCGACCTGGCCCTCTTCTTCCGTCTACCTTGCCTTGTATTATTAAATGGAGTATATTATATCTCTCTGCGTGGCGCATAACATGGCCAAAATATTCAAGCTTGCGATTTTTAACTGTTTTGACGACTTCCGTAACTTTTCCCATCCGATGCAAAACAACTTCGTTACGAACTCTATCCACCCAACTTATTCGCAGGATTCTCCGATACACCCAGATTTCAAAGGCTTCCAGTTTCTTGAGAAGTGTATCCGTCAAAGTCCAACCTTCGACACCATACAAATGAGTAGAGAACACATAACATCTCACTAATCTAATTTTCAGACTTAAAGAAATATTGTTTCCACATAACAGTTTCTTCATCTTAAAGAATGCAGCTCTGGCCTTCTCTATCCGTATTCTAATTTCTTTGCTCGTGTCCCAGTTCTCATTTAGATTACAACCAAGGTAAGTGATACTGTTAGTTCTCTCCAGTTGTTAAGCATAAGCTGTTACCACTTCCGGTTGTATTGGCGTTTTACTGACGACCATCACCTTTGTCTTTGCGGTGTTTAGCTTAAGGCCATATTCATCACACGTTGTGGTAATCCTATTAATTAGATGTTGAAGTTCTTCGTAATTGCTTGCAATTAACACTGTGTCATCCGCATATCTCAAATTATTAATATTGACGCCATTCATTTTTATACCACATTGAACATTATCCACTGCTTTATTGAAAACAAACTCAGAATAGATGTTAAATAGTAGCGGCGACAAAATGCAGCCCTGCCTTACCCCTCTTCGTATTTGAAGTTCTTCAGAAGTGTCCCGGTCAATCCTGACGTTTGCACGTTGATGCCAGTAAAGGTTTTTAATAATGCGTAGGTCTTTATCATATAACCCACCACATAGTGGTATACAGTTATAAACATACTCAGACCTTTCAACAGTTTTAATTAAAACTTGTCACATATTCGTCTGTGGTCTGTGGTTGGAGCTCTCGAGATCTTAGTTTTTTCGGTTTTTTTTTCAATTATTTCATCACTTACTTTACTAATATTTATTTACAAATTGTTCTTTAGCTTCATTATGTTCTCGTTCAGACATCAATTTTGTTGATCTTCCCATTGGTCATTTAGTTTCAGTTTCCTCTGTCGCACTGGGGAACAATCCTGTATTTCAACAGTCAGTCTATTTGTATTGGGCTGGGCGTTTTCTTTTTTTTCTGTGAGAATTCCACTCGAGGGCAGTCTTTGCAATACATGAGCTACTTTTACGAAGTTTGTGGCCGATCCATCCCCTTTTTGGATTTTATTACATTCTCTACCACCTTCTGTTCGGTCAGGTGTAGCGGATTTTCGTTTCTGATGGTGTTCTGAGGTAAAAAAAAATTGAACAATTCTTCATAGGCATCCGTGTAATCTTTGTCTTTGTGGTATATTGGCCACACCTCTAAACGGGGCTGAGCATGCTGAATGCTTGTTAAGCTTTTCGTATTCTCAGACGAATATCGCCTTCCGTGCCGCCGCGAAAAAAAATTGTCCACATTTTCAATCTGCAAGTTGTTAATAGTAAATAGTATGTTATTTCTTAAATTGATTCTCATGGATTTGGTTTTATTAATATTGATTTTTAAATCTTTTTGAAAACTGTAAAGTGATGCCAATTGGTAAGCCACATCTTGGATCCTTTGTTCTAAGAGGCAGATATCAGCGTATTCTAGATTGCTTAGTTGTGTGGTTAACATTCATTGTATGGCTCCTGTGTCGAGAGTCTAGTTTGGAGTGAAAGTAATCTATGGCTATTCGCGATTGAAACTGAATGTAGAGGGCAGGTCGATTGCAGTGTCATGGCCGATATAAATGGTATAAACAAACATAACAGTCTATAATTTACCATTGCTTTTGCATGTTTAGTTTGGTTTAAGACGAGTTATTTTTATCATTTAAAAATGGAAATTAGCCTAATGATATTTTTGAGTACTGTGGTGAAGCAAAGAGACCATTGGTTGAAGGGGAAGCAGTTTTCAAGTGATGAATTCTTAAATTTTAACTTTGATGTTTGGAACTGGCTTGTGTATTGATGAATCCAGAATCCTATTTTGTGTATGCCGGGGAACCCAGAGTATAATATTCTGTGTAATGTTTGTCTTACTAGTTCAGTATCTATTCATCTAGTCGCAGAACTCGTCGTTGGACCATGGCCATTTTCTTCAGACTTTTAGACATAGCATCTGTCAATTCGTTTATCGCTCACCAAGCATATCGAGATAATGAAACAATGGATCGCTATGATTACCACAAACAATTAGGAATGATGTTGGTACAGCAAGAAATGAAACGTAGGTTCCAAAATTCGAATATGCCACGTGACGTCAGATTTTCTATGCAACGTATACTTCAAATGGATACTCCATGGTAGGACTTCAAATGGATACTCCATTTGAAGTCCTACCATTTGAAGAAAATAAAAGAACAACGTGCAAAAGATGTCCTGGCAAAAAAGAAATAAAAACCACTCATATTTGCATAACGTGCAAGATTCCGATATGTTTACAATGCACGGCAAGAGTTTGCAAGGAATGTGCCACTTAATTTTTTTGACAACTTGATCTCTTGCAGTTTTTTTCACATGAATGTATAGATTTTCGTTAATACTATTTTATGTTTCCTTTATGATTATATATTAGGTTTATTTGTTTAAAAAAAATCTAAATTTTTTTTCAAGGCAATTATGGCTGTTTGTTTCAATGGACCAAAAATGTTACCAAAATTATCGCTTATTAGATTATTTTTTACAAATCTTGTATTTTATTACTAAAATAACTCATTTCACCAGTTCTCCCATATCTAGACACTACAGAAAAATACATAATGTATTTTTTTTGTGTTTTTTTATTAACTTTATATTTTGACTCAATTTTATAATGACCGGTAAAAAATACCGGGTCTCTGTTGTTATGTACTAATAATGGTATGTCTGTAGTTAAGGGTTAAATTGATTTACTCTTCTCTCCTTTCATTACCTCTGCTCTCTTCTGATCAGAACACTTTATACTTTCTTCCGTTTAGTTTTTTTTTGGGTTCCAAATAATTTATTAACAAACTTATTTAAAAGATCTTCATATTTATTAGGCACATGGATTCTGTTCCATATGTATTTATTGTTGAAATGTATAATTTAAAGTTATGTTACTTAATAGATAACCTTTCAATCAAGTTCAAATCTCGTACTACGCTTTCAGATCAGATTACTCTCAGAATTCGACAGGGGAATCCTTATTACAACACAATTCAAATAACATTTCTTAATCTTTATCAAGAAACTATGAAATTAAAATCTGACATTACCTTGAGACGACCCAATGTAAACAGAGTCCTATCAGTGTTGTTGAATATAGTGTTGTGATAAAAGAGGTTAAAGAATCGGTTCGATGGTAGTTTGTTTTTTAAACACACGAGCCAATCATTCTACAAAGTTAAACAGTTAAGTTTTTCAAAAATGTATTTTTCTCTTAGGACAATATTTAATTTGGTTGTTTGTGTTTTTACAGACAACCAAATTAAATATCGCCCTAAGAGAAAAATACATTGGTGTTGTTTGTAAAAACACAAACAAAGAAATATTGGCCAGGAGAGTTCAATGTGAAAATGAGAGATAAATAGCGGAAATTTATAGATACACAAATATTTTCAAAGAACTAATATTAAGAAGAAATAAGGAATGTTAAACATATTAACGAATGCTAAGAGATTCTGTGTTAAAAACTAGAAAGGGTAAGTATAATATTTAATTAAAAAAAATACATTAAAAATCCAAAAGGATTATGATAAAGTTCAGAGCGTTTTCGGCCTAGTTACAGTGGCGGCTTTTGGGGGTAGGCAGGATAGGCCGGGCCTACCCAATAATTTTAAGAGCTTTAAAATTGAAAAACATATATTCAAAAATTATGTTAATGCATGTAAATAACTTTTAAATGTACTAAATCACTCAATACATTAGCGTCCGTTAAAACAACTATGTTATTATATTACCACAGAAAGCATCGAATCTTATTCAGGCATTTTAAATATCATCAATAGGCCCGATCGGAACTGGCCGACCCAGCTCACATAAGATCCCCGTACAAAAAGCGTTTGAAGTTAAGCAGCTTGCCGGCCAACGATTTATATTGTCGTGTTTATGCTTGCTGTTTAGGCACCAGACGATCGGGCCTACGACGACCATCGTTGTCACTTGTAACGTAATTATCGAATTATAATATAAATTTTCTTTTGAATTATGATAAAAAAATATGTAACATAATCTATAATTGTAACATATTTTTAAACAAACAACACAATTGCAAACAAGTGCACGGTTGCCCAAATAAATTTAAAAAAAATCGTAAAATTCGAAGAAAACAAAATCACATTTGCGTGATTTCTATATCGCCTGATTGTATGCAACTTATAATATATGTGAGATTGTTTTATAACTGATACATAAAAATGAGTTTTTATGACGCTTTACCAGGTTGCAGTAATAGTAATGTTGATAGTGAGCGTTTGGACATTGTTGTTTCACTATTGGAATCGCCATTATCTAGAAGAACTGAAAGTGATAGAAAAAAAATTATTATGAATAAAAGCCCTACTCCAACATTGTGTATTGACCAAAAAGATGGAAAAACGTGCGTATTTTTAATTGCTCTTGGTATGAGGTCTACAAATGGTTGTCTGGAAGTATTACGAAACAGACTATATTGTTGGCCGTGTTTGTTATGTTCTAATAAGAAATGTGTATAGAATTGTGAAGAATACTTTGATTTAAAAAATATGTCTGCCTCCTTAAAAAAATATTCCAGTTGCAAGGAAAATTTAAGTAATTTCCTGTCCTTTAAGGATGTACAGAAGAGGCCGTTTTCTGTTCGCGATTTAGATGAAAAATCAAAAATCGCAAAAATTAGATACAACGTAGAAGTTAAAATGAACAGAGAAATCATTAAAAAATTAGTTAGGGGGTGTCATGACCCCGTGACCCCTCCCTCTGGATCCGTCACTGATTACACATAGCTATATGTAATTTGCTGGCTTGGCCTACCCAAAATTTTACCACACCAGCCGCCACTGCCTAGTTAGTTAATCTTCAGTGAACGTTTAGAGTATGTACATACTTGCCTAACTAATCGCAGTAATTGGATAACTAACCGAAAACCATATGTCCCTACTCGAAATAAAATTCTTACACCCGCACGTACAAACGAGAGTTTGCCAACTAACTTGAGATGTCAGAAATAATAATTTATTTATTACAAATTTAATTTTTTTTATCAAAAAAGTTCTGAAACTGTTTTCTTTTGGTATGTCTATTGTAAATATTATATTTGTATGGGATTAAGACGCAGTTGATTGTAACGATAATTACATTTTTAACTACGATTGACGTTTGAGCAAATCCATCAACAGAATGCACCAGACTCTGGTTGCCAATACTAAAAGATGTAGTCAGCAACAAGAAGATACCCACATTAAAGGATTAATCGAAAGTCTAGGACACATGGTCTACAATATTGTACACAATACAATATAATACGCAAACGTATAATACACAAACACATAGAACAATCAGAATTTGATATCATCGTAAGGGTAAAATAACCATCCCAGAATTTTCACCTGAAAGCATGGCTATTTGCTACAAAATCGAGGTCAAAGCAAGTAACGTAAGTAACGTCTTTGTTAGCTAAGTAACAACAAGCAATAAACAACTGAAACACAATAAAGGACAATTAATAATAACAAATTGAGTGAGCATCTATAACATTAATTGAGAGTGAGATTGACAAACCAAGTATTGTATTGGGACATTAGTGCCATTGGGTGTCACCAATCTGATGGAAACTGCACTAAATAGTCAGTAAGCTGTTAGTATTGGGTTTATTAGAGAAAAATTGTGTTAGTTGATATAATAAATTGAAAACTTTGACATCTTTATCTGAAACACGTTGGGCTTGTCGTGCTAAGGCAGTTGCTCTAGTCAAAAATCAGCTTGAAGCAATTATCAAAGCCATTGAAGAGGCAGTTGATGACGCAACTGATGCCTCTGCTAGAGCTAACGGTAAAGAAATACTACACAAATAAAATCCTTTGGTTTTATTATGTGTTTGGAAATAATGCATCCAATTCCGCAAATGGTTGTCAAAATTAGCAAATTACTTAAATCGCTAAACATAAACATTTATTAAGCTATAGAAGAAGTTTCAAACTTAGCGCTTGCTTTGAAAGAATTAAGGGTCGGACCATCTATATTTGATAATATTTATTATAAAGTAAAATATACTTGTGATAGGCTTCAAATTGGCATTCCTACTGCCAATAATATAATCTATAATGATATCGTAGACCAATGATATCAATAAACTGATATCGTAACTATGAAAATAATAATCCATAATTTTATATTTACAACCGCCATCGTTTTCAAAAAAATATTCGTTCAAAATCTTCATATTGCCTTCTATCTGTCAAATTTTTAAAATGTGACATATGTGGTTCAAAATTGTTGGTGACCGTAACATTGAATTACATGGCATTGAATTTGAGTGTGCGCATCATGATTATCATATAAAAGAGGCTGTACATTGTAGTGAAGCGGAATTAATCAGAATGAAGAGGAACGAAACGGAATGAAAATTCGAAGGAATTCCGCAGCAGCTTTTTAGACTATTGATTATGTTCTTTAGAAAGGAACTACAATGCTAGATAACGGTTATAGTTATAGGCATTGCTCTATAGAAAAAAACTGTTATCCTTTCTCTTTAAAAGGACATTTGGTAGAAGTCTTTAGGATTCACAGCATCCGAGATACGATTTTTCAAATTTGGCCACTCACACCATTTTTGGGCCATGTTCCTTATTTTTTTCGCAACTATAACTCTTTTCTGCATAGTTTTAGATATATATACAATAGTACATTAGATCGAAATAAAAAATAATTACCTTAAACATGGTCTACCGCAGAAGACTCTAGCCTAATTTTAAGCAAGATACGGTTCTTCAAAGTTTTCTACTTTTAACGATTTTTTCTATTTTACGACAAAATGAAAAAATTGAGTATGAAAGCTATACGCTACATCTTTAAAAGCCATTTTAATTTTTGTTGCTAGGACACCCTGCTTTTTCACACCCAGTGCAGGACTTCATTCTGCAGCTAATACACATTTTTGTTCAACGTTATCTCCGCTACATTTCTTGTTTAAAACATTTTTTTCTACGGTATACATATTCTTGGTAAATCAACGTTTTCCGTTTCCTTCCTTCGAGGGGCAGTTTTAAGGGAAAGCCTGGGAGTAGGAGTGGCAAACTTTTTGCATATGTTTTGGGTGTCAAAATTGACATTCTCAACAAAATTCAGATTGTTCGTATGATTTTTAGAGCTATATCCCACTAGGACACCACGGTAGCGCAACCAGTGGCAAAACCACTCAGAACACATGTAATCATTAGGAGCATATCTCACTTGGTGTCGGTTTGGTTCCTCCATCAGTAAGGTGGAGTCATTAGCCGCGTAGCGTTCGTGTATTACACTGGTGTTTCCTCCGCTCTGGTTGCGCCATCAGTAATGTAATATTTATGTACATAATTATTATACAACGCATCACTCACTGGCACACCAGTTGTTGTTAGTCAGCGCTAGTGCAAGAACGTTTTAGTTGCGAAATTGTGTTTTTATCATAATATCATGAGTTTTGATACTGAGAGATTTATCACAGAAATTGAGTGCAGATCTTCACTTTAGGATACTTCATCAAATGATTACTCTAACCGAGATCTAAAAAAGAAATGTTGAAAGTAACTAATCTATTTGGTGGAGAAAAAATGGCTTCTGGAGAAAAGAGAGAGTTGGGTAAGTTTTCACTAATTTTTATTAGATAAACATAGGTAATTAATTCATTTATGTACATTAATGAATACTTCTATTCTGCCAAGAAAGTACATTTTCGGTAACAAAATAGTTTGCAAATTCATCGCGAGTTGATTGTGCTGTTCGTCCTCCCGATTCAAATTCTTGTTTAGTTCCATGCCATCTTCGAAGCCTGTAATTTCTAGGGTTTCATCATATGAATATCCATCGCGAATACGTACGAAGTTATGCAACTGACAAAAAGTCTTAACAATGCTTTTGCAAGATCTATGTGCATATTCAACGGCCTATGAAATACCCTCCACTTACTGGATAAAATACCAAAGGTACATTCTATGTATCGTCGAGCTCTCGATAACCTATAATTAAATATTTTTTTAGTGTGACTGAGATTATTTCCTCCACACGGTCGCATGATATGTGTATCTAGTCCAAATGCCTCATCACCTACAAACACATATGGAAATGGATAGTTTATTAGATTTAGGGATTTTTAACGATTGATTTACGAGTTCATTATAAAATGAAGTGTCCTTAAACACGGATGAGTCGCTGCTTTTCCAGTATGCACCGATATCGACATAAAGTTGTAATTTGCATCACATATAGCAAGCAACACAAGAAAAAACTAATTTTTGTAATTACAATACAATTTAATTACTCTTATATGCTTTCCATAAATTGCGCCAATACAATGAGGAAAGTTGGAGGGTATTTCGAATCCTGATGCTAATTCTTTCCATTATTCTTCATTAGTAGGCAATGCTAAGCATGTTGCTAAATTTTTGCATATCGCTGCACATACTTCTCTCACAAATGTTGTAATTATTGTATACCCAAATCGAAAATAGTAATGCAGTTCAATAAATGAACAGCCCCTTCGTAGTTATGTGAAAAAATTAATAAATTTGATTTTAGGATTGCAACTCCAGAAGAGATGGAAAGGTATACGGTCATGTTACGCTCGAGAGATCAAGAGGCAGAAATCCATAAAATCTGGATCCGGGGCTGAACAAAAGAGTGAATACATTTACTTCAAGAAGTTGCAGTTCTTGCAAAGAGAGGTCGCAGTGAGAGACACACGAGATGAAATGGATGGTACTGTAGGAAACAACGGGGAAGATCCAATAGCAGATCGCTCTCAAAAACAAACAGCAAAAAAGAGAAATAGAGATGCAGCAACTGGCGACGACGATCCATTCATCACAGCGTTAAATAAGTCAATTGAGACCAGAGAACGACGCGATAATAATGAAAACGACGAAGACCGATTATTTTCATTGTCCTTGCTAAGTACTCTACTAGATGTAGTACCCCGTGAGAGAAAAATATGTAAAAAATTTAGACTAATGTCTGTATTGCAAGAAGCTGTAGAAGATAAAACATTCAATAGCTACAAACCAAATACACAGTATGCTTACTCAGCGGTCCACTGCTACTACTTCTACGCAAAGTTACATAAACCTTCAATCTCTCCAACCAATATTTTCAGCCACAGACGGTAGCATTTCTGATCATTATCAGTACATGGATCTGTTTTAAAAACTTTAATCTATCTATGTTCAAAGAAATACTGATTTTTTAATAAGATAAGAAAGAAATATTCGTATTTATAGTTATTTTTTTCTAAAATTACAAGATACTCAGCTTAAAGTGACGAATAATTTTTCTTCTGGTGTTACGGATTTTCGTAGAATAGTGTCTTCTTGGGATAAATAATTCTTGTGCAAACTTAGTAATTTGTCGAATGACGCGGTTGACATACGCTCATAGGTAAAAAATTTGGTTGGATATTTTCGCAAATCATCGTACAAGGTTAAAAATACTTCACTTATAAAACGATTAGCACCCAAAACTTCCTCGTTTTCTTTTTTTTTTTTTCAGCATTCTTCGTCGCACATATAAGTGCAGTGCTATCTCTTCAACGTCCTTATTGCAAATGAATCAAGTGTCTCTGTCTCTTGGTTTTGGGTGCCTAATTGGTTGCTCGGTTTGGTTACTGCGGTAACCATGGTGTCGCCACTGGTTGCGCAACCATGGTGTCCTAGTGAGATATAGCTCTAGATGTTCAGTGGCCAGTGGCATTTACGTCTCTGACGACTGCAACTGGAGTATTCTTTCCTTCTACATTTAGGTATATACATACAAATCGTTGCAAGTATCGCAATTTGACGAACCATATCTTGGTAACATTAGCCCTAGAACCTTCTACTATAAACCATTTTAAAGGTAATTGATTTGTCTTTTCATTAAATGTACTGCATATCCCTAAAATTGCGTAGAAAAAATTATAGAACAATATTTGCGAAAAAATAGGGAAAATGGCCAAAAAATGGTGTGAGTGGCGAACTTTGAAAAATGGTATCTGGGATACGGGATACTGTAAATTCTAAATACTTTTACTAAGCGTCATTTTAAAGAGGAAGGATAAAAGTTTTTTTTTGTACAGCAATACCTATACCTATAACCCCGTAGAAAAAATTTATGGGGCGAAAAACAAAATCGTGTGTGTTCCTGTTTTTTGCTTTAATTTTTGAATATATTTTTGTCAAAAAAAAAAAATTTTTGACTTTAGAAGGTGGCATTTCGATAAGAAATTGAATTTTGAACAACTTTTCTGTTAATGTATATGTACGAAAACTGCATAGAATTCATTTAAACGCACTCTTTCTCAAAAACGCACCATTTTAAATGGTAGCACTCCGCGGTTTTTTTATATTTGAGGATCCATTGACTATATGAAATAATAAAACCCCTTTAACGTTGTAGCTCCTTTTAGCCCTATTTTTTGAACATAATCAATAGCCTATTTATTTGTATAATATGAATAATTTTTTACCAAAAGTAGAATCACACCTTTAGCACTTATCGTACACAAAAGTACATGTTCGGCGGCCTTTCTGCGAAATCACGCAATTCGTTAGTTTTTTAAGTTTTTTCCGTTTACCTGCATTAAGTTTTGTTGCGTTTTATTTGTATTTTCTTTTAATTTTTGATTTTAGTCAATATACTACTTACTACTTGACTCTATTTAACAGGGGAATAAGCAAAACCATTCCAGGAGGAGTTTGAGGAATCGGGGAAAAATTCGATGTTGGTAATCGAAGCAATTCCGTTTCGTTCCGATCCATTCCGGGTTATTCCGACACGCGGTAGTGTTCGGACGTCGGACTGTAATTACAGCTATTTCAATTTAGTGTAACTTTACGAGAGCTAGGAAAAACTAGTTTAAAAAACAAACTTTTGATATCAAATTGTAATTGTAATACTATAATGACTTGTTATAATCATTATATTGTGTTTGTTTTGTATAAAACTTAAGACGTCGCTGGTTAAGTGATATTAGAATAATAATGGTGAAAAAAATGCAATACTTTGACTGTAAATAAAAGTAGCGAAAATAGCAAATATTTGTAAATGGATATGTAAAATAAAATGTTGTAATTCAAATAATAATTGGCAGTTTAATAACTTATTGTCAATTCTATATGAGATTCACTTACCTTTTGTCCGTGGTTGGGCCCCGCTCGGAGTGTAAGGGTAAAACGGGATGCACACTCGATGCTGGTTTGCTTGCGTTCCCGACGAGAATTTGTTGCAGAGTGGTCGATCATACGAAAAAAGGCACGTATGTACGCAAATCCACTAGGTTGGTTCTTCTTCTTCTGTTTTTAGAAAACAGAACAGAACTTCTGGTTCTCCGTGAATAGCAGTAAATTAAGTTTAAAATGACATTTTAAACTTTCTACACAAAGGACGGGTACGTTTCCTTAAGGACTCTGGAAGTGTTTGGGTTGAGAAATGTTTTCCAAAACCATGTTGTTTTTCAGACAAGTGAATTCTCAGAACTTGACAATAAGTAATCAGCCAATTTGAGTTCGAGAATTTAAAAGATGTGGAACTAAAGCCATATTATAATAAGCTAATATATTATGATTAAAATAAAAAATTTAAAACTAAATAAGGTCATATTCTGAATAATAAAAATAAAATATTTAAATCAGTCTTGACACTTTTCCAAACAGTGTTTTATATTGTTTTTCCCATTTTTCGGGCTCTATGGAGTGTATGGCTATTTGTTCTGTTTTGTTGAATCTAATGTTTTTTTATAAACCTCCAGGATTCTCTTGATTTGCGGCCGCCAATGTACGTATCTAATTCCTGACATTTTCTCTCCCAGCTTTGATTTTTTGTCTCTATTATCGTGGATTTAAATTTATTTGCCATTTCTCTATATTCTCTTTTGTGTTCTTGATCCTTTGTTCTCAGCCATCTGTGATATAATTTTTGCTTTTGTTCTTTAATTTCCTGTAGTTCCTTATTCCACCAATTATTTGTCTTTCTGAGTTTGTTTACTCTTATACCTAATGCTTCTTTGGCCGCTTGAGTATTCTATGTAAATCTTCTGTTGTTTTATGTTTGAATTCCTGTGGTAGTTGTTGCTCCAATCTTTTTTTATATAATTATCTAGTACTATCGTTATCTAAACTTGTTAGATTGTACTGCAGTTGTTCAACTTATACTGAGTGATTTTCATTTAGATTTTTATTTTGTTGGTGTTTACCATTTCCGCTTAGAGGTAGTATCATTTCGGCTTTTACTAGATGGTGGTCACTTCCACATTCGGCTCCTCGAAACACTCTTACGTCATGCACTTTTATTAAAGATTTTTGTTTCATTATTAGGTAATCAATTACTGATCTTAAGTTTCTTATAGGCTAAGTCCATGTATTTCCTTTTGTTTGAAATACCAATTCATGATCCTTAGTGAGTTGTGTCTACACATTTCTATTTATTAAGTTATTGCCATTGTCGTTTGTAGTGTTTTCTCCATATGGTCCTATTGTTTTTTCGTTTATTCTTCTACCAGTTCTAGCATTGAGGTCACCTAGTATAATAGTTTCCCTTGTTTGATCTATTTGAGAAATAGTTTCATCTAGGACTTCATAGTATTTTGTTTTTTCTTCTAGGCGTGCATCATCATTCGGACCGTATGTGCCTATTATTGTTATTTTTGATCCTTTCAGGTTGAGGTTGATCTTTATGATTCTTTCGTTTATTGCTTGCCAGTTCGATATATTCTTTTTGTATTTCTTCAATATAAGTATTGCTACTCCTCTTTTGGCAACTCCCGTGTGTATATGTATATATCTATCAAGATTTTGGGTTTTTTGTCCTTTTTTCTTTGTTTCTGGGAGTACAGCGAAGTCCATTTTGTGTTTTTTCACTTCTTCGATAACATCTTCGATTTTATTTCTAATTCCTTGTGTATTCCATGTACCACAAATCAGTGTCCGTTTTCTTCGCCATAGTCGTTGTCCTTTAGTTCCATCCATATCCCGAGGCTTGGTTTCGGTATTTTTAGCATTACCATTTTTTCCAAGAATGAGTTGCTGGCCCATTGCTAAACCCCCTTGCTAGGAGGACCAGAATTTTCTGTCGGGGTTTATTCCCTTAGCCGATAAATAACCCACCACGCTGGCAGACGGGTTGGCGAGTGGGGGTGGGAGTCATATTTCAAATGCCTCATATTTGTTGCCAAAACTTAAAATCGAAATTTCATGTTTTATATTTTGAAAATTAGTCTTTAGCAATGGAAATTTCACTACGACCAGTCAATGAAAGTGATAAGTTTTATTGATCTCACGAGAATCGTAAAAAATGGTAAAAATCACGCAACGATTATTTATTGAACAGATTTATAGAAACTGACTTCATTTGCGGCAAAATAAATCAATTGTAAACAAAAACTGCACTCTTCACCTTTAAAACGAATTTTCACTTTTGTCGGTAGGACATTCTGGTCAAAAGATATCGAATTTTACCGTCGAGTTGATACAAATTTTATTAAATATTGATTTCGCGCGTGTAACTGACATTCAAATGTGCCCGTCGCGTCTAGCGTTATTTCTGAGAGAATGGTTCATTCTACACAAAAAGTGCAAATAAATTTTTTTTGTTTAAAATTATCTCAGCTACAGATTTTTGGTAAATCAATGTTTTTTCGTTTTTACCACCCCCCCCCCTACGAGGGGAGTTTAGGGGTGTAAGTAAGAGGATAAAAGTGGTAAACTTTTTTGCATCTTTTTTGGTATCTCAAAATTGATATTCCCGACAAAATTCAGCTTGTTCGTATGATTTTTAGGGGTCAAATCTCTGACGAATGGACTATTATGTAAAATTTAAAAAATGAAACTTTTACCTTGTATAATTTTTTTTGTAGGAGCAGTATCTCTCAAGTTAATATCGAGAGTCTCGAGAAAATATGGGGACAAAACGATACAAGGTGTCTGCTTTTCTACAGATTCCACCTGGACTATCCATTCAGGAAAAAGGTTACAATATTATTGCAATTAAAATTTGATATCGAAATCGCATATTTTTAAACTAATTGTTTGTATCCTCTGTAAAGTTATAGTAAATAAAGTTAGCAGATTAACATGATAAGCTGGCAAAATGCTTTTAAAAATGTCCGTTCTTTCCCATTCTGGCCCGCGTCGGTGCCATGTTAATGCGCGGTCTGCTTTAAGAGGGCGAAACGCTAAACTAAGCAAAATATAGTACAATATGATACTGTAAAACTTAAAGACTAAACTTACTTGCATTTATTGCATAATCTTCCAAAACTGTATTAGTTTCTACTTGTAAAATCGGTAATGGTTTCACAGCAACAAACCTTACTGATAAACGCCTTGAAGGCTTTGAACTTGTTACCCGTGAAGATTTGCCAGGGGTGACTGTTTTTCCTAAACAAAAAAACAAAATATAGCTATTAGAGGATGAAAAACGTAACCTAAAACAATACAGTAAAAATAAAAAAATTTAAATCGCCGGAGTTAGAGGAGTTAGCATGTATTTGGTTGTTACACCGTAGATTCATAGCAAGGCAAAGACGACAAAGAAGATGATGGGTCCACCCTTTAATTAATGATAGATTAACCATGGGTTCTTTTGTGACTCTGTACTCCAAATTGAGAAAACACCCTCAAAAGTTTTTTAACTATTTCCGAATGAGTATATGAATGAGTAAAACAATGCTTATCACCATGTGAAAATACAGTAATGGATGGGATTTCACCCGAAGAAAAACTCGTTTAAGGTATTTATTTATATTAACTTTTTATATAATCAAGTTTCTTTAAACCTATCTTTTAAGAGGAAATGTTGTGGCATTTGTGAGTAGTTATTGTGTCTTAAATATTTAATCATGAGTGAAAATTATAAAGAGACTGTTTCACTTTCTTCAAGGGGACGACGAAAAAATAAAATAAAGATAGGTTTTAGTTGTTAATATCTTTTCCCCTCAAGAACTTTCCTTCTATTTGTTAAATAGTTGTACCTTAAGACATGAAGATGCATAGCAAATTATAGTATGCGAAACCGGTCGTTGGTGGTAGAATAAATTGATTGTAAGTCCTATTCTTTTTTCTTTTAACCTATTTGAAAATTTAAAATATAATTGGAAGAAAACCATTAAGTCTACGTTGTGTAATAGTGCAGTAGATAAAACTCCGCTCTTGTATTCATCATATTCCATGTCCCATTCGTCATCTTCTCTTTTGCAATTAATCGATGAATAATTCCGTATTAAAATTTTCAACTTCCATTGTAGACAGATCACTTTTCAACACGGTACAGCGACGTCAACAGGGCAAAAGCGCGCCCTTGATTGTGAACGTGTGTACGATTACATACCTTTCCTAGTAACTAGAAACGCGCTACAAACGCGGAGTTTAAAGTATATTCTACGAGCGCCACGTTTTGACGACGTTAGTTCTAAACGCGCGCTTGCATGTGGACGATACCATTTGTTCCTTGGTACTTAGAACGCGTCCTTTTAACATATTATACTAACAAAAACATTGGTGCAATGCTAATACTGCGGTGGGGAACACTAAGGGGAAACCTCAACCGGTCTGTGATTAATTTTATTCCCAAATTCTCTTTTTACAATTTAAGGCCTGCTCAGTTGATATCAACATAATACAGTCCTAGTCCTACGCTCCAATTGCTGATAATAATGAAAACGAAATAAAAATTATATGTAAATATAAATAAATAATGAAATACGATGCTCAAGCGATATGGGGGTTCTAATGGGTCTCAAAAGCTTATCCTACTCAAACGACAACCCCACCTTCACGTTGGCGAACCCTATTATCATAAACGAGGTTCTGACGACCGAGTATCAGCGGAATAACTGTAACAACTGACATTAAGGAAACGTAATTCGTTTAAGAGTCAGTGATGCCAACGCATCTTTCTGAGGAATGTTGATTGAACTGAGTGGCCCGCACCGCTTAACCTCGATTGGAACAGTCAACATTAGACATTCTTCTATCCTACCGACCCGTCTGACCAGCGTGGTCGGATCTCTAGAAAACAAAAATGTCGATTTTAACACAGATAAGGAAGATAGCCCGAGTAGGTAGCAATTTTATCAATCTCACACCGAAGCAACGGTATGTCTGCCCCAATTATTCAGAAGAACAAATAAACAACTCAACAAAACTGGGACATAATGGGACTCATCATCATCAGCAGGGACGCCTCCTCAAGAATTTCTCTCCAGTCGTCCCTATCCATCGTCTTCCTCCGCCAAGCACGTATTCCCATATTTCTCATGTCTTCATCGATGTTATCACGAAAACTTGTTCTGGGTCTTCCTCTTCTTCTCTGGCCAATGGGTCTATGAGGAGCGTTTTTCTAGCTGGATCATTTTGTTCCATCCGCATTACAATCCCTATGCACCTCAGACGTCGTATCTTAATAAGTTTTACGATATCTGGTTTCTGGTATATTCTATAAAGTTCGAAGTTGTATCGTCTTCTCCACACTCCATTGTCATTCACTGCTCCATAGATTCGCCTTAGTACTTTTCTTTCGAAACATATGTTAGGACTGGGCGTATTATTGTTTTGTAGAGTTTTATTTTTGTATTTCTCGATATAATTGTGGATTTAAGGAGTAGATTGAGCCCAAAATAGCATCTGTTAGTCGTGCAAATTCTGTGGTAGTATTATTTTCAGTGTTAAGGAGCGCTCCCAGGTGTACAAATTCGTTCACTGCTTCGATGACGTTGTTTTCTATAACAAGTGGTCGTAGGATTTGTTGTTGCATTCTTATTTTCTTATATGTACTTAGTTTTGTTGTTGCTTATTATTAAATCCATTTTTGTAGCTGATTCTTCAAATGATACATACGCCTCTCGTACAGCGTTTTCCGTTCTCCCAACAATATTGATATCATCAGCATAGGCAACAATTTGCACTGATTTATTATATATTAAACCAATAGTTGTGATATGTGACTTACGCATTACTTTTTCCAGGTACATAAACAGTATAAAGTAGAAAGGGTGTCCCTGGTGCAGCCCGTTATTTGTTTTAAAAGGTTCAGACAGTTCCCCCTAAATTCATACTCTACATTCAACTTTTTCAAGAGTTAGTTTTATTGGGACCAACATAATGGGGCTATCAGAAGTTGACAGGAGGGAAGATGGGTATATGGATTTAAATTCAATCAGTAAACTCTACTATAAAGGCAAGGAAGACTTTACATACCGTGGACTAAGTTTCTTAATCAATAAGAAGAGGAAATCACAAATCAAATAATTAATACCATCTCAGATAGGGTTACATACTTACTTGATCTTAAAACTAAATTCGCAAACCAGAATTTAGTGCAAGTTAATGCTCCAACTGGAAAAGCAACTAATGATGAAATAGATGCTTTTACGAAGACCTTAAAGAAGCTATAGACGAGAACAAAGAACCTAAAATCTTAAAAAAACAACACAGATAGATGCCTTCAAAGTAAAAACAAATGGAGAAGAGTTCCGAAAGATTTTAGCGGGTAAGTTCGAATCAAATCCTCCATATAATCAGGACCAAATTGACGAAGTTAACAAAAACGTAAATAAAAACTTTCTCTAAGCCGAACTACAGGTCGCAAAAAAAACAAGAACTAAGGAAGACAAAATAAGCAACGAAACTAAGCAAATAACGAAGGAAAGAAGACAACTACTAGCGGAAAATAATGGCAATTAGAAAAGAATTAAAATGTGATATCAAAAAATGGAACTAAAACTTAATAGAGCAATTCATAGAAAAAACAGGCTTAAAATGTCTCTAGTCCAATACTGGGTGTTCAGAAAATGATCAAATTAAAGACACCAATAACAAGAAAGAGACAAATATAAAATAACAAAGATGGTTAAACACATCTACAACCTTGTAGAGCTCGCCAAGCCAGCCTAATGAATCAACAAAAAGACAAAAAAAAAATAAAAAACGTTGGATCACTACAAAAAAAAATAAAAAACGTTGGAAGTACTACCAAATATAGATAGATTTGAAATAGAAAGAGTTTTAAAATAGCTAAAAAATAATAACGCTTCAGGACATGACCATATAATTGCGGAGCTTTTAACTCTGCACAAAAATGTGATCTAAAGAATCACAGACCTCTATCGCTGCTCAGTCAAGTGTACAAACTGTTATTATTATTACATAATAAAAGAATTATTAACAACCAGTTGACTTACAACAATGGATAATTACCAACCAGTAGAGCAGGCTGGCTTCCGCAAAGAATGGCTTTCAGAAAGAGGATCGATGGACTGATAACTAAATAAAATTTCCAGGCTTGAAGTAGATGAATACAGCAAAAAAACAATAAAGAAATTGGAGGAAGTTTATGCCCAATATTGGGTGAATAAAGTGGACATAGGAGGACATAAAGGAAAAGCAACTGAATATGAGATGTATGTTTAGAATTAGTAGAATATATTTAACTATCACATGAGTTTATAAAAAACCTTAAAGAATAAAGAAAAAAAGGAATGGCAAATTTAGATTACTTCAACTGATATGCTGAACATTGGCATTCTGGAATTTTAATGGAATGTGGATATTAAAAAATAACTCATTCAATCAATTATGGCTAAAGTGGGTAATGAATTAAAAATAACTTACTAGTAAATGAAGATGATTGGTCATCTTTGGCAGGTCTTGAGAATAATGTACTTCTTTTATATAAGGACAAAGATCTCCTCCAACTTTTTCCGGCTTTCAGTACTACAGATTTGGGTGATTTATAACTTTTTGGCGCCTTGAAGTAATTTGAATCTACATATGAACTATTTACAAGATCTGAGCTCACAGACAAACTTTCACTTTTTTCTTGAGGAACATTTGTTGTACTTCTATTTGTGTTTGCTTTATTAATCTCAGATTGATTTTCACTTACTAAAGTATTACTTTTGGATCTTGAGGCATCTAGTTTTACAGACTCATTTTCATTTTCTCTCTTAGACTTCCTGTGTTTACTAGAAGATCTATTTTTGGTACTTAAAATATAAGCATCAGACTCCAGGTTCCTTGAACCCTCAATTTCCTTTTCTTTCATATATTCAGAAACAATATTGTTATTTCTTACAGCAACACTTTGCTTTATTTGAGCATCATCAGAAATTTTATTTTGTACTGAAGCCTGAACTTTTAAATTGGATGATTTTTCTTCATCTTCGTGTATTCTTTGAGTTTTTGACTTACTGCTCTTCTTTTTAACATCTGATAATCCTTCTTTAGTTGCTGACTCTTCAGAAATGTTTAAATTAATATTCTCTTTACTCTTGTGTGTTTTATATTTGCTTCTGCTACTTTTATACGAACTAGTTTCAGTTGTACTACTATCGGGTATGTTAATTCCATGTTCAGAAGCATCTAAAATGTTATTAATACTCTTCTTAGGACATATAGGGTTTCTACTTTCATTATTTAATATAATTTCTTCTTCTCCGTTATTAGTGAGAGAATTCAATGAATCTTCAGCTGTTATATGCACTATAATTCTTCTATCATTTTGTGAACTATTACCTGATCTTGATTTTTTAATTCTATTAGGTTGAATTGTTTTATCTGCTTGTACAATTGTTTCACACATAGCATTTCCATCGACATCTATTAAATCATCCTCAGCAGTTATATGCACAAATGAAGATTTTCTTGAAGAACGGCTAATTTTATCAGTAATATTGTACTTGGATGACCTTTTTCTTGAACTGATTTCTCTTGTATACTGCTTTTTAGCTCTTTTACTATCTTTAACAAAAGTTTCTATTATGGAACTTTCTATTATGTCAGAACCATAAGAAGTATTACTTACACAACAAATTTGTTTTTCTGTGAGATTGGTTTTATCACCATAATTGTTAGTATAAAAGGTTTCAAAGTGTTCTCTATTAGATATATTCATAAATATTTTATCAACTTGTAATTCAGAGTAAACTTCAGTTGTATGATTAGTTTCAACAATATCCAAACTTTTTTTGTCTGTGACTAATCTTTCATTGCAAATTGGCATCAGATGGCTGTAATCATTTGCTATAAGTTTGACTACAAGTTTTTTGTTTGAAAAGAGATGTTTAGAAGAAATTTGTTCACATTCTTCATAGCTATGAGCATTACCATTTGGTGACAATATTCTGTTGTCTTCTTCTGTGTATTTGTTAACATTTGTATTATTCATATCTAGAAATTTATCTTGATAATTTTTTTCAAAAATATTTGTTAAAATAACCTTTAATTGTTTTTGATTTAGAGGTAATGTGTTTTGATCATCTTTGAGAATTTGTTCTTGATGATTAAGGTCCAAATTGCTAGCATAGAATGATTCAAATTCCTCTTCTTTAGATTCCAGCACTGGTGAATTTGCCACATTAATTCTTAAATTTTCTGTCTGGTTAAAATCAAGAACTGCATCTTTTGGAGCATTTTGTCTAGAGATATTTTTTAAAACAACCTTCAATTCTTTTTGTATTACAGGGAATTCTTGTTGATCTTCTTTGGAAACAGATTGGTATTGATGATTAAGGCCCAAATTTCTAGAAAAGAATGTTTCAAATTCCTCTTCTTTAGATTCTAGAAGTGGTAAATTTCTCAAATTTATTCTTAAATCTACTGTCTGATTACACTCAAGAGCTTTGTTTTCTAAACAATTCTGTCCAAAGTTGTTTTTTAAAACAACCTTTAATTGATTGGGCATTTGGGGTAATTCTTTTTGACTTTCTTTGCTAACATATTCTTCTTGATGAGTCAGGTCCAAATTATGTACAAAGAAAGATTCAAATTCATCTTCTTTGGATTCTAGTAAGGGTAAATTTGTCAAATTAATTCTTAAATCGTTACACATCTTTTTCTTAATAGCAATTTTGCTGGGTGTTAAATTTAATACTCTAAAGAACTCTTCTGAACTATCTTGTGTCTCACATTTTCTTGTTTCATTCGACATATTTGATCTTAAAACATAGGAGCTTTTATAAGAAATATCAGATTTGTTATATGTATATTTAAAAGACATTTCTGATGAATCATCTTCAGCATAATTAGAAGAACACTCAGTATTTTCTATAACTTTCATATTTTTCTGAAGAAAATCATCAAATGTATCCTCTTGTAACTTTCTTTTTTGTAGTTTTGCTATAGCAGTTCTTAAATGTTTTTTCTCTACTGCATTTTTAATTTGACACTCCTTATCACAGCCAGCATTTTGTATTACATCATAATTGGTAATGATGTTGTCATTACCTGCATATTCAACTTTATTTTTTGATATGTTTAAATGTTGTAAGTTCTCTTTTGATCTAGTTTTTGAATTTGTTTGATAATTTATATTATTAGCAAAAAATTCTTCAAAATCTTCAGAATTTAAGCTTTTCCTTGATAGACTAACAGAAAGCTTGTTTAATTTATTAGTAGTTTGAACTTCAGATAAATCTTCTGTATTATCCATAAGTTGGGAACTTAAATTATGTGAATAAAACTTTTCAAAATTTGTTACTGAATTAGGCACATCTCTAATTGATATATTGGGCAATTTTATATACAACTCTTTATTTTTTTCTTGGTTTTTGTTATCTGATTCTTCATGGGAACCATAATCAAAAAGTGATGAATGTTTTTTATGTGTTGTTGTGTTGAATGTTGTGTTTTTTCTTTTAGTGACAAAATTCACAGTTGATAGCTGAGAAATCAAACTCTCCTGGTTGGGAAAAGATATATGTTGAATTTCGGATTTAGCAAAAGATTCAAAGCTTGTTAAAGCTTTATTTTTTCTGGATATATTTTTATGTCTTTTTCTGAAAGATTTTATAACTTTTCTATGTCTCAGTGTTATAAAACTTGTTCTTCTACCAGGTGAATTAAAATCTTTTGAATTATTTATTTTTGGAGAATATTCTTTCAAGACCTTTGAAGGTGGTGCATATTTAGAATTGTTCTTATCAATAACGAATCTTCTCAGAGGTGTATTTATACTAGTAGGTGCAGGAAATTCATTGTTCCAGCTGTCAATTTGCTGAAACGATTTCTTTAGTAAAGAATTAACTTTTATTGGAGATATTGTGTAATTTTCAATTTGGGCCTTAGAAGGAGCTATGGGAGTACTACAATGTACAAGTTTTTGTTGCAGATTTCTTGCAAAATGATTACTACTATTTTCCATCAAACTTATATTTTTTGGTATTGTTATGTAACTCAATGAAGTATTGGGTTTATTCTTAATGGTCTCAATTTCCAGACTTTCTTCAATCCTTTCTGTTGAAGGTTGATGTAGATGGCTTAACTGAGATTGTTGACTGTTAGAATCATTAGTCAAACACAAATTGGCTTTTTGTCGTCTAGTCTTTGGTGATGATAGAAAAATCTTGTTTTCATTACCAGAATTTGACTTTAAGGAATCATGTATGGTAGGTGATTTTGGTGGACTCTTTTTAGTTTTTAATAATTTGTCAAATGTATCTTCGGTACTTATTTGTAAAGAATCATCTTTTAATAAGGATTCGCAGTTTCTTCTTGTGGGCAATTCTTGAATTTTGAATTTTTGTTTCTTTCTTCCTAATAACCGTTTTGTCATATTTTTTGCAAATAAAACATTAAAAGCATCTATAGAGTTATTAACTAAACTAGTATTTGAATTTACGTACGTTCTAACTTTCTTTGCAGGTGCCATTCTCACAAAATTTTCAATCAAAAGTTTAAAATTAAAATTTTCCAGTAATAGTAAACAAGATTTGTTTATAACTTACATGACAGTCGCTAGTACCACCACACTAAACCCTGAAAAAAAAATTCAAAAACTCACTTGAATCATAATTAAATGATAGGGGCAATTTTTAATTATTTGCTTAATAATTAATTTGTTTTATTTTTTTCGCTTCATAATAACACAGAATTAAAAATATTGACATTTGTAAAAGAAATTTTACAAAAATACATTATTATAAATTCAGAATACACCACTGTATGTATAGTTGCATACTAAGTAGATAATTTATGATTAATTTCTAAAAAAGTATTCATTTTACATTCTAGTATTGAAACAATTTTTGCAAATGGAAAAAAGAATAGAACATCTCACTACATGAAAATCTGCAACCGGTTTTAAAGTTTAAAGTCCAGTTTCTTTGTTGGTATTAAAAATCTTCAGCAGTGTTTTTCATTTCAACAACAATTTTTGTTATTTTTTAGAATATTTTGGCATATTTTAATTGTTTAAAAAACAGTCATAAATAAATTTTTCCAAATAATTACCATTCTTTAAATGTTAAATATTTAATTAAAAATTGCAATTGTTTAACAAAATCATACAAATATTTTTTTCCTAATTAAAATTACCACGCCAGTCATGGACAACTACGAGGATAGACATAAACATATTGTTCGCTCACCGAACGACAGTTCCTTATTCAAATATGTGCACGATTTGATTGGTTAGGGGACTAAATCAGGGACTGGGTGTGGTTACATAGCAAACAATAAAATATTTGTACACAAATATGCTTTCTGACTGTATGAATACATTTATGTATTGGATTCTATACGGTCTTCTTTGAGAAGTAATCATGAACAGTATTGAATGGTATAGCACACGGTATAGCAGCCTGTCGTTTTGATGGGAGAGAGACAGATCGAACTGCTGCTGATCTTGTCGTCAGTACGCGCGGCCGGCATGCTCGGTTTATGTTAATAATTTATAAATTAATTCGGATTAAAATGGCTAATTACTGGCGGTGACGACTAAGCTGGATTTATAGTTTGACGCACTGTAAACGTAGACGCACTAGAAAAAGATCAACATAAAATTTTATGTACTCTCTTATTTTTAAATGAACGTAAACGCATGACGGAACGTAAGTGAAACGCACTGCAACGGAAGAGTTGGCCAACTTTCATCTTTTACAGTGCGTTACTTGCGTCTGGCCAATCAAAAGGAAGAATTTTGTGCTGTCAACCAAAGTGAACTGTCTGGCCCGCCCACCATTTTGTAAAGTTGTTTATCAACATAATCGAATTTTGATTTTGTTGATTATTTGTTACAATGAACGTTAAGAATTTATAAAATAATAGTAATAAATAATAAAAGAATATTATAGTATCATGGTCACCAACTCTAGCCACTGTTTCTACTCATGCGAAAAAATTCCACTCCGTCGATTTATAAATTGAAATAATATTTACAGTCCGTTTGTTACGTCTGCAGTGCGTCTACGTCTACAGTCCGTCAAACTATAAATCCAGCTTACGGTTAATACCACAACTACAGAAATGGTCTGGCCGGGCCGCGTCGGCATGACCGGAGCGGTGGAAGGGAGCATGGCATGATGTCAGAAATCAAAGGTCAAAGTGCAATTAAGCGTCTATATTCTTTGCTTCTACTACCAATATGGTACATACATGCATCGGTCTAATGATTGCAATAGTTACGTCGTATATGGCGGGAAAGTTAAAAAATTTCATGATGAGATTTGTATAGTCAATAATGACAAATGAGAATCATGTTTATCATGATCATATCTATATTTAGTTGGATATCTTAAACAGTAAAGTGTTTCACTAACAGAAGGCCCGGTTAAAAACCTGATTTCTACGACAACATCTATAGATTTTTTCATCTATCATTCGATGGTGACATAACATGTCTGATTCGTTTGAACCATGATACTATGATTAAGAAGATAAGATATTGCGCATAAGTCGTGACGTAATTGGAGACCTGCACGTTCGTAATGTCAGTTTTTTGTATGTGTCAATAAATAATCTTTAATAAATAGTTTGGAGATATCCTTTTGTGTACGATTATTGTAATTATTAAACCTTTTTTTAATATTATTATTTTGCTAATCGAATAATTTCATCACAGAATGTATAAAAATCCCATTTAACTTTAACAAGAATTCAAATTCTGGTCTCCAATGACGGCATGCGCGAACACGACCGATTTTGTGCTACGGGAAGATCCTATCTTGTTATTCATAGTATCATGGTTTGAACTATTAACAGAAGCTGAAACAGCACTTATAAATGCTATTGCAAAAATGAGATTATATCCGACAAATTGTAAACTTTCATAATACCCCCTATTTCGATAGTCTAAGTTCACATAATTCTTCTAACTCTTAATCTAAGTAAATCAGGTCAATCATAAATAATTGCAGATCAATATTACTATTAATTTATTTAAAATTTAGGTATTTTCAATAAATTTAAACACGATGAATACAACTGTCCCTAAGTTAATAAACTAATTTTCAAAATACATTATTTTTAATCATTACCCTTAAAAAAATTTCGCACGCTACTGGTATAAGTTGAAAAAAAAAATGTTGGGGAGCATCGATGAACATCGACAATCGATTATAAAACCTGTGAACACGTGAACAATCGAAATTAGTGGGATCCATCGAAATCGAATCATTAAATTGCATATTATAATTAATTAATAAATATTATACTAATTGTATATACATAATATATAACTTTGTATACACAAAAGTGAATAATCAAATGTAAATAAAAGTATATTAAAATGATTTCAAGCCATTGTATATTCCATACCTACGCCTTAAAAATATGTGGTAGTGGTAATTCACGAATTCAATCTCATTTTACTGTTTTTACGGTTTTTACCACTGTCACTTCGCATGCGTCAAAATTTAATTTATCATGGCACTAATTAAAATTTTTTCAAACATTCTATATAATAAAATATTAAATATCATTGTAATCCAATTGTAAAAAGATTTTATTGAATGATAACAGCAATGTAAGTACTTTCTTTATTTAAAGTTTAATTTATCTATATATCCAAAACACCTTCCATTTTCCATCAATTTGATTAAAGGAGAATAATTACTCATCAAATATAGATATCCTTGAAACTTCATTATGATTTGAAAACAATTCTCACGAATACCTTCTACTGTTTATTTGGTTCATTATTGTTTTAGTTTTTGAAAGTAGTGGTTGCAAGAATCATCGGGTAAGCAAGTTTCTTTTAATAATTAAGTAGTTAATATGTTGCAAAGTATTAACATGTTTTTTACATTGTCTAGAAGAATGACTAGCATACATGCAGGAAATATTCAGGAAATTTACGAAATGCCTCTTTCTGCGATTATAAGACCAATTCCACCTGAATTAGACAACAAGAAAGTAAAATCTTTGATGGAAGCTCTTTCAGATCCAGAGCAAGTTTACAAAGTACCTCCTATTGATGTTTTGTGGATTACTGGACGTGAAGGGGGTAATTACTATTATAGTTTTGGTGGTTGTCATAGATATGCAGCACATAAAAGACTTAATATGGATATGATAAGAGTTAAACTTATAAAATCAAATATTGATAATTTAAGGTATTATTTAGGGTCTAGTACACCTGATCTAAAGTAAAATCTATTGTGATACTTATTAATCTATTGTGAGAGCACTTACTATTGTTTGTGCATATTGTTATAGTCTATCTATATTTTTAATGAATAAAAATGTTAAAACAAGTTCTCTTTGCTTATTTTCCTATAAAACATAAAAATTGTACCTATACCTGTTTTTGAACTGTTAGATCCGTTTTAAACAAATAAATTCCTCTAATTGTAATAAAACTCCTATTCTAAACTCAACTACATGTTTTACTGCATCATCTATGTCCCATTTGCTTCAATTATTTACATATTTAAGCTTTTTCTGTCATATTTTTTTTTAATTTGCTGTTTTGACTGGATAATTTGTTGATGTATATAACTGGATATACATATAAATTATATAAATCTTAAAATAGCTTATTGTCTTTGCATCTGTCTCTACATCTTCTATTCATTTAATCTTCTGCCTTAAGTCTTGGTGTTAACAAGTACTTTGATCAGATTTAAGCATATAAATGCTTTTAATTTCAGTTCAAACTACTTTTATTCCAAAACTACATTTCTACATATTTTACTACTTCATCTACATTAATGTTCTTCAGTTTTTTTAGATATTTCAGCTTCTTCCTTCATTATATTATACATTATGTATACTACAGTTACTACTTATAGGTAACGAAGGACATATCCATTCTATCTGTGGTGCTGTTTGGAATTCAGGAAAATGGCCATCTGATTGGTGTACCTACCTCAATTTATATCCCACTACACAACAAAGGAACTACTACCAGATGTGAAAACTACTGCACACTGTCACTAATAACACATGCTAGTAAAATCTTGTTGCACATCATCAAAAATATATTAAAAACCTATCTACATTACCAAGTACCTCAGGAACAAGCGGGGTTTGTAAAGGGTAAAGGTTCACAGAAAAAATCCTGAACCTGATACAACTCATTGAAAAGTCTATAGAATTTCAAGTACCTATGATTATATGCTTCATTGACTATCAAAAGCCATTTGATTGTGTAAGCTGGATAAATCTGTGGTCCATTTTAATAGAAATGGCCACACCAATACACCTGGTGATACTTATTAAAAATCTGTACCAGTCCAATATAGCAACAGTATGACTAGATCAGAAGTTCTCAAACCAATTCAAGACCAAGAACGTGTGTTGTCACCTGACTTAATCAACATTTTTGTTGAACATGTCATGAGGATGGCTTTAGATGGATGGGCTGGTTGGAAAATCTCCAGTTGAAGATTTGCTGATAAAGCCAAGACAAAAATAATGGTGGTCGATAGATTCCACACTATTCAACTAACTAACATGTTACAGTAATACCAGATAGTGGACAGTTTTGTCTATCTCAGGTTTAGTATAACTAACGATGGTAACTGTGAAGTAGAAGTTCGGAGACATATTGGTATGGCAAAAAATGCGATGAGTCGAATAACTAAAGTTTGGAAAGACAGATCTATCTCTCAAAATATCAAGATGAGACTGGTGAATGCCCTTGTAATCACAATATTTCTATATGGGGCAGAGACTTGGACGCGAGCGCCAAAAAATTGATGCCTTTAAGGTGTGGTGCTGGAGAAGAATGCTGCGCATACCTTGCACAGCTCATAGGACAAACGTTTCCATTCTAAACCAACTCGACATTAAAAGAAGGCTCTCCACAATATGTCTGCCTGAAATTTTTCGGTCAGGTGGTTCGCAGAGGTGTCGAGAGTTTGGAGAGATTAATTGTTTCTGGAAACGTTCCGGGGAGAAGATCAAAAGGACGATCACCAACTAGATGGTCCGACCAAATTAAGAATTTAGCTGGAAACTCATTCTGCGAAGCTCTCAAAGCAGCTGAAGATAGAGACTAATGGAGAAAAATTGTTAGGAATATTAGAAAAAATCACGATCCTCACTAATGGGGAAACTACAAGAGAGATAGAGGTTATGTATACATATATATTATATTTGAATATACAAAGGATTCCGTCAATATACCTTATTGCCTTTCTACCATATTTATTTTCGCATTTTAAATATCTATCTTATCATGCTTTAATTAAGTACTAACATACCTGTTCAACAGGATATATGAAGCCTATTTAGTCATTCCCAAGAAAAGCAAAGCAAAAAAAGTGTAAGGACCTTGAAGCAATGTGCTTAATGGATCATGCTGCCAAAATGTCCATGCATATTATTTATGGCCGAATATATAACAAATAGAAGGCGATATAATTTCGAATTGTACGAGACCTATAAAGAAATGGTTAATGATAGAGATGTAATATCTTTCACAAAAATAGGTAGGTTTAGATGGGTTCGATATGTGTTGAGATCAAATGAAAATTACCCAGCCAGACAAACCCTATTAGCGGCACTAGTAGGAAATAATAGGAGTAGAGGTAGACAGGGATGATGTGGACGAAGATGCGAGGAAAATCTGCGTAGCAAACTGGTCACTGTTGACGATGAACAGAACGATTGGCGAAATAGACTGAGGAAGGTCAAGACTCAACTAGGGCTGTAGCATCACTAATGATGATGATATTATATATACATATATATATATATATATATATATATATATATATATATATATATATATATATATATATATATATATATATATATATATATATATATATATATATATATATGTGTGTGTGTGTGTGTAATAATTACAAGTACCAAGTAAAGATTTGCAATCTGTTCTGTTTGGACAACAATCAAATAATCAAACTTGATAATTTAAATTCAACATGAGCGAAGATTACCTGCCAGTGCTGGTACCTCCCTAATTAAATTTATTTTTTATATTCTGAACAATTTACTTATTAAATCTATCTGGTAAGTCCAAGGGTTTGTGTCTCTAAAGTTTTTCTCACATCCTTGCTGTTAGTGACCACAGCCAGCTGGCTGCACCAGCCACATTTCGTCGATACGACCAGCACCAGCTTCCGGTCAACCGGTCATTGCGACCAAAGTTAATATGTAGACACTTTTATGGAACAACGCGCACGACGGCCAGACAGCGATCTGTACGTGCATTGTATAGGACTATATAAAAATGAGATTTACCCAATATTTTTTCCCTTCGTTTTATTATACGATTATACATATACAAAGCAACGGCTAAATGCGTGACATCCATTTCGTAATTGAAAAGGAAAATTAGCGTAGAAAGGCTGGCCGGAGGTGCGGCCAATATAGAAACAGCATTTTGCTGGTCGGTTGTAGGTTTTGGACTCAATGCGGCCAACGTCCGACCAGTGGTAGTGACCGGAGCCGCTGTAGTGCGCGTTAGCTCTAAGCCTACGTAATCTAGATCACTAGGAATATTTCTTTCTTTACCGTACTTCCTCAAAAGGTAATTGGAATATATGTATTTTTAATTTTTTTTTCTAACTCTTAATCTTATTGTTAGAATGTTGACTATTATTTAATAAGAAGGAAAGAATCGGCATTGAAAAGGTAACAATATAAATAAAAACACCGACCAAACTGAATAGCTTAGAGGTTCACACGAGCCAATATAATCAAATATACAAAAATATATAGATGCATTTAAATGCACTGACAGTTTTAAAATAGAATTGTATATACATTCATCGTATTTACAATTCAAACAATTGAATACATGAATAATAAACTTTTATAAATACCTACAAGTAAAATTTGAATATGACCCGATCTTTTTTTAAGTTAATGGCACATTGGTATTACATTATCAATTACAAGAGGGTGACGATGTTACAAACCCGAGGGTTTGTAAGTCGCCCGAGGGCATATACATCTATTAATACCCGCGCTGCATACAAACTTTTATGTCATACTAGTTCGTTATTGCATCTACAAATAAATATCTTCTAAAAAATTCGTAAAATTCGATTTCATTTTGCCAATATATTTGCTAGTAGACATTCTATCGTCCGTGTTATGTTGCTACGCTACGAAAATCTTATTATAATTTTGTTTGTATCTTTACGCCTGTGCGGACCATAAAGTACACTTTATGCCCGCGCGGGCATATTAATAAAAACGAAACCGGATGTCGACCTCAAAACCGGAATGCAATTTTTAGTTCATCAAATGTCGACATGGATATCATTTAGCAGTTAATTTTGCATGCTGATCACGAATCCGGTGTCAGATTTGCTCTATCTTGACGTTTTATACGCTTTTCGGGTCACTTCCGGTCTCGGATCGCAACCGGAAGTAAATATTTAGATTCGTCTCGACGAGACCTTTCGATCCATATATACATTGTGGGGTCTAAAACTTCAAGTAAATTTTAACTTCCGGTCATCTCAAAACCGGAAGTGAATTTTTGTACCAAAAATATATTTTGACAATCTCATACGTAATACTAATAATATTCCGACAAAATATTTTAATTATCTAATATGGTTTTTGAGTGAGGTGGTGGACAAGAAAAGGGCTTAGCGTTTTAGTATATAAGATGAGACGAGGATGATGATACTGAGCTTGATCTTAATTTTAGCTAGTAGTTTGTATAAATTTAATTACCTGCCTGGAGCGCTGTCGACAACGAATACATGTAATTTATATGCTCCGTTTTATTTTGGCTTCGTCTGTATATATATATATATATATATATATATATATATATATATATATATATATATATACAGTTAACAGTTTTCTTCAAGCATCGGCGAAAAGCGCTACTACCTTACTTGACAATGGCAAGTGCGACCTTGCCGAAACGTCAAAATAATGGTTTTTATCAAAACCAAAATTATTCAACGCGGAATCAAACCCTGAAAACTACAGAAAGCATATATATGTATATATATATATATATATATATATATATATATATATATATATATATATATATATATATATATATATATATATATATATATATATATATATATATATATATATATATATATATAAACTTGACCATAGCCTGATGCGGCTTTTTTACACACTTCAAACAGTCTTTGTGATAGGTGTAAAAAAATAGTTGACCTCATAGTTTTGATTGACATAATTGTAAGTTTAAAAAGCTTTTTCATATCCTTGATGGCATATCGATCGACAAGAACGGTTGATGAGTTAATTAATTAAGATGTGTGATGTAGATAAAACATGACAGTAACTACTTTTGGCACGATATAGACACATATACGTGATGTACCTATTGTTACTAGATTACATTACTTTACATTCCAGGAAACATTAATTATTAATCGCTAAAAGGACTTTTTCCAGTTATGATGTATCTTATACTCAACAATTGAGTATACATTTCCTTTTTCAGGGCATTATTCAAACCAATGCCTAACAAGTTCATAGCACGAGCTTTTCAACCAATTTTTATTTAACTGCCATGTGATAAAAGTTTTACTTCCGTAAATAACCTTGCACGGTTGATGAATGCCTGAAGCATATAATTTTCTTTTGCATCTTTGATTTTCTTTATCAATATTTGAATTTTTTTATATTTTTTATTGTTTTTCTCTGTATATTTTCTTCTGTCTTTATTTAAAATTTTTTTATGTGTATCTGATAATGACCTATTAAATCATAATTTTAGTAACAAAATTATTTGTGACTCCCTAATAAATGTGTATAATAAGTTAAAAATTTGTTGAAAGTTTAAAATCTTGTTGGTAGATCGCTTGGAGTGTGGCGCTTTAGCTTACTGTTTGCCTGGGGCCTCATCCTTCGCCAGCCTGTTAATGTGGTTTTGCAGTTGTCTGTTGTATTTTTGGGAGTAACTGACAATTTTTCTTTGACAATCATTGGGCATGTACCACGGTGCATTTGTAATAATGCGGAAGGTATTCGATTTTAATCTCTCCAGGTTATCGATATTTAATATCGACCACATTTGGATTCCTTAGCTTCATTTTGGCTTTATCACTGAATTATATACTAGAAATTTATTATACAGATTCAGTTGTGACCTTTTTTTCTATTAGCCATTACATTTTACTGAGTTCAGACCCAACTGCTTTCCTTGGGTGGATGGTAATGAATAAACATTTTGAATTTTACAATAATAAAAAGAATTTAATTACTATTTTTTTGTTTTTTATTTACTCTGTAAACAATAACGTAATCTGCAAATTTCCTCTGTAACTATACGTTTCGTACCGTATTCTTTCTATTTCCTGTGATACCTCATATGTCGTTCTACAAACCTAATGCCTCTGACCGGTCGCCATGTTTGATTTTTGTCATTGTATTCTTTACGTTATATCCTTTCCAGCAATACATGAATTGCTTTGACTGTCTAACTATACCCTGTATATTACAAGAAGTGATGGACGGAAAGAAGAAGAAGAACGATGATACGTCGTAGTGTCTTCTTGATATGATGCTAGTCGTGAGCGTGATGTCAGAGTGGTAGTGGAGGGGGGTAGCCCAAGCGGCTCATGCTCTACATACCCATTCAAATAAAGGAGGCCAAAGTTCAATTTGGGCTGTAGTAGACCAAAAAAAGAAGAAGCATGTTGTCTAAATCCAAACTGGTGGTTTGGTATTAGCTGCTATTCCACGAGGATTGGCTGTAATCTGTCTAGTAGTAGTTTTTCAAAATGCTTTAAAATCACTGAGTAGACTGATAGGTCTATAGGACTTAACTTCTTCTACAGGCTTGCCTGGTTTGGGTATTAAGATGAATTGTGCTACTTTCCACAAAAGGGGATAGTAACCAGTTCTTAAGATTGCGATAAAAATCTGTGTTAAAAATTGCACTCCTTTCTTGAGAAGTTCTTTTAGAATTCTGGTAGTGATTAAGTCGAACCCTGCGGACTTTTCGGATTCAGATCTGTTTGTTGTTTGGATTTTGTTGAAAACTTGTTTGGCAGTGAATTTCTCCAATGGTTCTTCTAGTTGGTATGAATATTCTACATACAATTGAATATTATCTTATAATACGCACATTTTTAGCTACATGGAATATTAAAACTATGCTCAAATCTGGTAAAACGATGCAAGGTGCAAATGAAATTCAAAAATACAAAGTAAATGTAAGCGCATTGCAATAAGTAGGTGGAATGGAAATGAAAAGGTATGTAAGAGAGATTTATCATTGTTCTATAGTAGATCAGAAAATAGAACAGGACTAAAAGGAACCATATTTATTATTCTCAGAAAAATGAGAAACAATTTCTTGGGTTTTGAACCTTTAGCACCATGTATATATTGTGCAAATTCAACGCTCAAGAATCGAATCAGAACTTTATCCTTCTTGCGTAATACTCATTAGGTACCATCGAATTGATATAAAATAAAAATTTAATTGGTAATATGGGAAAGGCAGGACCGTAAATAATATTTTGTCCTGTTTGCATCCCAATATAATTTTGTACATTTAAGGATTCAATAAAACTACCTTTGATTTGTATCTTCCTTTATTGTTCATAAAAAAACGGTGCACGTAAAAACAATTTCTCACGTAACACGGTAAAATAAACATACCTGTTAAAAATATAAAAATAATCATTATAATCCGAAATATACAAAAAATACTTATTATATTTTCTCACAGGTATACATCTACCACTTTTAAGTCTAATTTAGACATACTACAGAGTTAAAAATACCCGCTGTCAGTTAAATCACACATTTAAATGCTTAAATTATAATAATATATTGGTATTATGCTAGCATTAAAATGAATTAGTACTCAAAAGTAAATGGGTTTATAGTTTGAGAGATATACTTTGACCTCTATTAGCTTTGTTATATACAGTAAGCGCCACGCGACTAGACACACGGTTACCTAATTGCTTGGCTTATTTGATCCACTGGGCTAATCCGGCCCGCTCTCACATGTGACTTCAGCCGTCGTCGATCACAGATAGGGGCGCATGGCATTTCATTTATGACTGATTTCTGCGGAGAATTAAGTGGGTAGCGAAACTATTCAGAATTGTTTTTCCATTTAAAAAAATAAATTTTTAATTATGGAATATTCAGCTGCGGAAAAAGTTCAAATTGTCAAATGGTATTACCAAGGTAATACGCTTCGACAAATTCAGGAATTATTTGCCGATGCATTTGAAGACCGTCCAACTCCTGCATTAAAAACGGTATCGCGTGTGGTAAATAATTTTGAAAGGCAGGGATGCGTCAACCCTCGCAGTCACAAGCGTGATCCTGTTTTTGATGAAAATCAGGAACAGAAACAAGTGATGATTTGTGCGTGTGTCAATGGAAATCCTACAATGTCCTGCAATGAAGTTGCTGAGGTAGTAGGCACAAGTGCTACTACAGTTAGAAGAGTTTTGAAGAAAAATGGTTATCGATCATATAAAATCAAAAAAAGTCATGAAATATTTCCTGAGGACAATATTCGACGCATGTTGTTTTGTGAAACAGTAATGGAAAAGGCTAACCATGACGATAATTTTCTCAAAAATATTGTTTTTACGGATGAATCGACATTTACAGTACTAAATCGTCATAATTCATCCCGCGTACGTTATTGGTCTCGGGAAAATCTACATCGTTTTTTCGAAGTGCGAACACAGTATCCCCGAAAGTTAAACGTATGGGGTGGAATTTTGGGAGATAATATGATTGGACCATTCTTTATAGACGGAAACCTAACTGGAGCAAAGTATTTGGACCTACTACAGCAGCAAATTGTTCCGGAAATTCGTAGAATCGCTGGCGACAGATTTGATGACATCTGGTTCCAACATGACGGGTGCCCTGCACATAACAATTCTTTGGTGCGGCGATATTTAGAGATTACCTTCCCAAATCGACTAATATGCGGAAGACAAGGAACTATCTTGTGGCCGGCGAGATCACCGGAATTGTCACCCAATGATTTTTTCTTATGGGGACACGTCAAATCATCCATTTATGGTCATGACAGAGCTACTAATTTGGAAGAACTTAAATTAAAAATTGAACGTGCGTTCCAAAATATTAGCCCTAACACGCTTGCTAATGTACGGTCAAGTTTTTATGACCGTTTGGGTTACTGCCTTGCCCAGGAGGGTGGACTTTTTGAGCATATTTTGTAAATATTTTGTTTGTATTATTTATTTATATTTATGTATTATTTTATATTTCTTAAATTATATTTTTAGTTTGGAAGAATTTCGTTGATTTTGTTTCAAAAAATAAACTTATCAGAAAGCCCATTTTCATATTTTTTGGATTAATTACTTGTAATTTAGTATAAAATAAATCACCTCGAAAGTATTTTTTTTTATTAAAATAGTATAAAGTACACATATTTTACAATACAAACTTTTGAAAAGTATCATTAATATTTGACGCATTTTGTTTTGTTAAATTGACATAAATAATTATATTAAATTAGAATTGTTTTTCTGATAGGTTTTAGGAGTAAAATAATATCAAAACAAAACATATTCATAGCACTTTTTTTACAAATACTCGACCTGCATTGAACTGAATTAAACTAACTAAACAAGTTTTGCTAGTGTACTTTTCTCATCTGTCCCCTTTTCGGCATAAACAGTGCAACAAGTGTTTCGGCCCAGGATTGTATCAGCTCAATGTGCCCGTGTGTCTACTAGCGTGGCCGGTACGGTATATATATATATATATATATATATATATATATATATATACTGTGCCTGGTATTATGTTTGAAAATATGGGCAGTCACCCAGTTGAAGTTTTCATCAATCAAAACATCGAATATCGCTATTATTATAAATCATAATGCGTTATCTTTTATCGGCAGACCTATGCATTCTTCCAGGATATAACAATATTTGCCTGAGCGACCGAAACCATAAAATAGTTTATCAGGAAAAATCACGGTTCACCCGTCCAGTATTTTGCATTTGGGTGGGTAGGTAGGTATATTTTATTTTTAAATCAGCGAAAGCAGATTTTGCGAAACAAGAATATTTTTAGTATAACCATAACTACTAGAGCGTTCAGTTAAATTTAAATAGCGAATTGCAAGTGAGTTTGGTTGTGACTTCGTCAGTGCTCCTTCTAAACTTCTTTTACCCTTTTACGAAGATACTTTTAAAATGTGGCGTCCGTGGTGTGACAATAATTCTGCAGGTGAAGAGCCAGTGAAATCCTCTAATCAACTGGTAGAATACCTCTCTGATGATGCCAAACGTATGATGAAGCATGTTTATGAAGGGCTGTGTTCTGAATTATCTAAATCAGAAGCAATTGCAGAAACATATTTTTTAAGTAGAGTGCCCAAAACGACCTGCTACAAGATTGTAGGAGAAACATCTTCTTCTAGACAGAGAAGAAAGGAATGTGGCAAATTCAGACAAATAGAACACACACACGGTGTTAATAACACCGATATTTTTTATTTAAACTTTATAGAAAATGAAACTTTTTGGTAAAATAAAATATTTACTGATACCTACATAATTTGAGTATATGCGACGGTCCCATTTACACTTAAAATCAAATGTTTGCAAAATAATAATTTTTATTTAATTTAAAATTAGATATCTACGCTACTGTTCAGTAGACTACTGGTCACTCAAACATTGTTGCCAATTTGTTTGTATCTTACTCGCTCTTGTTCCCGTAAATTTTACAACAAAATTACGTGTCTAATATACCTTATACTTTAATTATTTCACAATACAATTCCATACATTCTTTATTATCCTGATAATATGGCAACACTGTACAAAAATGACAACGTCAACAATGAAATGACAAGCAACGACCAATAGGAAATGACCAATATATAAAAGTCAAACCAAAGCAGTCTCTAGACCATTCCGTTTTATGTGAAGACATTTGTGTATAGCCCGTTAGACAAAAAATATTCTCGTATGGATTAATGAGTGTTACAAAAATCTTTCAGAATGGCAGGATGACAGAAAATTAGCTGCAATTAAGTTGCTACTGAAAGCGAAGTATAAATGTCTAAAACGCCAAAAATGTATTTAAAATGCAGATAATGGAAATTATGTTACTCTTGAGTACTTTAATTATAGTATTTAATACCATAATACCAACTTAAATGTATCTAACTTACCAATCGATAAAATTCGTGATAATTTCTCACTTCTTGTGCATTAAAAGAATTATTAACAAACATTCTATCATAAGCAAATATATTGCTTATTATCTACATATCTACATCCCAATATACATAACAAAACCATAAATCAATTGTACTATACTAATAGATTTGTACTTTTTATTAAATTAAGTAGAATATTTAAGAAAATTAAATATATTTAGAACTTAAAAAGCGTTATAAACTAAACAAATAGACTATAAACAAGATTTTAATAAATTTTATTGTGCGATCACTCATTACTTTAAATGCATCACCAGGTATCTATATATTTTTTGATTGTATATTATGAACCAAAATATAATATCCCCGAATTTAATGTTCCATTCTGATACTGCCAAGTACGTGATCGTTTCTTTCATATAAAAAAATAATAAAAACTCCTGAATGTTAGTCGTGACAGTTAATAATACACTTAACATAACTTAGGTATAACTTGTTTTTACTACACCTTATTTGGTTTTAAATTAATGTTGCATAGCTACATACTCGGCCTTTGACTGAGTGCAGCATATGAAGTTAATAGATGAATTAAAAACCATCAATTTAGACAAAAAAGACATTGAGTTTATTAAGGCTATATACTGGAACCAGAAAGCAGTCGTAAAGGTGTACACTATATAAACAAATAATATACCGATTGCGAGAGGGGTCAGGCAAGGATGCGTCTTGTCTCCGACGCTTTTCAACGTGTACTCACAGGTCATATTTAGAAAAGCTTTATGGGAAAGAAAAGGGGGAATAAGAGTTGGTGGAAAAATCGTAAACGCCATGAGATTTGCAGATCACACGGTAATTATGGCTGAGAGTATAGAAGAACTACAAACTTTACTAGATGCAATAAATAGTGAATGCATTCAAAACAGATAAGGACCAAATTTATGATAGTATCAAGGAGTCCAATAAATAATGAACAACTAACTCTTGGTGGACAGCAAATAGAGAGTGACAAAATATAAATATCTGGGAGCTTACATCAACACAGAATTAGATCCAGACCAAGAGATCGAGGTACGAATAGAAATGGCAACCGTAGCGTTCTTAAAATTCAAGCAATTGTTCTGTGACAAAAATCTGAATACTGCGCTGAGACTGGGGTTTGTTGAATGTTACGTCTGGTCCCAACTATTGTACGGGGTAGAAACATGAACGTTAAAAGCGCAAATAGTTAAGAATCTTGAAGCCTTTGAACTTTGGATATACCGGAGAATGTTGAGAATTCCATGGACTGCCAGGGTCACCAATGAGGAAGAGCTGAGAAGGATGGGTCGAGACAAAAAATTGTTGAGAACAATAAAAGTACGCAAGACTGCATACCTTGGACACATACTGAGAAATGATAAATATAGTCTTCTGCAGGTCATCATGCAGGGTAGAGTCGATGGCAATTGTTTGTCGAATGCATTTGTTTCTAAAAAGACTGGAGATTACCCGACACTTGTAATGGGTGCAACAATATGCGAAGATTGAAAGAGGTGACATTTTTAAACCATTATTAACTGAAGATAACCCCCCTAATGTAATATTTTTTAAAAAAATTATAATTATTGGCAAATTAAAGCGATGTAATAGTTTATGTTACTTGTTTAAATACCAATATAAAAATTCCACATTATCTTACTAGCATAAATAACACTAAACAGCGCAGCAGTGACCTTGCTGGTGCAACAAGTAGGAGTGTACCAAACTATTGTAGTATTGCTGTATCATTTAGACATTACTTTAATATAATATTCATTTCTTGAAGTTTTAAACTCGTAAATATTTTGAGGTTAATGCATTTAAATGAAGAATCGGTGACATCATATACTTAAACTATTAAATATGCTGACAATTTTTAAAGAATTATTGTTTCAAAGTATATTAAAAATCAAATACTGACGTAATAATGTTCTAACGTAAATTAAATTAATTATATTGATCAGGAAACCATCTGATTTTACAAGAATATTAATAATATTTCTCATACAGACATACAAGGCATAAAATTGCAACAATCTTGTATATTACCAAACTTTTTGCAGACTATCGCCTACAATATGTAACATAAATATACATACTTAAGACATACTGTCACAGCTAGTTGGATCCATGATACTATGACTAAGAAGATAAGATATTGCGCATAAGTCGTGACGTAATTGGAGAGTTGCACGTTCGTAATGTCAGTTTTTTGTATGTATCAATAAATAATATTTAATAAATAGTTTGGAGATATCCTTTTGGGTACGATTATTGTAATTATGAAACCTTTATTTAATATTATTATTTTGCTAATTGAATAATTTCATCACAGAATGCATACAAATCCCATTTAACTTTAACAAGAATTCAAATTCTACTCTCCAATGACGGCATGCGCGAACACGACCGATTTTGTGCTACGAGAAGATCCTATCTTGTTAGTCATAGTATCATGGTTGGATCAATACTAAACATTTTTTGTACGGAGATGGATAAATAATCAGATTACAAAATTCTCAAAAAATAGCTACCACATATAATTATTAAGAGAAAAAAGAGAACAACAATTATGACCAAACTTTAAAAATGGAAAACAAAAATAAAAAAGGCTTCTTAGGTTGTTAAACGTATATAAACAAGTTTTTAAATAAATAAAAATTGAAATAAAATGGCGAATTGGTAATGAATCGATCTATGACGTCCCAAATGACCTGCATTGGTTTTAGATCGTATAAATTGTTGCTTTCAACATTCTTATTAAATCTTTCCGAATTAAAAACCTATAAATAATGTGAGATCGAATTATATAAAAACTGAGATAAAAATAATTGCCAGAATTTTTCCAAATCAATTAGTCCTTTGGTTATTATCTTACAACAGCAAAAATTTAAAATAAAATAACCTTAACTCAGTTTTTTTCTAAATTGCATTTTAGTTTTAAACTTTTCATTCCAAACATTCCACACTTAGATATATATGCGGAATGTACGATTTTAATTTAATGTAAAAATTCCCTCCTGCGGTTTCATGAAATACGGTTTGTAAGGTTTGTCGTAATATTCTTGATTCGTCGTGTTGGCATCACTCACGGATGCTTTAGTATCGTCAGGTTCCGTTTGGGTGGTATTGCTATGCATTTTGAACCGTTGGGGAATTACCCCGTGTTTTACGTGAATCCACCTGGTGTCTAGAACTTCACAGTCAATCTGCATGAGAGGTATTAACGACGATTGGGATCTTGTTTCTGAAATTTGATTACATAATTTAATATTTTGTTCTATAAAATTTGTAAGATTGTAATTGAAAGTACAATATGAAACTAAAATATTATTTTCCCTTAGCTATTTAGTATTCATAATGGTTAATTAGTTTTAAAAAAATGTAATATATCTCTGTAACAAAAATACGCTAAGTGCTGTGTCTCTTTCTAAAGTGGCTATTGGATGTCCAATGCTAGTTCGATGTTGAAGTAAATTGTATATTTTTAAATTTGAGAAGAAACTTTATTTTCTAAATACGTGGAGTATACGTGAATCGCGGTGAGACGACAATAAAATAAATGACAATTTGCTACAATTATGGTCTACCTCCAATAAAGGAAGAAAAAAATGTGTACTTACTATTTGGTAACATAGATGGCATTATTAACGACATTTTTGGTCTCCTCGTTTTGTTGTGATGTAGCGCAGGTAAAAGCATATGTTGATCCGTGAACGACACTACGTAAAAAGTATCATCTTGTCTGTTAATCGCCTCGAAGAAATCCGAATATAGCTGATCCGGTCTTACAGAAAATACCTGAATTTCATGTTTAGGCGAATCTTCTTCTTGGCGGTAATGTTTATACCTATAAAAAAATTAGTATGTTGGTTATGTATTCAAACGATAGGCATTTAATAAATATTTAGTTTGCAAATAAAACTCTGATATCTTCTTTCTCTTTCTTTAGACCTAGAACCATCTGTGGCTGTTGACTGTTCAACAATTGTACAACATTCCTTGATATCGTGGACGATTGTTATACAATTTAAAAATATGTAGATTCTTAGTATACAGTTTCTGATATACGGATTCTGTAGTTGCTCGTGAAGAAGTCTAAAATATTTTCCTTATCACTTTTCATTCGAGACGTTTCAGGTCATACCCGTCTTTCTTCAGGAGAGTAGCTGCTTCAAAACCGTAGGTCACAATGAGTTCTATCAGGGGTATCAGTTGCTCACAAAGAAGTCTAAAATATCTTCCTTATCACTTTTCATTCGAGGCGTTTCAGCTCATCCTCGTCTTTCTTCAGGAGAATCCATGTTTCAAAACCATAGGTCACAATGGGTCCTATCAGGGTTTTGTTTATCTGTATCCTAAAATGTTGACTTTTAGAAGTTTAAAAGTTTCCTTGTCAGTCTCATTTGTTCACCTGAGATAGGTGATAGTAGTAATCAGTCTCATTTGTTCATCTTTGACTTTATCTCTGTACTTAAATAATTGATATCCGTCATTAGAGTTTATAAGTATTTGAACTACGTTACATTTCAGAAACTGTGAAGATCTGCTTGAAAGAAGCTTCCATCGTGGCTTCGTCTTCTTACTGTAAATATATATGGTATATATTTACTTTTATTTTGGTTTACTGGTAATTATACTTCTTGCGTCGCTCCCCCAAGATCTTTAAAACTCATCTCTTCATGCTATCTCTTTACGACCTGGTATAATGATGTCACCAGCATAGGTGGTAATTTGCCTGGTCTTGATTAAGAAGTATCCGTAGATGTTAAATTTGATTACGGCTACGTGGAACAACAGGTTAAACAATTGAGCTGGAAGGGCATCTATTATTTACTTAACATCATCATCATCTTTCTAGCTTTACAACCCTGTGTGGGTCCTAACCTCCTCAATAATTTCTCTACAGTCGTCCTTATCCATCGTCTTCCTCCGTCAAGCACGTATTCCCATATTTCTCATGTCTTCATCGATGTTATCAAGGAACCTTGTTCTGGGTCTTCCTCTTCTCTGACCAATGGGTCTATCAAGGAGCGTTTTTCTAGCTGGATCAGTTTATTCCATCCGCATTACATACCGTAGCCATCTCAGGCGTCCTATATTTGCTATCTGATCATATATCTGGTTCCTGGTATATTCTATAAAGTTCTATTTGTCTAACTCCGTTATTAATATTGAATTATTGATTGATATTTAAGTATACAAGTAGAGGTACACAGTCTTTATATTTTGTATTAGTACGACTGCTTTGTTGTCAGTAAGAGTAATATATATCAATCTAACTAGGTTTTTTGGTATGCCCCTGAGAACCAGAACAGATTTTTAGTTTCGTTTTCGTCTCTTAACTCTATCAAAACTTTCATCAAATCGATAAATGGGCTGTTCATATTTATGTTAATTATGGCTCTATTCTAAGACTTATCCCAGCGTGACATGATCGATTGTAGATCGGTTTGGACAAAATCCGCACTGGCAGTCCACACTAATGATGTCTTACGCATAGAAAATTTTACTACCAGAAGCCCCGTATTGTCCTCTCTGGCGAACTTCCGGTACATTTTTCTCATCTTAAACGTTTTCATTAGAGGAACTTGAAAATATGCTTTTCATCTGTTTAGAATATCAGGTTATTTCACTCTCTCCTTACATCGTTCCATTTCCTGTATCTTTTTGTATGAATTGTTTATCGCTATAATTTATTTTAGATCGTATATATAATTTTTTTCTTTATATTGCCACTATCCTTTTAATGTTGTAATCTTTCCTTTTCTTTTTGTTTCGTGCTGTAAGTAAGTTATTCTCATTGGGTTCGTCTGCTTTATCACGACCATCTCTTTTTTCCTTTCTGGATCTGCTTACTTCGTTCTGTCGGTCGTTCTGTGGTCGCTGAACATTACTAGCATATCGACAATGATGTCCGAGGTACCTGGTCCCAAGGATGGGCCTCGTCTCCTAGAGTTTTTGCATGAGCGTGCATTTGACTCATTGTGTATCGAGCTCTACAAAACTATTGAAAACCAGCCTAGCACAACATCGTCGACATAATATTAGTGTTCAAAGACCCCCAAAATCCGCCGAGTAACGAGTTTGCATTGATTTTGTATTTCCATTAAACTCCAGGAGACGAGGCCCAGGTGCACTAGGTGCCTCGGAGACCATCGCCGTCATGATATTCGTGTACCCCAAAAACCTCCCAGTAGTAATATTAAACTCATTTCTTTCAATTATTTCCGAATTACAAATTTATCATTTTTCTTCACTTATGGATACTCACAGACACTTTTACGGGTGTCTGTGAGTGTATCGATCTTCACACTAAGTACCTAAGATTTTAAATTACCTAAGGACATAAAAACGTTTAATATAAAAAAATATTACCTTTTATAAGAGGTTAAAGAACTATCTATCCTATATTTCTTCTTCCTCTTAGGACGTGCTTTCTTTGAATTCCCTGTTGAGTTTATAGGAACTGACGAATTTAAATCTAAAGTAACTTTTGTTGAAAGATCGGCAGGTTTACCTATCCACCTAAAAAACATAAATTATAAAGAATATATATTTTTTTTTATTTTAAGAGGAAAAAGTAAATAATATACAGAATAATTTTGAAATATTATATTTATATGGCATTAAGCCACAATTGATCGTATTACAAATTACATTTTACATTTGTTTTTGACATTTGGATTTCTACTCTAAAAATCGTTTTCAAACAAAAGAATAAAAAAAATAAATTAAGGAGTTTATTACCTGTTGGCAATAAACTTTTCTGGAATGGAAATTATGGCCTCAACAATTTTGCTTTGATATAAAAGTAGATTCGTGAGAGTCCACTTCCCTTGCTGCTCATTTACAATTATCTGCCTACATTGCCAAGTTAGATGAGAACTCACCAAACTATCAAAAACCTTAGCAATAGAAGATTGCAAACAAACCCTTATATAGTTTATTAAATTCTTTCTCTCCCCCGACTTAAAAATATGTACATAATACTTTTTATTATATATTTTTCATTCATTTATGGTTATTCCTTATATCATCAATCAAATTTTTAGGTACGTCATTTAGGTATTTTTATCTCTGCCACATTTGTTACAAGTTGTGATTTTCGGTTTTTTGAATGTAGACATCCTGTAGATTATAAGTGGATTGCATAACATATTCTTAATTTATCACAAAAATAATTGTGGGTATTTAGTCGTGCAAAAACGTAATACTGCGTTTTATCTCTTGTTATCACTTGTTGTAATGTGTTAGATAATTCAATAACTTGAACGGCAACAACATACAGTCTATTCCACGAATATACGACTGTTTTGAATTCGGTATGAAAGTATTGATTTAAATGGTCCACTGTGCTTAATTGTACAATAGTAAATTCTCCTGATTTTTAAAATACGGTTATAAGTGATGAAATTGTGTACATTTATAGAATATTCAATTAGCAGTACAAAAACAAAACAAAATTACGAATTCTCTTCTTCTCCTAAAACTATTATCAACCATCAGATTCACAGTCATAATCCGATGCGATTGTAAATTATAACAGGATTGACTGCTTCGATGCGACATTCACGAATCCACCATTCTTTAATTAAAATTTCACATTTTTTTACAATGTAAGGTAGCGCAAATAATCCTAATCCCAAAACCTGGTAAACCTCAACACGAGACAACTTCTTAGCGACCAATAAGTCTAGTGTCATAGTCTGTCATGTCGAAAATTATGGAAACATTGCTAGGTAAGAGACTTAAATGATTGCAGAAAAAGAACTTCTACCGACACACCAGTTTGGATTTAGAGCAAAACATTCAACAATTGAACAGATCCATCGACTCGTAGAAGTAATCCAAAACTCTTTTGAAAGTAAACAACATTGCTCAACTTCATTCATCGATATGAGTCAAGCATTTGACAAGGTGTGGCATCAGGGACTACTGTATAAACTAAAAAAGGATCTAAAACAGAACGTGTATGACATACTATTCTTCTTCTTATTCGCGTGCCATATCAGAATTATCCGACGTTGGCGATCACCATTGCGAAGGCTTCTCGATCTTCTGCAATATGAAATAATTGTCCTGCATTTGATATCTGTGTCCATTCACCAATGTTTTTTAAACAAGAAACTTGTTTTCTTCCTACACCTCTACGGCCCTCTATTTTGACATATTATGACATACTATACTCGTACCTAAAAGAAAGATATTTCCAGGTAAAATATGAAGACGAAATAACCGGTATACATCTCATAAAGGCAGGTATTCATTAAGGTAGCGTTCTTCGGCCTATTTGCCGTGACTATTTACCTCCGATTTGTCTACTGACAATAAAGTACATACAGCCACATTTGCGGACGATACCGCATTAATGACGGTACATTCAGATCTGGTTGTTGCAACAGAACAACTCCAAGAAAACTTAAATAAAGTTCAGCAATGGACTAAGAAGTGGAAGATAAAACTCAATGAATCGAAATCAAGTCACATAGTATTCACTAAATGCCATAGCGAGTCACCTATATTACTCAACAATGCTCCCCTTCCAACGGTAGATACTGTAAAGTACTTAGGCTTACATATGGACAAGACACTCACCTGGAAAACTCATAAATGGAAAAAAGAAAATATCCTAATAACACGTATTATTGGTTACTCACAAGAAACTCCCAGTTGTTGTTGCGAAACAAATTACTCAAAATTCTTCTTCTTCTTCTTCTAATGGCGCTACAACCCTTTGTGAGTCTTATCCTGCTTAACAATGTTCTTCCATTCTGCCCTGTCGGATACTTTCCTTCGCCACTGCCTGATGTTCATGGTTTTAAGATCCCTCTCTACGTCGTCTATCCATCTTTTACGGGGCCTTCCTCTTGTTCTGTTTCCTTGGGGCTTCCATCTCTGGACTACTTTTACAGCTCGATTATCTGGCATTCTTTCTAGGTGACCAAGCCAGTTTAGTCTTTGTGATTTTACAAATCTGACAATATCTGCGATCTGCATTAGTTCATCCAGCTCGTGGTTCATTTTAATTCTCCACGAACCATCGCTGCATTGGGTTGGTCCAAATATCTTCCTTAGTATTTTGCGCTCAAATATTCTCAGTTGATTTTCATCAGTGGTTGAGAGGGTCCACGTTTCACATCCATATGTGGCCACTGGTCTAATTACTGTTTTGTAGATTCTCAGCTTAGACTCACGATTCAGTAACTTACTTACTCAAAATTAAATAAACTAAATACTGGATTATCATTTCTCTCGAAGACATCTAACAACGAAGACAGAAAGAACTAAGTCACAAAACATATCAAGCAGTTATCAGAAAAATTATAAAAATTGACATATTTACCCATAAGCTGTAAAAAAAGTTATATTGTCTCTACAATATTATTATTTAAATAAATTAATAAATCTCGAAAATATTTTTATTAAATGTTCAAAAATAAATTTATTAACAAATACATATTAACTAAAAAAAAAAACAGATGATATAAAAAAACAGGTGGATATTCGAATGCATCGATAAAGAGATGCGGGTTGTTATCCTCACAATTTCCCTTGCCTTTGTCTCTTCGGCAAATAACCAGATCTTAGTAGGAAGTGTATTGCCCTCTCGGCAAAAATCAGATAGTAAAAAAAGGTCTGGGGAAGCGTAGTGGCATTCAAATGAATTGCCAGTCGGACTCTATAAATATACGAAAAAAATGATCTCTTAATATTGCAATTCATTAAAAAAGCAGAGGATCAACTTACCACATAATATGTGAGTTCTCGATCACAACAAAACTACATATATACACGTCTGAATTCATCTTGATAGGGAACTTAAAAAACTGACTCACAACTGAGAATGAAATTGGGTTTTGGTTCTTTTATAAGTTAGCCAAAGCTAATTCATTTTTGGGGAGGGATATAAAGTTTTATAGTATTAGTTCTCATGAGAAAATCTACCACTTTTAGCTTTAATTATGGCCAAAACTAATAAATTATGAATACTCTACCCCAATCATAATTTCTTAAGAAACGGGAACTTTTAAGCACACACACTTGACCTATTCGAAGCAATAAAAAACAATATTTAGACAATAGGTTAACTGAAAACTACAGTCTCGTAAAAGGTTTTCAACTTGAAGAAATTGAAACATCACAATTTTAAGGCTCTATTCACATTTAAATTCAGGTCAATAAGGCACAATTTCTCTATTATTTCTCTTCCTGACCTTGCGATTAAGTAAACACCATCTGTAAACACTAGTATTTACACACTTTTCCATATTGTCCACTGTTGTAATTGGTTTGGACAAGCAACATAGCAGACTAAATTTCTTTTTATGTAATACTACAAAAATTGTTTAAAATTTTGACCATTCAATGATCAACACACTATAACAAACAAAACAATACATTGGAATATTTCTAGGTTGTAGATTGGTGACAAATAAACTTAATACTATTGCCGCCTCCGCAGTTTTGGTAGTTGGACTGTCGATTTTATTCTAACGCTTTTATACTCCAGTGTAAAAAGTTTCCTAATGGCATCTTCAGTGTCATAAGTTTCGATTATATTTGGGCCAATTCTCGGCTGCCTTGATCGAAGGCAGATTGTACTTTGGCTTGATACGATTGTACGAAGGCTTAATACGATTGTAAGCGCCGAGTTCAAAGCAGATTGGGGTATCATCATCATCATTTTGGCTTTACAACCCTGTGTGGGTCCTAGCCTCCCCAAGAATTTTTCTCCAGTCGTCCCTATCCATCGCCTTCCTCCGCCAAGCACGTTGCCAAGCCAAGCACAGATTGGGGTATTTTCCCCCCAATTTTGGGGTAATTTGAAAACGTCTGGGGGAATTTTTATAAGATGAAACGGTTGGGGGATTTTTTGGGAGGAAACATCGGTGATGATTTTAGGGGGCTATGTTTTTTAATGATAAATTAAATGTTTACATCATTTAATTAATGTATATAGAATTGAAAAATCACTGTTCCTACAATATGCACCAATGTTGTACAATGTGTTACAGTCTATAGTCTTTTTGAATTTATAAAAATTGTAATTATTTTAAATTTGAGGGATTTGAGCTTCAATTTCGGGGAATCTCAGTTCCTAAGTAGGGAATTTAGAAAATCGCATCTGGCGACTCTTGTTAAGTTCCTCTATTTGAAGTACTTGTCTAAAACCCCCCTAGGTAAAGCCGTCTTGTCAAGGAATATTCGTTTTCGTGGCCGTGGTCACGAAGGCCTACTCTACTTGAAAAAGCATGTATTTCATTAGCGAATTGTTTAATGACAGAACAGGAAACATAAATAAATTTTATCGTTTTAAATAAAACAGTAATATATAATATGTAATCTATACTCAAGGCGACATTGAACAATTTCCGAACATATAATTACGTATCCGTATGGGATATTGCTGACTAGTATAATTATAAAATATTTAATTGATACATTAATAATGATGGAAATATGATTAGATATTTTGCGATTTATGTATTGTTTACTCTCAATCTTAAAGCCATTATTGATAATATATGGAATCAATGGCAACACAAAAACGTATAACAAATTGTAAAATAAAATAGTTTATTCGGCGTTTCCGTTTCCAGAGCAACAACCGTTTTCAAAATAAGATTTTTGTAAAGAAATATAGTGAAAATAAAACAAATTAATCGTTCCTATGTTTAATCTTCTCTTTCACATTTCATATATGTAGTAGTTCTTTATTATTTGAAAAGGCACTAACATTAAATTGAAGCCCGCGATCAATACTGGAAGTCTTTATTACACAAAAAACACAAACTGTAGTGTTGTTATTTACAGGTACAAAATTGATATTGATACATAAAAATTACAGAGAATTGTTTCGAATTAAAATCGAACAAACTTCCCTCGAACGTCGTTAACTCTTTCGTCTTTAAATAGCTATCAATCGACAATATTTTAGGGCGTGACAATCTTAGGTATACCCCTTTCAGGCCAAAACTAAAATACCGACTGACTAGACTGATAAACAAATTCGCATCATCAAATCGCCAACTTTACGCATTCCAAGTACCGACCGCCGGCCAAAATGTATATTCCCTTTTCCCCTCAATGGCGTCTGTTGTCTTAGCATTATCTATCTATATATATATATATATATATATATATATATATATATATATATATATATATATATATATATATATATAAAAGATTGCATTTTATTCCAATTCAAATCCCACCATTGTTCTACACTTGTTTCGAGTTATATAAACTCTCATCATAATTGGCCATTATAATAAAAATAATATGCCTGGTACGCTAGCAGCGTCATCCATACGAAGTTACAACGTGTCGGGAAAATTCACTATCGAAAAGAAGTCTCCCGACTTTTTGTTGCTTCGTATATATATATATATATATATATATATATATATATATATATATATATATATATATATTTATACTTATGATATCCCCATTTGTTTGACATTTCACTTACTTTAGCAAATTTTGCAATACACTACAAGTAACTAAATTCTACTACTTTCTACTGAAAAGTTCGCGAGTGAATTTGATTTATTTAGTAAAATGAGGGCAGCTTTTCAAATTTTTCTTTTTGGATCAAGATAAACTAAATAATAAAAAAACACAACATTCTGTTTTAATTTCTACAGAATAAGTAACTTGACATGTTTTCTTGCGTTTGCATCAACAGCTATTGGAGGTCTTCCTTACTAAGCATAACGAAAATTTATTAGATCAAACAGACAGCAAAAAATATTCTGTTATGGAGTATTAAAAATTATTTTGCACACTAAAATAGTAGTTAAAAATTTCTCTTGTGAGGAAGCTGTTATACACTGTGTAGATCTGTGACCGTGAGTCGGACTCAACAGCACACTACGAAGGACAGGCTGGTGGGGAAGTTCTCATCCCCAACACAAGGTATTCCAATGGTTAGTAGGGAACAGGCTATGGATATATAGGACAAGTATATATAACTAAATAAACACCCGTGGATTAACTGTGAACATGACATGGTACAACAGCTATGTCATTAACTGTAGATTTTTTGATTAAACATAAAACACACTCATACATAAACATAGGCGCGCACATACAGCCAAACACAAATATATATATATATATATATATATATATATATATATATATATATATATATATTTATTTATATTTATATATATATACCACATGCACATATGCCCCAGACTCAATTAGGAAATCAACAGTCAGCCACAACACAACAGGCTCATAATACGGTGAGATTTGTTCTGTTACTACTACGCTCCCAAATTCCGAGATATAACACCACCGTGGTCATGGGATGTATGGCTCAGAGGAAAAGGTTCTAGTCAGATAGAGTTGGAACCTTCCATTTTAAGAGCAAACATAATTAAAGCAATGGCTGAAACAGGTATTAAAACAATCTATATAAGGGTAAAGTAATTCCTTCAGCTCCATTCTTTGAACTCTTCTAAAGTGCCATATTTTCCTTTTTCCTTTTTAGACCATAAATATCATGCTCCATTTCTTTTGAAAAACGTTTCCAGTGTTATAATTTGTTTTACGAAAACGAAATGTAATAAGAAATAGAAATATTTGTTTAACAATAATTAATATAATAATTAAACAATATAAATACATACAATAAAAACAATATGTGTTTAACAATTAATATAACCAGGGATAAAAGGCTGTGATAAATTTATAGCCTGGGATATCGAATACAGTGTACAATGTACAGATGCATCAATAATCATGAAAGAAGCAGACATGACAGAGAGAAAAATCAAAGAAACAGCTCTCATCCTACTTAAAAAAGAAAAATGTGTAGCAAACCTATCAGCAGAATGTAGCAGGCTTTGGTTGCCAATACTAAAAGAAGAAGTCAATAACAAGAACATACCAACAACAGCGGATTAAACGGAGTAGCAGACAACAATAAATATGCAACACACAAACACATAATCTACGTTTAAACAAATTTTTTGTCAACCAAAACAGGCTATTGCCTACAAGATCGAGGCAAGTGTCAACAGCCATTTTTGGAAAAACATACCCAACTATCAACTTGCTGGTTATAGTTTTCGCACAATTTTTTAAATATCTTTTTGAAAACGATTTCCGGGGTGAAACTATAATATAATATTATTAAAATGTAATTTTCATTACAATTAATTGTGGCTTAGCTCCATATAAACATAATATTCAATTAATTTATGTTCTATATTTTATACTGAATTTCCGAAAACATAAATATTTATTTTTTCTTTTAATTATATGGTATTGGGTCCAAAAATATTACAAAACTGAAATACTTAACGAAACTTCGAACACATTTAATAATAAAATTTTTAAACTGAAAATAGAATTTTACCTTTCTAGTTCTAAAACTAATCTAGCACTTTCTGTTTGGTTTATCGTGGCAGGACACATGAAAAACGGCGAAAAGGGGGAAGTTTTATTCTCGTTTGCATCGTTTTCTTCCGCCCATAACAAACCTCTTCCGTGGTGATCTGTTAACCTAGGTATATTAGAACGAACTAACTCAACTTCTGTTTTTGTACTAAAAGGATTCCTGAAAAAATACATATTAATTACCAAAAACTGTTAAGGTGAATAAAATTGGATAAAAATCGTAAAAGATTCGATATATTTTGTAAACTCAGATAAACTTAATTAACGTAAAGAAACGATACATTCTCAAGGGTCCATGATATTCCATTTATAGCTGAGTGCTTTCACTGATAGCGGTTTTAATACTAAGTTAAAGTATTGAATGAAAAAGATCTTAAACTTCGAGTTATGACGAAAACGTACTGAGAGATAGTGGGAAGCATTCAACCAGTTAAATTTAAATTCGGTAACTGAGATAACTCAGATTTTATCTAATAAAATCTACAGTACTCTTTCCAATAATGTCTCAGGGAAATAAATAAAAAAAATATGTTAACCCTTTCAGTCACAGAGTCCTCCTAAGAGAACACATACTTAATAACCATCATATTGCCGAAAACTGGCAATAGTGACAAGTGGACCTTACGAAATAGCATGTTCCCTGTAAAAGGACAGCACATATACCCATTTATGAATGATAGTGCTACCTAGAAACGAACGCAGTACCAATGACACTGTAACATTTTTTTAGTTTACTTTTTTATTTCCTTCAACATACAACCGATACGCCACTGGTCGTAACTATGTTTTGGCAATAGCGTCTTGTACCCTATTGCCTTATTGAAGGCGTAACAAATTACTGTAGTTAAAATTTATCTGCTTGAATAGAAAAATTCAACCCTTTGCGCGATCAACAGTTAAGATTCGTTACGCCATATATCTTCAATAGAGTTGGTCCTAATAAAAGTATAACGTTTTTTTTATCAAATTTCCGAGTAGGAAGTTTCTGTACGTATCTTTCGATGAAATGAGAGAACGGGAAATTTTATTTTGGGAACAGTTTGTTACATTTTTGAGGGAACGAAAACACTTCGGTGTGAGTAGTCAAAGAGTTAAGTCCTCCGTAAATTTCTTGAAGTGTGATCAGCAATTCTATCTTAGAAAGTACCTTAATCTAAGCTATATTAGATAAATCTATCTATATCTATTACTAGCATTAATTGTTGGTAATTTAATTTGCTCCATTCTAATACAGTTAAGTATAGTATAGTAAGTTTAAAGTCAGTGGGATTTTAAGTGTGCAGATCTGTAAGACAACTGTAAGTAATTATTCATTATCATATTATCATAAAAAGCGGAGAGATTGCTAAATCTTTGGTGATGCATCAGCTATCTTTTTCACCTGTCTTCAAAAGTAATTAATGCTGCTACCGGATTCCTTCTAGAGTCATCTCTAGTTATATATCAATTTTCAGCCAATCAGAACATTTACGAACATTTTTAACATTCAGTAAGAACATTTATTTCATTAAAAACAGTGCGAAACTTAATTTTAAAAAACAAAATGCGGTTCGTTTGTTTGCGCAATAAAAACTTTGGTGTTTTTTGTAATTCTTTAAATTTTCAATAGTATTATTTCATTTGCATTATTGAATTTAGAGTTTCTTTTATCTCGAGATATGTCCAGACAGTAAAGAGTCTACATTTTTTTCTCTTTTATTGAATTTTTAATTAATAGCATCTCTCTTCACTGATCGATTTACGTTTACATCCATCCATCCAATGGCACTACAGCCCAAATCGGGCCTTGGCCTCGTTCAACAGGCTTCTCCAATCATCTCGATTTACCGCTGTTCTTTTCCATGAACGCGTTCCTAGGCAGTTCCTGGCATCCTCATCGACTTCGTCTTCCCATCTCTTTTTAGGTCTTCCAACAGGTCTTTTCCCCTGCATTCCTGCATTTAGTAATTATCTGGGGATTCTATTCTCATGCATCCGGACCACGTGCTCTGCCCACCGTAATCTCTGCAGTTTAGTGTGTTGTGCTAGAGTTGGTTCGCTATATTGCTCGTATATTTCTCTATTATACCTAATTCGCCGGTTGTTGTTTTCACTTATTGGGTCCAGTATCCTACGTAATATTTTTCTTTCAAACACATCTAATGCATTGGCAGATTTCTGTGTCACCACCCATGTTTCACAACCATAACTTACTATGGGCCTGATTATTGTTTTATAGACCCGGAGTTTTGTTTTCCGGTGTACGTCTCGCGATTTGAATATGTGGCCCATCGCGAAATAGGCTTTATTTGCCAGCATAAGCCTTCTATTTATTTCCGGTTCTTCTTCATTGCTTGCGACCAGATCCATTCCTAGGTATGTGAATCTATTTACATGTTCTTGTTACGTTTACATGTATTTTCTATATATTGTGTATGTTAAAGCTAATAGTTTACCGTTTATTTTTTTTTGTTTGGATTCAACCATTTGTTGAATTGTTGTTCAATATATTGTTTTTGTTCAACTAACGCATTTTATTTCTCTACTACCAACACGTTCCCTGATTCTTCTTCTTAAGGTGCACTCTCCATTACTGAAGGTTGGCTATAACTACAGCAAATTGCTCTCTATCTTGAGCTGTTCTTAGTATAGAATGTGTGTCCATGCCTGTCCAGTCTCTTACATTTTTCAGCCGGGAGTATTATCTTCTTCCTGGACCTCTTTTTCCTTCCACTTTCCCTTCCATTATCAGTCGTAGGAAGTTGTATTTTTCTCCTCTGTAAATATGTCCTAGATAACTCGTTTTTCTGGTTTGTACAATATTTAGGAATTCTCTCTCAGTCCCCATTCTTCTCAGCACCTCGTTGTTGGTCACGTGCTCTGTCCAAGAGATCTTTAGCATCCTTCGAAGAGCCCACATCTCAAAGGCTTCTACACGTCTCATACTTGTAATACCGAGAATCCATGTTTCCACTCCGTATAGTAACATGGAATAAATTAATGTAATTGGTATCGAATATCCAGAGTTGATTAGGAATTTTTTCATTCTTTGAAAAGCAGACCTAGCACACTCGATACGAGCACGTTTTTCAACTTCGTAGTCAAGATCGTTTGTTATCCAGCAACCAAGATACTGGAATTTTTGAAAGGGTTCTATCTGTTTGTTGTAGATACGAATATTAATGTCGGCATTTGGTGCACGTGTAACAGCCATTACTTTTGTTTTATTTGTGTTTATATTCAGCCCCAAGCTATCTCCCTCTCTGGTTACAGCATTCAAAAGTCGTTCCCTAATTACATATTAGATTTAAGCATTTGCTTTGCTATATTTCGACCAGAAGAAAAGATCAAGCTATATCAGTCTTATAGGTAAGTCAGTGGACTATTTCCACCGAATATATTTTGCATTTATTTATATAGTGTGTTGACAATGTTTAACCAATAATTAAACTTCCATATCTTTTACATATTTGGCCTTCAGAAGATAGTTTCTTGTTTCTTATATTTCTTCGACACCGAAGGTTTGTTAGCTTTCCCCTTTTATTTACAAAAAGTTAAGTGACACCCTTTTTCTAACTTTATCTACTTTTCTATGGTAATCTTCCATATATTTCTCTCTATTTCTATATCGATCTATTTATCTATCCTATCTTATCTTATCTTTGATAATTTCTTCTGTTATACAACATACCAATTCCAAAAGCTATTTTTGAACTCACGACTCGCTCTCCATCAACCATCTGGCTGCCGTTCTCAGAATATTTATTGGTGACCTTTCTAGCAATATTCAAAAAAAGGTTACGCATGGTATAACCTTAATGACGGTATTCGACACACCAGCTAATTGGTTACTCAGCAAGTAGGAAATTTTATGTGTACTCTACTACTAGCGCACTCACCGGCTTGTTAGCTTGTAAACTCTCCCCGTGTACTCGAGCCTTTCCGGTTCGTTACGTTGTGGTAGCGCTCACAAGTCACCAGGAAACGAACAGAATAAATAACAATCAGAATGCCCAGTTTCAGATGCCGCCTTTGAAGTGTGTCAGCACGCGATCGCCATATTTTAAACGGAAACATAGGCTCGAATTGAGAAATTTGTGACAAGCTACGACCGAACTGTAATTTAAATTTTTAGAGATTAATAATTTAGTACATTTGAAATAATTTAATGTAATGTCTATGGTTGCCGTAAATAAATTAAACCGGATTAATTTTTCTATGCACACCAGATAAAATGTCACTGAACAGCACTTGTTCCGTTTAAAACATGGCTGATTCCGTCTGGATTCAGCCATGTATTGAATGAGATGGGCGTACTTATTTTTTCAAGCAGAGTGGACATTCTGATTGTTTATTATTCTGTGCCAATAGCGAAAATATTCCATTTAGAGTTTTCGGGGTGAGTCGATGTGCTACATTTCCGTAATTGCGTGCTGATTCATTTGAAAAAACATTAAATTAAAACAAACAAAGACATTAAATTGCCGATCGCCATGGTGAGTTTCGTTGCCGGCCGGTTTGGTCATGCGCGCGTACCTTAATAGTACAAATTACGAAAGAATGATCCAAATTTAATGAAACTACTGGAAAACTGCAAATAAGAATAATTCAATAAAAAAGTACTTACCTAACGAAATTTAAGTTTACGCCTATAACTAACAAACATATATACAAATATACACTGGGTTTCACGTTTCTACTTCCTTTACTAAGCGGGTTTACTTCATACTTTATCAATGCTTCTTTTAGCTGAATATTTTCCTGAAATAAATAATCTATTTTAAATATTTAATAGAATATTTGATCTAAATTCATTTTACAGTATTCTCCAAAATATTTACATAATTTACATGTTCAAAATGTGCACCATTGCGATGAAAATAAGCTGTATAACGATTTTTAAACAAAAAAAAAAAAACGGGTGTGGCAGTCCAGTGGGACTGCCGGTAGAAGTTATACTTCTATACACGCGTTTGCCGTTAAAAATTTATATAGAAGTCAATCTGCACAATCATTACATATGTAATGCTATAGGTAAGAGAGAGCAGAAAGAGAAAAAGAACTAGTTATATAGGTATATGATACATCGTTTGCTGTATATAAACATTTGACCTGTAATAGGAGTATAGTAAATGAAGGATTGTATCAATATTTTAATGAAAATATATATTTTTATTTTTATATATGTATAAAAGGAGTTGAATGCCAAAAAAAAATTTTTACACATAGTCTGCAGTAAAATTCATTGTTTATTTTGTTATTAATATAAAAATTACAATACAATAAATCCACTGCAACATAATTCAATATAATAATACAATATAAATTAAAATGTAATATTCATAAGTATTTAAAACTGCCAATATACATAACTTACTTTACGAAGATAAAAATAAAAAACCAACAACTCGGATTATGTTGTAAATTTTCATTTTATTTTAAAATTTATGTTTTTTGCGTATATTACATATATTTAATAAGATTAACGTGAGGTTTTTAAATATGTCAAAAATAAAAAAGAAAATTCATGATTGGGATTCGAACTCACAACCACCAGCGTACGAACCAAACACGTAAAGGATTTGCCAATTAGACATGACACTAACGGATTTCAAAATTGACAGTTCTCGGTAAAACAGTGTTTGTTTTGAAATACAAAAGCATAAAATAATTATAAACGTTTAATTTTAAATAATACAAAACATATCACATAAATTATAATATTAATACATATTATATTATATATAATATTATATATATATATATATATATATATATATATATATATATATATATATATAATATTATATATATAATATATATAATATTAAATATATATACAAAAGGAACATTTTTATTCTCGAGAGAGGAAGAGAGAGAAAATATATCATCTGTCTCTCTCTTACTCATTATCTTACATATGTAATGGTTTCACAGATTCACTCTCATGCAAATTTCCAACGCCGACCGTGCGTATAGAAGTATAACTTCAAAAGTTTTTCTACCACTTATTTATTGCTTTGAAGTAGGGGCGACTTGTGTGTTATAAACTAATTAAGCTACAATGCTTCCTATATAGTACACACATTTTTAACTTATCGATCCTTATAATTATAATATTAATTATTATAATTTAATTACGAACTAAAATTAGTGCCATTTAATAGATAAAAGGCTTTACAAGACTATTTTTCACAACATAATGCACCATATCAACGACACATAATCTTGATTTATTTATTAATCTTTAATTATTATAAACTATAGTAGTTTGCCCATTCGTTTCTACCAAAGAATGATTTTATGTATTGTTGACCTGTAGCATTTGAGAACTCGAAGGTCCAGCTTCATTTGTTGTTCTGAGATTTTCGATCAACTTCTGCTGGTGACTGGAATCCAGCTGCAGATATGGTTTTAGAGAGCTGGCATTTAAGTGATCCCTTAATTTAATTAACTCCTGTTCGGAAACACTTTGCTTGAACAAGGCCGACACAGCCGAAGATCGATGAGAACGGTTTTTTATTTTATGTTTTTTTGTGTCTATTCCAATTTTTTCAACTCAGGACAGTTTTTGAATCAAGATCCATCCTTCCAGTTGGGATGAACGGTAAGAAAGAGTCTGTCTGATAAAATCTTTGGTCCCCTTTTTTTCATTAATTTCAAAAATAATCTAACGGCATAAATTTTCGTTTGATAAATTTCTTACCAGCCATTTGCTGCCTACCAAACTTTTCGAACCGCCTTGATTTGTTTTGGAAAAAACGCTGTTGTATTCAATTCGGCCCGTAAATTTTCCCATAACATCAAATTCCTTCTGGAAAAATTTAATCTTGCAGTTTACGGCCTCATTGCCTCTCCAAGCAAGTTCAAATGAGCAAAGGTGAAAAAACTTTTTTTGTGCTCCATCGGGGGTTTCCTCGTCGTAGTTTTGGATGATTTTTAATAGTTCTTCGGTGGATAATGCTTTTGAACTGAGTTTTCTTTTTTCTTGAACACTTTGAAGCTGCCTCCGCTTGGTATCTCTGGCCAATCTTATACATTTGAAAGATATATCTGTAAAAGGGTTGATTTTTATGCCGTACTCCGTAAAATATTTTTTTTTAAATTTCAAAATAAAATGTTTGCTAGTTCCGTTATTGTAGCACATCTTTCAAGCGTAAAATTTCTCATCCCTAATAACTCCGAACATTTTCCGAAACCAACTTTTTGATTTCTTCACCTGATTGGCATCCAAATCTTGATTTTTCGTCTGGATTCATTATATCTGTCCAAAATTGATTACGCCTCAATGACGTTTGTCAAACTGACAACAATAGAATTACCAGACACCTTGGTGACGGATCTGTCATAATTTTGTCGCTGAGAAATCACCAGCAGGAAGGAGTTTTCTAAGTAGGAAACGTGGCGTTGCTATAGTCCATTTCCATCATATTGATAGCACATTATGTATGCAAATTCCTAAACTGTTGATACGGGTGACTCAATGAAAAATAGATATTTGTCAAGAAGTTTACAGAAGTATATAGGAAAACAATTTTAAATTGAGTATGACCACCAGGTATAAAGGTTGAAGCAGAATAGAATACAATAGTTTTGAGAGTTACTAATCCCTAAATAAAGTTGCCAGTGTCGGAGTGATGGAGATTAACAGGTACTAATGAATTTGCAAGAAATGTAAGATGTTTATTTTATTGGTTGTATACTTATAAAATAATTTGTGGCCGTAACAGGGGCCGATTTGTAAAAAAATGAATATTATTTTAATCAAATTCCATTTCAGATTCACTGCTTTCTTCAGAATCTAAGGAATCTTCAACTCCAATGTTAATTATTACCGGTTCCAGCATTGCATCAGTCATATTATCCAAATTCCACATTTTATTTTCTTCCTTGTGAGCATGACTAACAGCATTTTTTAAATTTTCTGGAGTTACTTTTGATAAGGAATGTTCTAATAATTGTTGTAAGTCTTCTAATTTAAAAGTTTTGTTGTTGCGTCCGACTTCACTCTTTACTTGAGACCATATATTTTCTATCGGATTCAGATCACAGTGGTATGGGGGTAAACGTAAAATAATTACATCACGGTTTAATGCCATTTCATCAATTATATATTTTTTATAAGCTGCTTTATGTTGCCTTACAATAGGTAATAATTCCTTTTTTGTCGAATTCTCCTTGCACTCAATTGCGTGTTTATCCAACCATTCGATTATCTCTCCTTTTTTCCATGCCGTTGTTGGCAATTTTTCTGCTAGTCTTGAATGATAACTAGCATTATCCATGACTATGACAGAATTTTTTGGAATTAAATCCAACATTTGCTCAAAATATTCTTCAAAAACGTCAGCAGTCATTTCCTCGTGGTAATCTTTGGTTGATATTGAGGCAAAACAAAACCGTATTCGTTTCCAATATGGGTTATTATGAGTCTGCGTCCTTTTCCAACGGGAATATTGTTTATTCCAGTAGATACACCTTCGATGAATGCCTGACGGGAACTTTTCACATTTGTATCAACCCATAGATATGGTACAGTATGACCTTCATTTAGCCAAGTCTCGTCCAAATAAAAAATTGTTTTCCCTTCTTCTCGGTACTTTTTAATAGTTCTTAGATAATCTCGTCTCCAACATACAATGTAATCTTTTTCAATTAAAACGGATTTTCTTCTATTCTTTTGCCAACGAAATCCCATCTCTCTCAATAGTCCCCATAATTTCTTGTTGCTTATGATTGGTAACTCTTCGTTTTCTCTAATTAATGTTTGGATTTTGTCCAATGTTGGAAATTCTTTGTTAAAAAAAAATGAGTGGACGCTACGTCTTATCATGTTTTTATGTATTTCTTCAATTTCCAAGGGTTTACTCCCTCCACCCTTCTTGGGAGATGAAACAGTTCCTCCTTTTCTTTCTTTTAGGAATCTATAAATTGTTGCTTCTCCAACCCCTGTCATATTTGAACACATGTTAACGATTTCACGAACATTACTTAAAGGGCGTTGATGTACAAGTGCATCGTGTACATTTAATATTATATTTTTCTCTCTTAGACTGAAGGCACCTTTAAAACTACACTTAACCGGGATAAAACCTGTTGTCGACGTCATTTTTAAATGCAAATGACAAAATATCGACATCAAAAACGTGGGTAAGACATGAACAATGTACATTGTTCTATGAACTTCATGAACAACTAAATGGAAGATGCAAACAATTTCTAATTTATATTATTGGCACAAGCTGTAATGTGGCATAAAAACTACTTAAATTATCATTAGTGAAGCCTTATCAGTAATTCCAGGTAATCGTTCAAAGAAGGTATTCTTTTTGTGTCAGGCGATAACTTGTATAGAAAACAATAATCATCTTTAAATTACTGTTTACATTAATTTATTTCGTGAAACATTGAATTCTCTCGTTAATCACACGTGTATAATTAAGTTAAGAATAATCGTGTGGCATATATACCGACGTTTTTTACGCACAAAAAAGGTATAGTGAGATTAGTGGACACTTATTTTACAGAAGATTTTTTAAAAGATAATGAATTGTTGACGGCATCTTAAAATATTAATTTTTTTTATTTATTTCAAAACAAGTATAGGGTGACGTCTATGGTTTTTTGACCTGTTAAGGATTTGCATACATAATGTGCTATCAATATGATGGAAAAGGACTATAAGGCGTTTTATCAGTTAAAAATATTCTAGTGAAATAGTCCGTAATATTTGTATAGAGTAAACAATGAACAGCATAAGCTATTTTATCGTATTAAATTACCCCTAGGAAAAAAATTTAGACCCTTTACATCATCGTTCGCTCTCTCAATACAATCCTGATGTATTAGCATAGTACTATCATCGTTATAGTTTCAAGGTTTTTGTATTATCACTCTTTCCGTTTTTTCTATATACCTATCAACGTGCAACGTTTCGCAAATTACTTTAAAAATACTACTTTTATCTATTATTAATCAGTTATTTTTCAATGCCGGATTCTAATAGGTATACTACTACTTCAAATTATCTGTACGTGTGTAATATAGTTGTAATATATACAACTTTTATTTATTTCATAGTAACAATTTAGACATTATCAGTTTGAACTGGATACATTATATTTTCAAATGAATATTAAATAATGGTTTAAAAAATAATCTGAAACTACAATTGAGTACAATGTTGAAGATTCGTAGTGAACGAATCTACATATTGTCCCTTTTTGTATCCCTCTGTGTCCTCAGCGTTTTCATTTTATTTTTTCTGATTACTTACTTCGTAAGTTCAAAAAAACAAATAAATAATAAATACTTCAAAGGGTACCCCCCATTAAGATAAGCAATATGCCCTCACTCCCAGATTTTTTCATTTTTTTACATTATATGTGAAAAATAAGGCTCAGTGGAATTTAACCCGCCATCACCCTCCTTCCGTCCCTACCTCCAAAAACGTCAATTTTACGTTTTTAATCATTTTAGGTGGGAGGCAACCAATTTAAAAATTTCAAAAAATTCACACGCATAGTTTAGGCTTTTACAACACTTTTTTTTTCGAAAAAAGCGTATAATTTTTTTTTCAAGGTGGTAGCAGGTCCTGTTCAGACTTTTCTGTAAATTCTATTTTGGCAACGTCGGCAACGCTGCATGTGAGCTTCATCGTCGATGTTGAAGGACAACAGGTGGCCTGACGGTCTGACGCGGGACATTTTGTCGAGACTCCGTAAGTGGAGGACTTACATATTTTTATTACAATTTTGTCATGTTGGTTTGAGAAATAAAATTCAAATAAACAAGTTGGTTTTAATTACATTCATAGTGCAATCAATAGCGGGAAGAAATCCCCAAACATAGTGGTCATTCGAGCGGATGGATGGATGTAAAATATAGTTGGTCAGTCATAATATTAAATATTATATTGCTGGAATTCCGAAATCAAGTTATGGGTACACGTGCTGTTGGATTATCGATTTTTTCAATACCGGTTCACGACGACAAAATTAGAGGTCAGTAAGATTGGAAGTTAGGTGAGTCCTTCTTTTCCTGATATTTCCTTTTAAAATATATTTTATATTTGAACTAGTTGGTTTTTGGTTTATTAAGTAATATTACATTTATATTATTAATAAGATGGCGGAAAGTTTAGTACGAAAGAGGGGAAATATTAAAGCAAAATTGACTAATTTTTCAAAATTTATGGATAATATTAATATTTTTGAGGGTAAAATTAATGATGAGCAATTACTTATTGAATTAGAAAGTAGATTATCTAGAGCGGAGAGATTGTTAGATGAATTTGAAGAAATTGAGGGAGAAATAGGGCTGTTAGATGAGAAATATAATAGTGAATCTGAGATAGTAAATTTTGAAAACTTATTTTATAAAACTATTTCGAAAGCTAGAAAGATTGTGAATGACAGTAGAGATCTCCCTAATAGTAATGATAGTCAAAGTGTGGTCAGTGAAGTACACGGTGGGGGGACTAAAATTAAATTACCTCCAATTCCGATACCAACCTTTGATGGTACTGTAGAAAATTGGTTAGAATTTAAAGATTCTTTTGAATCTCTTATTCATAATGATAAAAGCATTACTGACATTCAAAAATTTCATTTTTTAAAACGTGCGTTACAGGGTGATGCCACTAAAGTTTTGCAAAAGCGACAGACTACTTCAGTTAGTTATAATATTGTTTGGAAACTTTTGTGCGAGAGGTATGATGATACTCCTATGTTGGTTGATTTTCATTTAGATGCTTTGTTGTTGTTTCCGAATTTGGTAAGGGAATCAGCTGATCAATTAAGAAATATGTTGGATACTATTACAGAAACCTTGTTAACGTTGGAAAAACTTAACATTTCAGTGCAAAGTTGGGATCCCATAGTTATACACTGCCTAACAAAAAAGTTTGATGATAATACATTTAGATGTTGGGAGGAAAAACGACCAAAGGGAATAGTAGCTACTTTAGATGAATTTAAAGCATTTCTAAATGAGAGGGTAGATACTTTGAAAAATATTGAGAGAAATTCAAAAAAGGTCAAGGAAAATAAGGGGTATAGTGCTGGTAGCCACAATAACAGGAATGGAAATAATAAGTGGCAACGACATAAATCATTTGTGAGCACAGAGTCAAACTTAACAGAAACTAATACATTCAGTTTGACAAATCAAGATCCGTTTTGTCATTATTGCAAAAATAAACATTATATTAATAACTGTGAGGAATTTGGAAAATTAAGAACATATGTGAGGTATGAACAAACAAAAAAGTTGGGACTTTGTCTAAATTGCTTAAAAAAGGCAAATCATACAAGTAAATACTGTAAATCAGGTAACTGTAGGAAATGTGGGCAAAAACACCATACACTGTTACATTACGATACAAGACCAAATACAGAAACGGTAGTTGGCCGACCTAGTGGTAACAAGGAATACAATGGAGTGAAAGTTGGAGAAGGTGACAGTGGAGCTGGTGGTGGTTTGCAAGTTGGAACGTCTTCTTCACAGGCGTTAGAGGTTCTACAACACGTTGGGTCAGTTGTGTTGGATAATGGGATAGAGGTACCAGGCGAGATACTACTATCAACTGCATTGATACAGGTAATGGCAAAGGATGGCTCATGGCAAACATGTCGTGTTTTATTGGATTCTGGGAGTCAGCCAAACTTGATTACTTCTGAGTTAGCTACTAAATTGGATCTTCAACAAGATACGGTCACGATGAGAATTTTTGGTATAAATCAAAAGTCTTCTGGTGTTAGTGGTAGATGTATGGTTTCATTTAAGTCAATTCATAGTTCTTTTCAGAAAACAATTTCATGTTTAGTTGTCGCAAAGATCTGTGGTTTTATACCTAGTCAAAATCTAAATACATGTCAATTAGATATACCCCCTCATTTACCGTTAGCTGATGCTGGATTTGGATGTTCGGCTAAAGTGGATATGTTAATAGGGGCTGAGATTTTCTATAGTCTTCTTTGTGTAGGACAGATTAAACTATCTGAGTTTCAACCCATATTACAGAAGACATTGCTGGGGTGGATACTGGCTGGACCAATGCAGAATCTACAGACATTTAACTCAACTATGTGTAATTTAAATGTAGTTGACATTCAAAATCAGTTGGAGAAATTTTGGGCCGTGGAAGAAATTCCTCAGGAGAAGCAGGCATTGTCTGTCGGTGAATTAGAGTGTGAAAGGATGTTTGTGGAAAATACCAAGAGAGAAAAAGATGGTAAATTTATCGTTAGAATTCCATTTAAAGAAGAGTTGGCACAGTTGGGGGATTCTAAACTTGAAGCTAAGAACAGATTTTTGGCGTTGGAAAGAAGGTTAGAGAAAAATGTTATGCTGAAAGGTATGTACGACTCCTTTATGAATGAGTATATATCACTGGGTCACATGTCATTATCGGAACCTTCAAAAAGTGTAATATCTTATTACCTTCCTCATCATGGAGTGTTGAATGAAAATTCAAGCACTACTAAGTTGCGAGTTGTCTTCAATGGTTCAATGAAAACAAACATGGGCGTGTCTCTAAATGATATTCAACATGTTGGACCAAAGCTTCAGGAGGATCTTGTGTTGATTTTGTTAAGATTTAGACAACATGCTAAGGTGATCTGTGCAGATGTAGCAAAAATGTACAGAATGATTTGGGTATCACCTGATCAACGGTCTTTGCAGAAAATATTTTGGAGAAGTTCTCCTAGTCAACAGCTGGAAGAATACACTTTGAACACAGTAACATATGGGACGAGATCAGCTCCATATCTTGCAATCAGGTGTTTGAGACAGTTAGGTATGGATGGTCAAAAGGAGTATCCTAAGGCAGCAGAAGTAATTTTAAGAGACTTTTATGTTGATGACGTTTTAACAGGAGCAGAGACAGCAGACGAATTATTGGAAATATGTAACCAGATGGTGTCAATACTAAAAGCTGGAGGTATGGAATTGCGGAAATGGGTATCAAATGATGTAGAAGTTCAACGGAAGTTAGACAGTTCAGTTTTGGTTGATCAGGTACATTTTGGAGAGAAAGAACAAAACAAGACGTTGGGATTGTATTGGAAATTTAGGCAGGATGAATTGTTGTTTGAAATTGACTTTTTAGTTGGACATGGAAGGCACACAAAAAGAAATATTCTGTCAGATGTATCGAAAATATTTGACCCGTTGGGGTTGGTCGCACCTAGTGTGGTTCTAGCCAAAATTATGTTGCAAAAACTGTGGAAGCTGGATTTGAAGTGGGATGAGTCATTACCTTGTGAATTGAACGATGAATGGTCTAGATTAAAATCTGATTTCATTTTATTAAATAAGTTAGCAATTCCTAGGCAGGTCGTATGTTCTGGTGCAACGGTGGTTGATATGCATGGCTTTTGTGATGCCTCTATAAATGCTTATGGTTGTTGTGTTTATTTAAGAAGTGTGAACGAGTGTGGAGATGTTTCAGTAAAGTTGTTGTGTGCAAAGGTTAGGGTGGCACCATTAAAAAGCTTAACCATCCCCAGACTGGAACTGTGTGGAGCCCTGTTATTAAGTAAGCTGGCAGCTAAGGTCAAACAGGCAATGACGATAAACTTTAGAAGAACGGTCTTTTGGTGTGACTCTACTGTTGTTTTAAGTTGGATAAAAATGTCACCTAGTGATGTTCAGGTATTTGTGGGAAATCGAATAAGCCAAATTCAGGAGTTGACAGACCCAAAAGAGTGGAGACATGTGAGGACGGATCAAAACCCTGCAGATATCGTATCTCGAGGAATTTTTCCATCAAAACTGGTGGATTGTCAAAGATGGTGGTGTGGTCCAGATTGGTTGGGTTTGGATGAACAAAAATGGCCTAACTCAGTTCCTGAACAACTTAGTGATATGCCTGAGACTAGAGTGCATGTTGGAAATTGTCAAAATGCTAAGGATGTATATAAGTTTCCATTTCATATATTTGGTCATATAATTAGAATAAAAAGGTCTTTGGCCTATTGTCTAAGATACTTTAAAAAACTCTTGCATAAAGACACATTATCCGGTGCTTTAACTCCTGCAGAGTTAGCACATGCGATGGATATTTTGGTTAAGTTATCGCAAAAGGAATCATGGGCGCAAGAGATTAAAGAATTGTCTAATAAAAAGCAATTGTTGTCTAATAATACCTTCCGCAGGTTAAGTCCTTTTCTTGATGCGAATGGTATCCTCAGGGTGGGGGGTCGGCTGCAATTGTCTAGTTTGGAGTATGCGAAGAAACATCCAGCTCTATTAAGCTCTAAACATCCGTTAACAAAGTTGTTGGTTGAGTGGGAACATGAACGTCTGTTACATGCTGGTCCACAGGCGGTTTTAAGTTCAATCCGTGAGCAGTTCTGGATAATTGGGGGTAGAAATTTGGTACGATATGTCACACATAGGTGTGTACAGTGTTTTAAGGCCCAGCCTGTTCCACTTTCTCAAATAATGGCTCCTTTACCTAAGGATCGAGTAACGCCATCACCTCCATTTTATGTGACAGGGATGGATTATGCTGGTCCTTTCCAAATTAAAAGTAAGTATGGGAGAATCGCTAAGTGGTCCAAATGCTATGTATGTTTGTTTATATGTTGCTCTACTAAAGCAATTCATATTGAGTTGGTGTCGGAATTGACAAAAGAGGCGTTTATCGCGTGTTTTCGTAGATTTGTTGCCCGTAGGGGTAAACCATTAAAAGTAATATCCGACAATGGTACACAATTCGTTGGAGCTAATAAAGAACTGAAATTATTGGGAGATTTTTTATTGTCTCATTCACCATCTTTAACAAATGCTGTCAGTAACGAAGGTATTAATTGGAACTTCATTCCAGCAAAGTCACCAAATTTTGGTGGTCTATGGGAGGCGGGAGTAAAATCATGTAAAAAACATTTGAAAAGAATTTTGGGAAATTGTACTCTTACATTTGAGGACTTCTATACCACTCTAGTTCAAATAGAAGCTATCCTAAACTCACGACCTTTATGTCCTCTGTCCTCAAGTCCTGATGATTTTGAATCTCTTACCCCGTCTCATTTCCTTATTGGACGACGACTCACCTCATTACCGGACCCTGATGTTCGAGAAGTACCTATGAATCGACTATCTAGGTATCAACACATCCAAATGCTTCAACAGCACTTCTGGACAAGGTGGTCTTTGGATTACATTACTAAGATGCAACAGAAGGGGAAGTGGTTTACTGAAAAACCAAATTTAGAAGTTGGACAATTGGTGGTGCTGAAGGAAGATAATCTTCCTCCATGTCAATGGAAGATGGGACGTGTAAGTGAAGTGTATGTTGGGCCTGATAACAAAGTTCGGGTTGCGCGTATTAAAACTACAAATGGCGAATATAAACGCTCAGTTTCAAAAGTGTGTCCCTTACCAATTGACAGCGTGTAACCTTATTTTTATGTACTTATTTTTTTCTTTTTTACAACATGTTTTGATTTTATGTGACATTTATTTGTGTTGAAATAATATTTCAAGGTGGGGGAATATGTTCAGACTTTTCTGTAAATTCTATTTTGGCAACGTCGGCAACGCTGCATGTGAGCTTCATCGTCGATGTTGAAGGACAACAGGTGGCCTGACGGTCTGACGCGGGACATTTTGTCGAGACTCCGTAAGTGGAGGACTTACATATTTTTATTACAATTTTGTCATGTTGGTTTGAGAAATAAAATTCAAATAAACAAGTTGGTTTTAATTACATTCATAGTGCAATCAATAGCGGGAAGAAATCCCCAAACAGGTCCAATTTTTTCTTATTTGGTGTATTTGATCAAAAACTATATATACTCGTTTTCATCGTTCTTGGCGTGTGCCTGAAATAAGCTACTACAGAATTTTTAATATTCGTCTCTCTCTGATACACAGATGCGTAATTCAATTGTGCGAGTCACGTTCGTCATGGTAAAGTGCGATGAGAAGGGAATGAAGAGGCCACTCACGTCTCCCAGTATTGTAGCAATAACACCGATGCGTTTGGCCGATACAGTGTCGGTGATAAGTTCGGCCTCTTTACGAATACAGATAGCTGGCAGTGACGTGTTTTTTTTTAACATGTTACCCTGATCTGTGCAGGTTTGAAGTAGCTGATGAAATAGTTTTTATAAGTAAACAGTTTTTAATTAATTAATAGTTTGAGCTCTTACTGTGTGGAATTCCATTACATAAAATAATACTCTCGACACCTTAAAAATTCCAGTTTATTATAAATTAACTCTCTCCGATACCCATTGTAATAATGACTTGTGGCATTGTTCTTGAATGAGCTGGATAATAGGTTTATAATTGTAGCAATTACCATTGATATTTTATGTTGTTTTAGTCGATTTTAGTCAATCATTGTTGGAATTTGTTCCGAACAGTTTTACTTATTATTTTTTGTTGTGAATAACTAATTGTTCTATTTAATAAAAAAAATGCCGGGAAAAACGATAACAGGAGAAATGCGACAATGTGTAGTTCATTTATTGGAGTATTTTAAAAAAGAAAAAGAAAACAACGGACCTTTGCTTTCGTTATCATCGGTACATGAACGAGTAGCGGACGCTTTGAAAATCAGTCTTCGCACAGTGACAAGAATAAAGAGTGAATACAAGACAAGGGCAGCTCTTACTACACCAGGAGAGTCACGTAATATACAAAAAAAAAGACTAATGATGTCAGCGATACTATAAAAGGAGAGATTAGAAATGTACTGTATGGCATGAAAGCAAAAGGAGAGCACGTTACAATTAAAGTTCTAAATACACAATTAAGAAACAAGCATCTCTATGACGGTTCTGATACACGTTTGTGGCGTCTTATGAAAAATTGAGGGTTTTCATACAAACTAGAAAATAGTAGACGAGTGCTATGTGAGAAACCATGTATTGTCTCCAAACGACTGTATTTTTTGAGGCATTATATGAGAAATTTTTTAAGTCCAAGCCCACTTCAGTTCGTTTTTTTAGATGAAACATGGATATTCCTAAAAGGGACATATAAACGTACTTGGCAAGGTGACTGTGTGAAAAGCATCAGAAAAGGACACGAAAATACAGGTAAACGCTTTGTTGTTTTACATGCCGGAAGTAGGCAAGGATTTGTTAAAGATGATGGATTACTGTTTTCTACGAAATCGAAGAGTGCAGACTATCATGATTCTATGGATAAAGAGTCTTTTAAAAAGTGGGTCTCCGAAAAGCTGATACCAATGTTGGAGGAACCATCTCTAATTATTATGGATAATGCCTCATACCATAGCTCTTTAATAGAAAAGTTACCGAATGCCAGTTGGAAAAAATCGGACTTACAAGAATGGTTACGAGCGAAAAAAATAATTTTTGACTACGATTCGGGCAAGACAAAGCTATTGAGTCTTTGTCGCCAGAATAAACCACAAAATACCAGGTACGTTATAGACGAGCTACTCCAAGAACATGGGCATCAGGTTTTGAGATTGCCTCCATATCACTGTCAATATAATCCGATTGAGTTGGTCTGGGGCATTTCTAAACAATACTATGATCGTCATATTCTAGAACATGGACGTGGAGATGAAACTGTAAAAAAAGTTTGGGGCGATGCATTAGCTGAGGCAACACCTGCAGTGTGGGCGAGTTGTGTTAACCATACTGAAAAATTAATTCAGGAGGACTGGGCAAAAATGGTCACATATGATGAAAATGAAAGTAGGATTATCATCGATTTGGCGGAAGATTCCAATGATGAAGACAGTTCCAGTGAAGACGCTGACTGATTAGCTAATTAATCAAGGTCAGTACGTTGTAACAGTTCAGAATTCGCTACAGTGCTTAAAACTTAAAAAATCTGTATCATTTTTTAATTAAAGTGGGTTAAATAATTAACACTTTTTTGGGTATATTTCAAAATCCTTTTAAAATGTACTTTTCGTTATATCCTGTTGTACTGCAAGCTAGAAAAATACTTCTTCGCAATTTATACGTATATTCCGTTATTAGAAATTTAATGAAAAATAATTTATAATTTTCTTTTATAACTATTATTTCGTTTGACATGCTACATTTTGCTCCGCCACTGGAGGAGGTAAACGAATCGAGCTTAGACAAGGAAAGACAGATGAAACAACTTATTGCAAGTGTTTTTACACGCACACGCCAAGAACGATGAAAACGATTATATCTGATTTTTTCAGATTTTTCCGTATGATGTGCCATCTTAAGAGTGCCATTTTAAAAGAGTTTCTTCAAAATTACTGTCGCCTAAACGAACTTTTTTCCATGGAGCAGCCATATTTTTAAAATCTGCTGCACCGTAAACAGTTACACGGACAGTTCGGCGTCGACTGAGTGTCTAATTTTAAAATAATATTCAGTAGACGTCTTTAACCATTGTTGCCAATCACAAAGTTTTGTCACCGTCTTATCCTGATTCATTAGAAGAAGGAATAAGTATAACTAGAAATCGGAGTTTGATGGCTGAAAAATATAAAATATATTTATGAACCACAGTCTGAGAGGCGACAGCGGGCCAGTTAGGTTTAAAAGGAAGTAAAAGATAAGTTTACCATCAATAAAGTATAAACATATAAAATTGTGCCAAAAGTAAATAAGTACTGTAAAATAATATTGACAACATTCTAAAATTATCGCACAAAAATTACTGAGGTCGTCGCAGAAATTCGTTTTAAGAAATACATTCAACATCATTTTAAATTCGTATAATTTAGATTTCAAAATGTATATTAAAAATGTGTATATTGTAGCTAGATTAGGTAAAATCAAGATAATATTGAGGTAGGTTGGTTACCTACTGTTATTATAATTCAGATAAAATATTCGTTTAATGTTCACATACTCAATTTATATTTTTAAACTGCAGAATCTGTGAGTAGTCGAATTTATGTTTTTGCAAATTTTAATATTTTTATTTAATCAATTGGTTCTATTGGTAGTGAGAGGCAAATTTTTCAAGTGCAAATACTCAATGTGCCTTTTAGTCTATCTATATTATGTTTGTTATCTCAAATAAATAAAAATAGATTAAGTATAACGACAAGTATCTTGTATTTTATTAATATACTTAAACTTTATTAATTTCAAAATTAGGAAATCAAAATAGGTATATCCATGAAAGGCAACTGTATATACGTATTTCTGACTATTGGTCGTCTTCAGTACGATGCAGACAAGTTAGAACAGGAGCATGTTAACTTGGGAATATATATATATATATATATATATATATATATATATATATATATATATATATATTCCGACCAATTTCCGTAATAAATACAATATATAAACCTAAACAAGATTAATACTAAAACAAGATTATTTATTATAATCAAGATTACAAATTATTTATTAATTGGAATAGTATCAGAAGCACTAAAAATTGGAGGGGATGTATTACTTGAAAAAATTAAACAACTTTTCAATATCTGCCTTCACAGCGCCAATATTCCAACAGACTGGAACAACGCTACTATGATTCTATTACACAAAGCAGGAGACAAAGCAAATTTAGAGAATTACAGACCGATTAGCCTCCTCAGCCATATATATATATATATATATATATATATATATATATATATATATATATATATATATATATATATATAAAAGTTGTTTACGCGAATAGTAGTTAAGAGAATGGAAAGAAAATTAGAGACTTATCAACCAAGGGAACAGGCAGGATTCCGAAAAAGTTACGGAACAAATGACCATCTACAAAGTATAAAAACCCTAATAGAGAATGCAGTGGAATACAATAAACCTCTAGTTCTAATATTTATCGATTTTCACAAAGCCTTTGACACAGTTGAGCTAAGCAAAAGGCGCTTAAAGAATGCAGGCTAGATTATAGATATACTAAACTATTATACAAAATATACCTGCAGGCAACAATCACTGTCAGGTTACATACTAACAGTAATCGCATAAAAATAGAACGGGGGGTTAGACAAGAAGACCCAATGTCACCTAAACTTTTTAATACGGTGCTAGAACATGCTTTTAAGAATTTGGATTGGATGACAAAGGAAATAAAAATAGATGGAGAATATCTAAACAACTTACGTTTCGCCGATGATATACTTATAATAGCTGAAGATCTAGGTATGGCAAGAGAGATGGTACAGGAACTCGTTGTGGCTACAGAAAGTGTAGGTTTAAATATAAATATCTCGAAAACAAAAATCATGACCAATTTGGTACATAACCAGAACATCAGTATCGGTGGGAAAGAAATAGAACTCGTAGATAGATATAAATACCTGGGACATGAAATTATGATTGGCAGGGATAACCAGACTCATGAACTGAAGAGAAGAATTGGCCTTGGGTGGGCAGCATTTGGAAAACTGAGAGAAACTTTTAAAAGTGAGCTGCCCACATGCCTAAAGAGAAAGGTATTTGATCAGTGCGTCCTCCCAGTCTTGACGTACGGAGCAGAAACACTTACCTTAACAAAAGCAGCAGCTACCAAACTGAGAGTCACGCAGAGAAGAATGGAGCGATCCATGTTAGGAATAACTCTGCGAGACAGAAAAACCAAGACATCAGGAGAAGAACCGGAGTGACTGACATCATCGAGAAGATAGCCAGACTAAAATGGAGATGGGCAGGACACAGCCAGAATGACAGATGGGCGATGGACAAAGAGGTTATTGCAATGGAGGCCAAGGGAAGACAAGAGAAGCGTCGGTCGACCACCTACAAGATGGACTGACGATTTAAGAAGACTCAATAAAAACTGGATGAGAGCGGCGCAAGATAGACGGGGTTGGAAACATGAGGAAGAGGCCTATGTTCAGCAGTGGACTTTTGAGGCTGGATGATGATGATGATGACAAGAACTAATATTAAACTCGACAGTCTTCCGGGTTGAAACTACTACACTGATCACTAACCAATGCATTACTGCCACTGCAGCTAATATTCGCGCCAAACCCCGCGCCCATCTCCACGCTCACCCCCCGACAACGACCTCCACCCAAACCAGGTCAATATCGACGGTATAAATGAACCGTCCTCTGTTCCCAACGGCAGTAATGCATGGGTTAGTGATCAGTGCAATAGTGTCTGGGGGCTCGGGAGACTAAGACTTCGGAAGGCCTGAAAAAAACATCAAAGAGGATGGCGAAAGCTCGGCAGAATGATAATCGATGCGGTTCAACCCGGAAGACTGTTGAGTTTACACATTTAGTCGAACTTTCCATGTATGAATTGGAATCAGTAGACTGTTATACCGTTATTTCTGTATGCCCTACGTCTTCAGACAGTCGGATAGATACAAAATGAGCCGTGTATTAGTTTGTATCTACCAGACTGTCTGAAGACGTAAGACATACAGAAATAACGTTATAACAGTCAACTAATACCAATTCATACACGGAAAGTTTGACGAATTGTGCTCCTTTCGCCGTTTAATTTTATCTTTTCGGCGTCTCAATTCTCAAAGCCGTAACAAAGCTCTTGCTAAAATTTGTAAATCTTTTTACATTTTTTACATTATTTGTAAAATTTTGTAAAGAATACACCAAACCGGCATATCTGTTTCGTGGAGCTTAAGAAGGATTTTAACCTGGTCAAATTTAAGGACGTTATCCACTTCTTGTACGCAACAGAGATACCTCTAGGAATAATCAAAACGATCGGGTATATCTACCAAAACAACACAATAAAAGTAAAGTAGTAGTTCTTCTACTGACCCTATTGAAGCTGGTAATGGGATAAGACAGGGAAATTCCCTGAGTCCTGTATTGTTCAACCTGATTATGGTGAAATAATAAAAAAAGTAAGAACTAAAAAAGGATACCAAGAATAAAAAAGGAAAAAATGAATGTTTATAACAGCAAAGTTACGCAAAGGCGTAAATTAGAGCTGGAAGGTCCGATAATAGAACAAGTGATGGAGTTTAAATATCTAGGCATCACATTATCTAGGTACGGAAAACTCAAAACAGAAGTGGAAGATCAAGTGAATAGAGCAAACAGAGACGCAGGTTGCCTGAATGAAACAATATGGAGAAATAAACATATCGGGAAAGAAATGAAAGGCAGAATTTACAAAACAGTTATCAGACCAATAATGACATACGCGGCAGAAACACGACTTGACACAGAGAGGACAAACAGGATGTTAGAAACAGCAGAGTTGAAAACACTTAGAAAAATTGATGGTACAATACCAGGGGTAGAGCTAGAAGTACAGTGATATACGACTTATAAGCAAGGTGGAGAACATCAAGGACTGGGTAAGAAATAGAAGAGTAGAATGGACTGATCATATAAGCCGAATGACAACAAATAGAGTAGTAAAGAGGGCAAGAGACGGTTCCCCAATAGGAAGACGATCAGTAGGAAGACCACGAAAACGATGGAACGACAACTTACTGGAGGTACATTGAAAAGCAGACAATCATGTCTACATAAAGAGAAGAAAAAGAAGAAGGAGACCAAAGCTTTTTAACATATATGTTATTAAATAAATGTTACTAAAGTTTTAAATAAAGACTATCTAAAATATCGTGGATAAACCTAGTTGCCGATGAAGTATTGCGACGAGTTGGAATGGGCTGAAATCTGTTGTGTCGTGAAACAACGAGAGGTTTCTTATTTGGGACACCTCTTACGTGTAACAAGATATTCCCTTCAAAAACTTATGCTCACTGGAAATATTAACCAAGAAGACAAGGAAGAAAATTATAGTTTAAAAACGTACGAAACTGGTGTGATGTGTGGTGCTGAGTTTATTTTCCCACTGGTTGAGGAGGGAAACTTCAGAGTAGTTGATTAAGACAGTGACTGAAACGACTAAAAGCTGCTAAGCGTATGGCACAAGAAAGATATATTAATATATATGTATAAACATACTCGTATAGCTTTTTACGCTTCTCCATTTATTTCTCCTACTTTATTTATAAGTAAAAATGCAGAAAAATACGATAAATTTATTAAATAACATAAAATTATAAAAATATAAAACAAGTGTAGATTTCTTTAAATAATTTTATAGGTAAGATCCTATCTTTCTGGCTTCCTCGTCCTTCTTGGAATTATTCGAAATGCGTCGGGAGAATGAAAAAAATTGCAACTTTTTAATGCCTGAAACGATATAAAAATATTTTTATATTTTTTGCAACTTCCGTTGCATTTTATTAACGACGATATCATAATTATGTAGTAGGTAATGTTATCACCCTACCTTATAATTTTACTAACTTTAAGATAGAGGACCTATACAAGCATTAATAACCATGTGTATGTATATGAGATACAGGAAAGCGAAAGTTATCACGTTGACAAATACAATTCTTCCTTTTAATAATAAAAAATCGGTTGCCTGTAAAGTCGGTTTTACGGGCGAAGATTTTACGTGACAACGTCTTTTTCTCGGTAGAATATTTATTGATATGAATATTATTAAATTGCACAATAGGAACAAGGAATTGAATGAAAATAAGAATTGCACAAATGTTAACTATAGAAATATATTTTGTTTACTAAAACATTGTACATGTAAACTTAAACTTAACTAATTTCTATTTGAGTGATTTTGTTGAGGATAGGACGATGATAGGAGAAATATGAAATGAAAGGAAGTGTTTCTGCTGTAATGTGTCTTGAACGCCAAGAACGCTCGAGAAAGACAGAGACACAAGCACGGAAGCACGCACCGATTCAACGCGCCTAATTCTCTAGTGCTGCGCGCGCAGCGGACCGATCATGTTTGAGTGGGAGAGAGACGCAAGGCATTCTTCTCTCTCGTTCGGTGACTCATCGTAACAGACGTGAGCGGGCGTTACACTTTTTCATGAATGACTCCGAGCCACAACCTAATTTAAGACGTTGTCACGTCAAAACATAAAGTCGTTGTTTGAAAACTCCTGTACTGACTTTTAAGTCATAACTAGTACTTTATCGAAGCAAATAAGCGAGTTTTAAGCCAGGGCTTAAAAGGCCAAGGGCCCAAAGATGCTTAGTAGTTACACACCTCTCTCCCAGCTCTGTTATTTCTTAAACTATACAAGAGACTCACCATGTAAGAAATATTGACAAACACCTCATCCTATAAGAAGGGGAGTTTACGCCAACGCCAAGTCCTATACCGATAAGCTTCTCGCACTAAAAGAACGCATTGAAAAGTGGTTTGTAAGGAACTTATAATAGTTGCCTTCATACAGGACAGACGTTTACCCTTATGTTGGCGGGCAAAATGGAGAGACAAACAAAACGGCTTAACAAAGAGAAGTGTTTTAGCACCAGTGCTCTTTAACATATATACAAATGACCAACCTACGCCGTCCCACACCAAGCAATTCCTTTACGACGATCAACTTCCAACTGAAACAAAATATTTGAAGTATCAGTAAAGAAACTTAAAATGCCATATATGCATTTAAGACTGCGTATTGCCCGCAAAATTCCATAAGGCTCAATTTTTCCAAAATCTTTCCCACACCAAGACTGTGTTTTCCACCTCCGTATAAAATAAATTAAGCAAAAACTTCAAAATACGTGTAATTGGAACACCTTAGAAAACACGGACCAACCTAAATATCTCGGCCACTCCCTAACCTACGAATAGTATTGAATCAAAACGAGACGGAAAGATCAACTAGAAATAATATATTGGTAGTGGCATCTTATACAGAATACTACAGCTTGAAATGGTTAATTACGATTTTGTACCCCTGAACCCAAAAGTCCTCATCCACATTGTCATATAGTTCTCTCCAGTGTCTCTTCCTCTCGGCTCGGATCTTCCTATTCAGTGCCTTCTTTCGCGCATTGTATAATATATCCATTCTGCTAGCTTCTCTTACTTCTGTTCTACCTCTTGTCCTCGTAGCCTGTCTTCTGATGACAATGCATTCCCTCCTCTTATTGGCAATGTCTTCGACCACCAGTAAGGCATTTTTCTTTTTTCATCTAGCGCGTTTATGCAATTTCTCATAGTCTCTCTTTTCATTGATTCAAGTTCTGCCGATGGCGGTTGGCATCTTCTCTTTATCACCCATCTAGAATACTCATCAAATGCTAGCCACCTCTGCTTCCTGTTCGGTTCGCTGATGGCTCCACGTTGGTATTCCCTACTCCGACCAACGAAAAGCGAATGTAGCGCGGCAATCTAGGCAGCACGGCTCAGTCTTTAATTTTTATCGTCGTATTCTGTGGCACAGGTGACCTCGACATATGAACGCGAATTTCCACTCATGAACGTTGGTTGCCGACCATTATTTAAGACAACTAAGTCCAGAGTTCCTATTCACTCCATAAGCATTTGTCCACGAGCGTCCGTTCTGGGAGAACCCCATTCCGCCGCTTTGCAGTTGAAGTCCCCCAGCATTACACACTCTCTTCCCAATAATCTTACCTCATTAATAATCTCACCCAGACTATTTTCATAATTCTCCGCTGTAAAATTCGGTGAAATGTAACAGCATATCACATTTACTCCATCCACACGTACTGTCACAAATCTCTCATGCGTATCAATACCATATACCCTCAGTCTTCTATTAAGTATCCTCACTCCTACTACCCGACGTATCCATGAACCATTCCCTATTGCGCACTAACGTGGGGTTTGGCTCCGCCGCTATCAGGATGCCAATTTCTTTTTCGGTTGCAGAGACCACAGCGAGGTCGTGAGCTAGCCTAGCCGTCCCCACATTTGTTTACAATACTCTTAACACAGTCTTACTCTTATTCACCATTTCGTCGCTCAGTCAGTAATTTCCTACCTCTTCCACCTTCCTCTCTCGCTCTTCTGATAATTCCCTGAATTTGGGAAATCAAGTGGACGTAGATATATGACCTTCCTCGTCACAATTGAAGCACTTTACAGTGTTACTTTGACACTGGAATTGCACATGGCCCTCCATCCCGCACTTGTTATGCATAGTTTCCTACTGTATGGTATAGTAGCTTGGATGTTGTCAATCAGCTCGTTCCGACGCTTAGAGAACTGTATAACATTAGAGACAGATACCTTTATAAATAAAGAAAATTTATAAATGAATAAAAGATCGTGAACTCAAAGACATTATCAAAAACCCAAAACATCTTACCTCGGACATAATATATTTAGATATGACAGATATAATTGCTTACAGCTGATAATGGAAGGAAATATATAAGTCCTGGAAGACAACACGTGACTGGCTACGTAACATCAAAGAATGGGCAGGATTGGACCTCCAAACGCTGATAAAATAAACTCAATTGTTTATTACTTTCATCACAGAAGTTTCATCACAGCAAAAATCAATCTTTCTATTTCTCAACTTTTTTTGTATTTTGAATTGTACTGATATAGTTAATTTGTACATCTAGACATCCGCCGGACTATTCGCGGTTATTTTATACGAGGATTTTATGCCAGTTTTTATCAACGCGTTGCAAAATATTTACATATTCTTAAGTACCTAAGTAAATGAATTTCTCTTAAAAACCCTTCTACTTCACTAAACTCTTTTGTACACTATTCTTATAATCTTTATTTGCGTGCAAACCGAGTCAGACAAAATAAACTCTGGACAAATATTTTTTATATATTATATTTAAAAATACTAACAAAAGATTTAAATATAGGTATTTCTACGGCTACTGTTTAACAAACATATTAACTTTAAATTACGTTTATAAAAATGGGTATGTACACAAATGTTATTCTTATCTTTAAAAATGGTACTCCATATTATCTACATACTTCAATTTTACTACACTTGAATAAATTTGAATTTCTAGTAACGTACTAAACTTGAATACTTCATTCTACTTGAAATTAATTATTGTAAATAAAACATAATTCTGATAGAAATTGCAGCATATGAAAATGGTCCAATAAAAGCAAATAGAGTACCTTGCTATTTTCCTTTTCATTTATGTTTCCACGGTTCTCCTTTCAATACGACAATCATCATCATTGGTGCTACAGCCCTATAAAAGAGCCTCGACCTTCCCAAGTCTATTACGCCAGTCAGCTCTATCCATTGCCAACTGTTGGCCAGTTTGCTGCGCCTATTTGTCTACCATCCTCATCTACACCATCCCTCCATCTGAGTTTTGGCCTACCCCTACTTCTACTTCCCACAGGTTGCGACATAAGGATTCTTCTGGGAGGGTTGTTCTGCTGTGATCTTGCCAGATGTCCTGCCCATCTTAGACTTCCTATTTTTATAAAGGATACTACGTCTTTACCACCAAATATATGTTTATATCTGTGATATATCTCGTAGTTGTACCTCTTTCGTCAAACACCATTTTCACAGATGCCACCGCATATTCTTTCTAAGATCCTTCGTTCAAATATAAGCAGGAGATTTTCATCTGCCTTGGAATTGGCCTAATTATGGTGTTATAAATGTTCATCTTAGTTTTCTTAGTCACTGTTTTGCTTTTCAGTAATCTTTTGTTTGCAAAATAAGCTTTATTCGCTGCTAATATTTTTTCTTTTATTTCGGACTTCCCTTCTCCGGTTTTGCTTATTGTAACTCTTAAGTATTTGAAGTATTCTACTTCTTCAAACTCAGAACTTAATCTTAATATTTTTGTCTTTTCTTGATTTAATCTTAGTCCCATTACCTCCCCTTTCTCTCTTATTTTTTCTAGCATTTCTTTTATTATTTTCCTGTTCTTTGCAATACTAGTAATATCGTCTGCATATGCGATTATTTGACCACCTCTTGTTCTGAGATTTCCTTTATTTATATTTCGCAGTACATATTCTAATACTAGATTAAATAGCGTTGTTGATAAGGCATCTTCTTGTTTCATCCCTTTATTTATACTGAATTCCTCTGTCTCCCCTCTTTGTGTCATTATGCTTATTTTTGTAGTTCTCATTGTCACTTCTATTAATTTTCTAAGTTTATGTGGAATTTTTAATTTTTAAGTGTCATTAATCATTTCCTTTTAATTGAATCAAATGCTTGTTCGAAGTCTATGAATAAAATTTCCAATTCTAATTTATATTCGTTTGCTTTTTCCATTATTTGTTTTATTGTGTGTACTGTATCTATTGTAGATCTTATTTCTGTGAATCCACATTGGTACTGTCTACTGTCTTCTTTGTGATCTTTGTTAACCTACTTTTTATTATTGATGTCAATATTTTATATGTTGTATTTAGTAACGTTATTCCTCTATAATTTTCATAAATTTGTTGGTCTCCTTTTTTAGGTATTTTTATGATTTGCCAAACTCCCAGTCCTCTGGCATTTTCTCTTCTTTTCATATATTTTTCAATAGTGCTAGTATTTTTCCTCTCAGTTCACTTACTCCGTATTTTATTAGTTCCATATTAATTCCATCTTTACCATGAGCTTTTCCATTTTTGCTTCTCTGTATTACTTCATACAATTCCTCTAATGTTGGTTCTTTTGAAATTTCGATTTCTACTTCATCTGCTTCTTTTTCTTCTTCTGTTGTTTCCTCCGTCAAGAGCTCTCTGTAGTAATCCCTCCATACTTGCTTGTATTCTTGATCCTCTATTATCACTGTTCCCTCTTTATTTTTTATTCCGTTTGTTTCGCCTTTGTATTTTTTGTTTTGTTCTTTAATCTTTTTGTAAAAATTTTTCGTGTTTCTGTTTGTTCTTTCCTACTTTATTTCTTGCATTTTTTCGTCTACACATCTTCCTTTATTTTGCCTGATCACTTTCTTAATTTTTCATATTTTTCTCTGTCTTCCTCTTTATCCGTTCTTAGCCATTTAATTCTGGCTTGCACTTTTTGTTCCGTTATTTTATTCCAAAAAACTGAAAAATCTTATACAGGTATTTAAAAATTCTAAAAGGTATATGAGGGATAGCTGATGACAATTATCTCCAGATCTAGTAGGTCGATTTTAATAAACCTTGATGCATTTTGTTTGTTTTGGTTTTCCCTATGATATTTTACCACAATTTGACAAAAAAAGATAATAAAAAAATTTTTCTGACTGAAAAAAGTCGAAAAATGATCATTTTTTAACAATTTTTTCAAATGTCCGCCATTTTGTTTCTTTTTAAGAATTATCCACTTTTCTGGTAAATTATCACGTAAGGGCACTTCTTTTTTAAAACTCTCCTCGAATTTTATATTTCAGATTTGCCGTTCCAGCGATTAACTGTCCGCCATGGAGCAGTCATTTTTGGACGAAAAATATTTGGCACCATCTTTAAAACACACGAACAATGAAAAAAATAGAAAAAAGTTTTTTTGTAATCTTCAAAAGTATAATAATATAAAAGAAGTTTAATTGTCATATATAAAAAATAGGATACAAAACAATTAAAGATACAAAAAAATGAGCCACTTATAAAGATGTTCGTAGTTTTAAACTAATTCTTTTTTTATGATTATATTATTTTTATTTAATTCCATCTAAGGCTTTTCGCTATAAATATAGCAAAGTTTTTGTTACTGAGCTGTAAATTTTCTTGTAGAATAAAAATAAAAAGTGATAAATGTGAAAAGTTCGATTTATTTTTTTAATGAAAGCGTTGCTAAAAATTATTTTACAACAAAACTAATAGCGTGTATGGGCTCCTATAACTTGCCGTACTTTTGCACAACGTCCAGGCATGCTTTCAATCACATTTCGAAGAGTCTCTTGATCTAGATGTTGTTCCCATTCTTCCACGAGAACTTCCTCGACATTTGTAGGTTTCTTAGTGGCTGACGATGATTCAAGCGCTTCCCGAGTGTATCCCAAACGTGTTCAATGGGATTTAAATCTGAACTACTCACTGACCACTCCATAACCTGAATATTTTGGGTAATCAAATAATTTTGCACTATCCTAGCCAGGTGCGTTCACGCATTATCTTGCTGAAGGATAAATTCTGGACCCATATTTTCAGCAAATGAGACATGTGGTTCAAGAACTTCGTTAATGTACCGCTCTGCTATCATCGCCCCTCGACAAATAACTACTAGGTCAGAGCGGCCATTTAAAGTTATCCCAGTCTAAACCATAATTGAACCTCCGCCAAAAGCCTGGGTTTCTTGAATTGTGGAATCCAAAAAGCGCTCGCCTGGTCTTCTCCAAACTTTAACACATCCACCAACATGATTTAAAAGAAATCTGGACTCGTCGGTAAACATCACGTTACTCCAATGTACCATGGTCCAATTGATGTGTTCTTCTGCAAACAAGCGTGTGACTCTACGATGTGCAAGGGTCAAAGGAGGTACTCTAGCTGGCCTTCTTGCATTCAACCCATGTTCGTGAAGCCGATTACGTATAGTTTGAGTATTAAGTCTTGTACCCGTAGCTTCTACCAACTCATTTTGTAGCGTTCGAGCAGTACTTCGACTATCTCTGACGACTGATTGTTGTAAACGTTGATCTTTAGCTGTAGTCGCCCTTGCACGATGCGTATTAGGTTGTCTTCTAATAACTCCATACATTTCATGTCTCGTCCAGGCTCTATTTACTACAGCACAACTAACATTTAACATTTCTGCTGTACGACGTCTTGAGTAACCTTCTCGAATTAAAGTTATTGTCCTAGAAATTTGAATCTCTGTGAGAGACACTGCACCTTCGGGGCCTTCCAAACACATTTAACATCCATCATTAATTCTTAACAACCTTAACGTAAATATCGACAAACATTCAATAATGGAATAAATATTCCAAATGTTATTAGGTTTTGATTTTGTAGTGAATACAAGAAAAACGAAGATAAGAAACTTTTTTTTCTTTTATTTATAAAAGCTATATGTGTCTACTGGGTGGACGTACATATTTAAGTTACTACCTAATACAATAAACAATTTACATTAAAAAACGAAAGCAGAAATCCGAAGATTTCTATTGACGAAACCAAAAGCCATATTTTTGCTTTAATCTGTGCCTTCTAAAAATTACAAGGCAAAACAGACGATGCTAAAAGATGTAAAGAAAGAAAATGAGGAATCTAAAAGTTGGATTCCACAACATTTCTCCTCATCTAAGCAAAAATCCTTAACGAATTGGTTTCTAGTACTCATAAAGAGTATATCGAAATAAAAGAAAGACAGCTAATAGTTTATACGTATTTTCGATGGAAAAGATTTGTTTTCACGTTCAGAGCTTCTGTTACAGTCACTCTGATGAGTCCTGTTATGATGAAATACGTATAAGCGAATATAGAGAGGCACTATACGTGAAATCAAATCTTAACTGTCTTTTAATTTACATTAAATTAAGTTAGTGACTCCTTTTTCGTTTTTATCAGTGTATGTATATGCAGAAGTTCAGAAATATACTAATTACACGAAATCAGCAGACTAGTTGATTTAAAACTTCCCACAGTGAAATCTTAACAGATTTTTTAGACCTGTTGAAAGAATGTTCTGAAAAATAAAGTTCAGATTTACATCCCACCTTAAACATATACGTTTTATGATAGGAAAAGCTTAACAATCATTGCAAAGAGAAGCCTGAAGATTCAGTAAAGTGCACAATCCTCACCTGTTTTTATTAATTATAATTTTAGTGGTGTAGTTTACTAATATGTCTAGATTTTAAGACGCGTATTATGATTGCAGTTTCATTTATTTATGCATTCTTAATTAAAATATTAATCATTTTGTGTAAAGAGATTAAAATATTGTAAATCTGAATAAATATTTGATAATTTTCTACATAAAACACCTACTATATTTGTATAACAATTAAAAATAATAATTATTGTAAATTAGGAATGTATTTCTATTATTTATGAAACAATAGATGTTTACAGTAACAGAAACTGTTTACACTTTTTAAAAATAAGATTGATTAAATATTTATAGAAAAAAAGTCAAAATAAAAAATATGTACAGACGTGAACACAAATTGCACAAATTCATTTAAATGTATCGGGTTTGCTTTTGGTAATAACGCTCAAGTATGATGATTAGATTAGATTTTTGTAGACTCGTTTTTAAATTATAAAATTTAGGTACATAAGTGGATTCCCAATAATTATATATAACTTCAACTAACATTGTTAATAGAAATTTTGTAAAATCCAGAAAAGAATGAACGCATCACTTGATTAAAGTTAATATTTATATTATTGGATAATCATGAGTAAGGTATATCCAAAAATATAGTGCCTTGACAAAATTATGCATTTTTCTTCTTAGGGTGCCTGTAAGTTCCGAACGTTGGCGATCATTCTGGCTATGATGACTTTGTTGGTTGGTATACAGAATAGCTGTGTTGAGGTCTTTCTATACCATGCTCTCAGGTTAGCAAGTCAGGATATTCTTCTTCGTCCTGGGGCCCCTTTTCCTTCAATTTTTTCCTGCAAAATGCATTGAAGTAGCTCGTATACTCGGTTCGCTATTCCCAGACCCAACTGTCTAGTGAATTTAGTAATTATATTTTTGCGAAGTTAGTTACTTTTTGACAGACTAAAAGTGGCTGGAAATTATTATACAACCAAGCACACGTAAGCATAGCCAATATTAATGGTAAACAAACTAAATAGTAAATAAAATAGAACTTTTCGAATTACCGACAATCAATATTTATTTATCTGCACCATATAATAAATAGTTATGTTAAATTATAACAACTAAAATATATTTTTTAAATATATACTACCCAAAATTTGTTGGGTTTAGTATACACTTCCACTATTTAGAATAATTCTTCTTTTTTTAAAGAAAGAAGTCTACAATAGTTGGATACTTGAGCTATTAATACAGAGCAGTAGGAATTGTTGTGTTGTAGGTTTCCGACAGTGAATCTGCCAAAATATGCCCGAGCTAAGCGAATGGAGTATATCTGCCTTAATATCTCATTATATGTCCCAAGTAATACAGCTTACGGCCCTTCACGATGTTGACCAAATCCGCGGTTGCGTTCATCCTCCGTAGTACTTCTTCATTTGTGACTTTGTCTGTCCATGGTATCTTCAGGATCCTTCTATATAACCATAGCTCAAAAGCCTGAAGTTTTGATAGAGTTTCCGCCTTCAATGTCCATGTTTTTACTCCGTATAGAAGTACTGAGTACACGTAACATTTAAGGAGCCTTATTTTTGTTTCTATGGTGAGGTCATGGCTCTTGAACACAGAGCTCATAGTCAAGAATGCACTTTTTGCCTTTGCGATGCGACATTTAATCTCTTGGATATTGTCTCACGACTCATTGATTATAGTTCCCAAGTAGTTGTATTGTGAGACACGTTCAATTCTCATTTGATTCACATACAGATCTGCTCCAGTTATGTTTTCCTTACTGATGTTCATTAGCTTGGTTTTGCTGGTGTTTATATCCAGTCCATATGTTCTACTTGTTTCCGTTATTTTGTTCATTAAGTTTTGCAGCCCTTCTATGGTATTGGAAAACACTAGTGCATCAGCTGCATACCGCAGGTTATTGAGCTTGACTCCATTTATTGAGATGCCTTCATCAATATCTTTTATGTAGAGTCTCTTCAAAAATGTGCTCCGAGTACAGATTGAATATCAGTGGTGAAATTATGCACCCCCGTCTCACTCCCCTTAAGATTTTGACCTGATCTGTATATTCTCCATCTATTCGGAGCACCGTTGATTGATTCCAATACAGGTTAGCTATTAATTTTAAGTCTTTTCCGTCAATCTCTGTCCTCTTCAGCACTTATGCACAAATTATGCATAATTTTGGTAAATTACCAAATAACCAAATTTTTCAAAAGTAGTTGTAAGATACCTGTATCAACGATTGTCATGGGAAAATTGTTAGTTCCCTGGTCTAATATGTTTTAGCACTATGTTATAAATTTATTTAGATTAAATGTATGTCTATTATTAAATTTGCTTAACCCGGCAACTGTGTTGTGGGGTGAAAATCACCCACGTCCTTCATTAGCGCTTATTAAAATAGTGGCAACATCGCCAGATCCTTCTGGCACCACGAGTACCTTCCCATAATATAACAGACCTTGTATTGCATCACAAATTTCAGTATATAAATAAGATTTGAATGAGTGATGTCGCGTTCTGGGGACTTGTGGTTGATTTAGACCCCACTACACAGTTGGAGTTCAGTATTATTTAGTTTTTGGTAATTTTCACCCCACAACACCGGTTCATTTTTAACAGGCAAGTTCTTATACTATAAAAAAAATACCACAATTTATTTTGATTTTTTGAACAGAAACATAATTGAATTGGTAGGAATATTGAAAATTAATTAGATATTATTAATTTCAGACATATAAAAATATGTGTAGTTGGGAGAAAGAACAAGAAGCCCTCTTGAAGCTTTGGCAGGATGAATTAACTGGATCAGAGTTAGGATTAGAAAGCGAATCTGAAAATGAAAGTCAGCAGATTAGCCTTCGTCCCAGTGAAGATGTTTTAGAAAATCAACTTCAATCAGTGGAAAATTGACAGCCTAGAACTTCTAATAAGGAAAGTCAATCATCGTCGGAAGAATCTTTTCAAGACAACAATATGTTTGAAGATGATAGAGTAAGACAATCTAAGTTTTTTATCGGATGGGATGGGAAAACAAAATGGGCAAAGAACTGTCCTAATAAATCGGTTAGAACACGACAAGAAAATTTAAGTAATCTCCTTCCCGGTGGTAAAAATAATGCAAAACATTGCAAGTTGCCATTTCTTGCTGGGAATTATGCATGGATAATATTATTGTAGAAGATATTGTCCAATGCATTAATAAAAAAATCAGTTTAGTCGTTCAGAATTATAATGATCAACATAAGTATATCAGTCGTTTATAAAGCAAATAAATTAAATCTGGAGGATCTTTGAGCTACAGATAGAACAGGAATTGACATTTTCAGGCTAACAATGTCCCTGCAAAGATTTATATTACTTATAAAGTGCTGACGATTCAATAATACCGAAAATAGAGAAGAGCGGAAAATATTAGATAAACCGGCAGCTATACGAGCCGTTATTGATCGATTTGTATCCAATTGTCAATAATATTTTATTCCTAGTCGATACCTGAAGATCGACGAAAAATTAGAATCTTTTCGGGAACGTTGTTCCTTTCGGCAATATATCCCCAATAAGCCGTCCAAATATGGTTTTAAAATATTTGTCTTAGTGGATGCCAAAACATTCTACATTTTAAATTTAGAGGTATGTGTTGGCTCACAGCCTGAAGGACCTTTTTAACTCAGAAATCGACCGTTTGATGTAGTAAACAGGCTTGTAAATCCAATACGTGGTACTAACCGCAACATTACATTCGACAATTGATTTACCAGCATACCGCTAATAGGACATTTGCTTAGTGAACATCGGTTAACATCTATTGGAACTATTCGTAAAAACAAGAGGGAAATACCGACAATCTTTTTGAATTCCAAAAACAGAGCTGAAACCACGCAATTTTCGTATTTAAAAAAGATATTTCTTTGGTGTCCTTTGTCCAACAGAAAAATAAAATAGTGTTAGTAGCTTCTTCACTTCATCGTGATACAGAGTTCGACCACAAATCAAATAAACCTGAGATTATAGACTTTTATAATAACACAAAAGGTAGCGTGAATATGGTTGACGAAATGTCTGCGTTATACACTGTGTGTCAGCCAAACGGAATAAATTGGCTAATAAATAAATGAGGGAATATTCGAAAAAACGGTCGAACACGTCGATTGGTATTTATAGTCGCGCATTTTTTTCAATAAAAACTTTTTATACGGGGTGTATCAGATAACGGTGGACCATACCAACTTGCTTATTTTAAATAGAACACCCTGTATATTAATTAATTTTTAGATTCCTCAAATCATTTTAGACATTTTTTGAATACAATGTCCTATACCTATCTATGACTGTTTTGGAAATATTAAGTAAAATGCAAAAATTCACATGGAGATAAGACACGGAAGCAAATGGAAGTAGCTCGTTTATTTCACGAAGCATTACTGATTTGCCGCACATATCTCAAGGGACAATTAGTAAAATAGAGAAGCAATTCTACGAGCTGGACCATATTAGGAAGGTAAAAAAAGAAGTTGCCAATGCAATGAGTGAGGATACCAAATTGGCTATTATGCTTGAGTTTGAGGAAAACCCACATACATCTGCTCGAAAAGCAGCCCCAGTACTCGATATTAGCTATTCATCGGTTATTCGAATATTACAAGAAAACAAAATGCATCCCTATAAAATTATGCACACTCAGGAGCTCATGGAAGATGATTTTGACAGGAGAACGAATTTTTGTGAACAAATGGTGGCAATGTTAGACAGCAATGTGATCCATTTAGAACATGTTTTGTTTTCTGATGAGTGAACGTTTACTCTTAACGATCATGCTAATCGGCAAAATTGCCGCTATTGGTCCAGGGAAAATCCTCAGTAGATGAGAGAAGGCAATACTCAATACCCTGAGAAGGTTAACGTGTGGGCAGGACTTATTGAAGATCAGATCATAGGTCCCTTTTTCATAGATGGCAATTTGAATGGCGACAATTATTTAGCATTGCTCCAAAATAATGCAGTGCCAACGTTGGCCAACTTGTATCCTGATCCAGGAAACCCACAAGTTCCAGCCAATATGATATGGTTTTAACAAGATGGAGCATCACCCCACTACCAAATCCATGTCCGGTAGTACCTCAACCAAATATTTTCAAATCGGTGGATAAGGAGACGAGGATCGATGGAATGGCCACCACGATACCCCAATTTGACGCCATTAGACTTTTTCTTATGGGGATATGTGAAAAGTATTGTATACAAAACTAAACCCACTGACTTACGAAGACGAATTACGCTTGCGAATAGATCGGTCACATCTGAGTTGAGTAACGTTAGAAGACATTTCTATTCACGGTTAAGGTGTTGCCAAGACGTTCGTGGGGAGCATTTTGAACATCTCCTACATTGACATTATTGTTTAGATTTGTATTACTTAGAAGTTTTTGAATATGTAGTAGCGACTTTCGACAAATAGATAATTTTCTTTTCTAAATGTGAATTTTTGCATTGTCATAGATAGGTAGATTTGAGGAATCTAAAAATTAATTAATATACAGGGTGTTCTATTTAAAATAAGCAAGTTGGTATTGGCCACCGTTATCTGATACACCCCGTATAAAAAGTTTTTATGGAAAAAAATGCGCAACTTTAAATACTAATCCACGTGTTTGACCGTTTTTTTATCGAATATTTCCTCATTTATTTATTAGCTAATTTATTCCATTTGGCTGACACACAGTGTATAATGTGTCTCGTAATAGCAAACGATGACCTCTAACATTTTTTTTTCACTGCTTAATAATGCAGGATAGTTATGTTATTTATCAACATAACAAGCCAACTGAAAAACTAAAACGCAGAATTTTTTTAAAAGAACTTGGTTTGACACTATGGAATAAATCATATATTGAAAAACGAAGTACTTAATACCATCAGATATAAGGGCGAAAATAAAAAGAAACGACAGCGGAGAGGACACTCAAGGACCTCTTAACAAGAAACAATGAACATCATCCAGATGTGGAGTGTGTCCCCATGAAAAGAACAGAAAGTGTCAAAAGAAATGTGCGAAATGTGACATTTTTCTTTGTCTTGAACATTGTGTATATTTTTGTTCTAAATATGCAACAAATTGTTAATTATGCTATTTAAACAAAAGTTCTTGGTTACTTTTTATAAATTTTGTATTTTTTTTATTCTCTGTCTCCAATAAAAATTTTGGTTAATAAACTAAATTGTAGTATCTTTTTTGAATCATTGAATTTTTTAATGGAAATTTTTAAAATGATATAAATTTCACAAAGAATATATAACAGTATAACCATGATTTAAAATCTTTAGGTTGTATGTAAAAATAAATATTTTCTCAATTTTATAAATAAAAAGAATGGGGTGACAATCACCCCAACACACAGCTACTGTCAGAAAATGTTACCACACAGTCGCAAATTTATTTGCATAGGAATACTCTGCGTTTCTTGAAGTTTTTGGAGGACTGTATTTCTTTGTTAAACTATTATTTTGTTATCTACGATAAATAAATAAATATCTTACAAAATAATTTTTACTTTCTGCAATAATAAATTCTGCCTATAAATAAAAACATAAACATTGGTGACCTCCACCAACATGTAATAAAATGCTCTCTAATATAATGGATGTAAATGTATTCACTGAATAACACTGCTTAAAACAGAAAAATAAAAACAAAACAAACATTCTCATACTTTGTATAAATGAATTTATAACATATTTATCTGTACACTAACCTAGATAAAATTTTTGTACAAGGCAAGAAAAATCAGACCAATACTATAATTTATTGCTACTTTATTCTGAAAGGAAAATTTATTGCTGTAGCCGTTTCCAAGAAACAGTGGGATGCTAACTTTACAGTAAAGCTAGCATAGCCATATCTATATCTCGGCAACGAAAAGTGATAAAGGTTTTTGAAAAAGCGTGAAATATACTATAATCTATGTTAGTTATTATTTAAGTGTATACAAACTGAATCACTGTAAATAAGTCTTACCTCTGCCGAGGTTGAGACACTACTAGGTATTAAATACTTATGATCAATTTTATGCTTTTCAGGTAAAATGATGTATTTAGTAATGAAGACCAGTTCATACATGGTTTTTATTTAATTTATTGATGCAGAATCTCTGATCGAAGCCTTTCGATCACTAAGGGCGTCTGCACTGAGAATGGGATTAAAAATAAAAGCACAGAAAACCAAGTATATTTATTGTACTAGATCAGGCAACCAGATACCTAGACTATTAATTGATGATCTGGAACTGGAAGGTGTGGATACCTTCATCTACCTGCGCTCGCTGCTGACCAAAGACAACAATGTCAGCGAAGAAATTAAAAGAAGAATAGTGCTTGCCAATAAGTGCTATTATGGCTTGAGGAAACAGATGGCCCCAAAACTACCCAGAAAAATTAAAGTTACCATACATAAAACACTAATAAGGCCAGTGTTAACATAAGGATCAGAAACGTGGTCACTTACACATAACGACCAAGGATTGCTTATACCTTTCGAGAGAAAAATTCTAAGCAAAATATATGAGGAGTCCAAGAACAGGGTTTTTGGTATAGGTGCTACAACTTTGAGTTATACAGAAGTTTTGGGGAACCTGACGTTGTAAAATGTATTCAATTAGCACGCCTTCGATGGATAGGACATGTAATTAGGCGAGATGAAGATGCAACGATCAGAAACAATTTTGACTGAAGAGGACCAGTGGGAAGACAAGCCAAAGGAAAAGCAAAACTTAGATATCAAGATAACATAGAGGATGATCTAAATCTATCGGAGTTAAAGCATGGAGAAGAGTTGCCAGAGACAGGGGCGAATGGAAGATTGTTCTGAAGAAGGCTTTGGCTCATAACGAGCTGTAATGCCACTGATGATGATTGATGCAATTCAACGCCAACAATGCTTTTTATTGCTTCACCTCTTTCCAAAACACAAAAATTATTGTAGTTTCATACTTAAACTACAACACCCATTGTTTCTCGGAAGCTACAGAACTCATTGTTTCTCAGAAGATGATGAATTAATAAAAGGCTAAGAACTACAGCAATAAATTAACAAATATGGATAATGTGTGTACTTATCTTAAAACTAGTTTATCTCCATTTTTTGTGAATTTAAGGGAGTGAGATCGGTAGCACACGGTGTGAGGGATACTTTAAATTAGCAAAAATATAGCAATAAAATATGGACTATTTCTCGTAGCTGACATATTATATGCATACTGTAGCTTAAGAGAAATATTGTCTGGTCTATGCAAAGAATATAGCAAAAAGCATTTTTTTGTTTGTTTGTAACAAAACGTGTTTTGTTAATTTTTATAAACTGTATCAGCAATATTTCGCCTGGGATAAGATTTGCATTGAAGGACGATGGGAACAAATTAGCAAAGTATTTCTTGGCATAGAAGTTCAGCAATAAATTAGCAATTAATTCATAGCGGTTCACATTTCTGGTTTCAACGTTTTTGTCCAAGAATGAGTTTTGCAATAGGGGAATGATGAGGTAGTTTTTGGAGATTAGTCAATGTACCAATTAACAGAAATTAATTAACAATAAAATATGCCGCCAAGATGGGCCATATACCCCTTTTCCTTGCTGAGATATAGTTATGGCTATGCTAGCTTTACCATAAAGTTAGCATAACTACTGTTTCTCGGAAACAGCTACAGCAATAAATTTTTTCTTTTCGTAATAAATTATAGTGTTGCTAAATGTTAACTATACATACATGGAAGGGCCAAATGGAACAAATTCCATATTTCAATAAAATTCATCTTTCAAAAAAAACTGAAACACGCCAATCTTAGATTTTAAAAATAATTTTTGTTGCATCAAAATTTCAGCCCCAACTTTAATACCCTTAGAATGAGGGTCGCGACTCTTAAAGTTTTAGTATGAAAATATCTCTTCGTCACCTATTCAACAATGCTATTGTTATCAAATTTGATACAAAAATTAATAGTAAAAAAATAAAGCCATCTGTTTTACGAAATTAACTTTTGTAAATTAATTATTTTAAAACTCTTTAAGGTCCATAATAAAATGCAATGGAAGTAAATGGATGTATTGTCTGGAGAAAAATGTATGTCTAATTTATCTGTACAGAATTTATTTCTGTACAGATAAATTATTAATGTAAGCTGTAGAGAAAAAACATGCATTAATTAGTAAATTGTTGAAAACAGCACAACGATATAAAGGGCAATACCTGGAAGGGTTTGCATCTCCAAACTGTTGATTATAATTTTTTTATGGCACTTTTAAGATGCAAAAACGCTCCCTATACAGTACACACATTTTTAACTTATTGATTCTTAAAGCTGAATTCAAGACAAAGATTAAAAAAAAAGTTTTCTACGAACAATAGAAGTGGAGTTAGCTTAATTTCTTTAAACAATCACAGCTGTTGTGTATATAACAATTAAGAATTAAAATTGGTGCCATTCAATACTTAAAGGCAGCATATATTATATGAAGATATAATTTTTATTAAAAAAAAAAAACTGAGATTTATAGTCAAAACATGAGTAAAGTTGACTGTTTTTCGCGTAGCCGAATCGGCTCAGTTTTAGCTGATTTTTCAGTCTGCCCGGCGCACTAGTCCAAGCTGTAGAGATAAAAATGAATGATTTATAGAAAATAGCTAAGCTCAAATTAAAGCTTTTTTAATTACTTTTATTCAATATTCGGCTCATTTTATCCTAAGATTTATTTGATACAATAGAAATAATAAAAAATACCGTTTTTTGCACGTTAAAAGTGCTGTAAAAAATTATAACCAACAGATTGGAGTTGCAAACACTTGTAGTTTACTCCAGGAGTTGCCCCTCATAACGTTGTGCTGGTTTCAAAAATTCACTAATTAATGTTCAAAATTATTCATTTTTGTCTCTACAACTTGGACTATACATTAAATAAGACTTTTATAGCCCTTTATAAGTATTTCATATTGGAATTTATAAAAAATGTGAATCTTTTATGGGTGGCACGCAGTTTGGACTACATGAAGGTTTCAGAATAAGAGAATCTTTATTTAATATTCAGGTTCTAGTTCAACACTCTTGGGTTGGGTCATTGCCAATATATGCTCTTCTTTTATAGACTATGAAAAGGCTTTTGACATGTCCAACATGTAAAAGTTAACGATTTAAAAGATTTGAAGTTTATTAGAGTTAATTAGAAGAGGTGGTTGTCAGGGTTACATATTATATCTGCTATTAATCAATGTTTACAGCAACAAAATAATAGAGAATGCACTTTATAATTGCAAGAAGGCCTGACCATAAATGGTAACATAAACAACCCAAAGTATTCTGAGAATACTGTTGTAATTGCAGACACTATTGAGGGTTTATAAGAGTTGCTTGATCGAGTTGCATTCAAAAGTTCTGATTCTGGGCTTAAACTGAATATATATAGGAAAAACGAACTGGTTGATGGTCTCAAAGAAAAATCACATCAGGGCATATTGGCAATCCTATAAATATCTAGGTTGCCACACTAATGAAAACTGGGATCATATGCAAAAAGTTCATGCAAGAATCGAGCAGGTGCTATGAACTCAGGTGCTACAAAGCTAAAAATATTGTGTATGCCAAATGAGTTTACAACAAAATCAAATTTTTGCTTGTGTCCACCCAATTGGGTATACAACAAAGAATTGATGTTTGCATGAAAATGAAGTTTCAACTTTTGCCTGACCAAATTAATCTATCATAGGTTTGACGAAAATTCTTTAGTCAAAAGCATAAGTAATAACAGAAATATGGGATAGTTGGTTTAGATTTCACAGAACGAATAGTGCCCTGTACAGAGTTTTGAAGGATGGTTGATGGTGTTTGGTTTGGTTTAGTGTATTTGTATAAAATAATCCACAATAAAACATTTTTTCATTATGTTTTCACCAGCAAGTTTTCCAAGTCAAGCTTAAATTTGAAGCCATATAAAAACATTTATATCTTCAGTAACAACTAATAAACTTACTTTTACTAATTAAATAAATCAAAAAGGTACTTACTGCTTGTAGTCTCTTATTCTCTGCACTTAGTTCTTTAACTTGTTCTTCTAGGGAAGTGACATAATCTTTCTTTTTCTTTCTTGACAAACTAGCTGATTCTCTATTCTTAATTTTTCTTTGTTGTCTCTTCAGTATCTTGGGATCTATGTTTCTTCCATTCAAAGAAAAATTATTGGTTCTATCTATCACTACTGAAGGCACTGTCACAGGCTTATTAAGGTTAGTGACAGTATTTACTGGCACATTAGGCACAGGTATCTGTGGTACAGTAGTTACATTCACATTTTCAACTAAGACAACATTGTGTGGTTTCACTACAGGTTTTAAGTCAGTGTTAATAACTACTACATTGTTTTTTGAGACTGGTAATGAATAGTGAGCTTTTGGAATTATAGGGATATGTTTTTGAGGTAAATTATGTGACTGTGATAATAATTTTACTGGCTGAGCAAAAATCACATTGTTGGGCACTTCTTTTACTGTGTTTATAATGATTGGTGAGGCAGGCGGGGTTTTTATACTAACTTCATCTTTTATATGTTCTACAGATATTGGGGAAACTGATTTGCTCGATCTGGGACTATCGACAGGTTCATTTTTAATATCAGAATGAAGATTAGGAAATGACTCAGGACCACATTGTGAAAAATCCATTTTTTGCAACTCTGAAATCTCTTTAGGAAAGTCATCTTCTGGAATATAAGGCGGTGAAGCTGTTTCTGACAAAATCTCTTCTGGACTTTTGTCAAAGAGTAATGAATTTAACATACTAAGTTCATCTTCACCTTGGTTAAGTAAAAGAGGTATGTCTAAATCTGCTGATAGTTGTGTAAGGAAGTCCTCATCAGAAGTAACTTCCATAAAATCTAAAAATGTAAACAATAAAATTAATATTTTAGGTATACTTCCTGTAAGAAACTAAATAGTTTAAAACATAATTTAATAATTATGTTTAGAATAAAATAATAAATACTAAAGACTGTCAATAACCATTGAGTCTTTGGTGTAGTTAATTGTGTAAATGATAGTGGGTGTTTCATTTTACCTGTAGAATTGGAATGGTCACTACAAGACTCTGGAGAACTTTTGAATACATAATCGTCCAGTAAAAAATCATCTGTTGTTAACATGTTTTGGTTATTTTATATTTAACTAATTGTAAAAAAATAAAGCCGACAAGAGTACGTCTAACCTATCGCATGTTTTACGCCGTGAATTATACTTTTGCTTTTGGTGACGACTACAACACATGCACTTACAAACACATACCACATACATTCACTTTTTAGGAAAAATAAGTGCAATAACACTTTGACAACTAACCTAACTTCCTATCTGACAACATGGTTATGCAACATATAATACAAACTAATTGAATTTATTATCTTCTTGATAAAATGATTTATTGTATATCTTCATATACATGTCTTTATTCAAATTTAATTTCAGACGAAAAACTAATTTAAATGCTTAGGATATTATTTACATATGATATTAATAATGAATGTTGAAAATAAACAGCATCTTTAGCTTTTAGTGGAACAATTCAATTAACAAACAAATTTTCCTGTAATACCTTCAGAAGTAATTTTAAATTCTGTTTAAATCAAAAACTGTAGTTTTTGTATTCTATTTTATTATTAACAATATAACATTTTTTAAATGAAATAAGAGATGAGAAGAGTTTTATAACTAGATAAGAGTGGAAATATATTTTTAAATAAGGTAATTGAGACTAAAATTTCTAAATTATTTGCTTTTATTGAGTTTTTTTTTGTATAAAATAGGTATGCTTTCCTTATAATCTTAATAATTTAATCTAATTCAATAACAGCACTCTTGCTATACCATTGTTTCTTATTTTCATAATAACTAATGACAATTTCTGGACATCTGGCATTCACTTGATTTGCTGGAACTAGATCAGCTTCCTTACAATTTTTCCACATCATTAAAAACATAAGTTCACCACTTGCATCTGTTGCCCCCACAATCCTATGTGGTTCAAGTCCTCTATCAAAACCTCTTGCTCTATTGTCTTCAGTAATATTCTTTCTTTTTGATTTTTCTGGATCATCTGCAGTGCTTGTTAGTTCAAACTGAGCCTCATAGGCTGCTATTAAATCTGGACAGTCAAGGTTTTCTTCTGGCTCCCAAGTGTTGTCTTCCCTAAAAAATACACAATAAATGGTACTGATAATTTTTTGTGATTACTTACTCATTATATCCTTTCCATTTCAACAAATATTCAATTTTACCATTTCTTGTTCTTTTATCTAAAATCTTTTCAACTGAAAATTCCTCTGTGGTTCCAGGAGTGTCGGTTGCCACAGGTACCACCACCTCTGGATTATCTTCTTTACCTCTAGCTAATTAAAAAATAATTCGATTTGTTTAATCATGTTTTTAAGAAACAATGTACTCACTTTTAACCATATCTTCTTTCTGAATTCGATTTAAAATATGTTTAAAGATTTAAGTAAAACAAAAACCCTTGTAAACTTAGCTTTAACATAAACATAATCGATAACATAACATAACCTCATACAATAATTCTTCTTTTTTAATTAACTTCAATTATGTCAAGTTTCACCCACATAATACCCCTAATTTAATTTGTGTTATTTATTTATATAAAAAGTTTCTTATTAAAATCGGTAAACTTTAATGGAAAATTTTATGAATATCTTATTTGTTTGTACCCAAGATGTAATTTTTTTTTAATTGCTTTTTTACTTTTACCGCGTTCCGCGTTGTCTTCCTCTTCCTTTATCAATGTTGTCTGATTTCAAAAAAAGTTACTTTTGTGGCCGTTATGCTGGATTAAGTTTAGCTAAATAAATAGTAATAAAATGTTTTTTTTTTTACTTTGGAGCATTTTGAGCTTTCTTATATAAAAGACATAAATCACATCTTTATCATTTGCTCGGATTACCTAAGTAATAAATTTTAGAAACTATTGATTGTAATATTATGTTAAATTCTCTGGCAACAGTGTAGGATGTGCCCCACCTCTTTAATAACAGTTGGCGGCAATGGCAATTGCGTCTTGTCCTTGCGCCCTTGCGTCTGTTCCTGTTACCATATACCAGCCATTATTGTATTATTGAATTTTAGTGTTATTTAAAGTGGAAGCGGTTTTAGTAAGAATAATAATTACATTTTCTCCATTTTAAATTACGCCTTGACCTGGTGGTTTGTAAAGGTTCAAAATGAAAGGAGACGATAATAAAGTAAGTAAATTTTATTTTAATGATCAACATTGATGCTGACGCGGCATATTTAAAAAAAAACTGGAAAAGAAAATGATTATTTTAGAACAGTGTGTTTTATATATATTCTAAGTGGAAATTTATGAATTATATCCTACGTTTTGTACAATAATCTAGAATTTTAATAATCTCTAATTTTAATCGTTCAACCATTTATACATTATAAAGTAATTTAATATAAAAGAGGTGAAATTATATGTATATATATACTCTATTTTTGTTCGATGGCAAGATGTTCTAAATTAGAACTTGTATCTAGTATTTGAAAATAACCCAGTGACAGTGAATCATTTTATTTCATTATTTTACCAGTTTTATCAAATATAGGCAATTTCTATTTTTCATTGCAGTGTTGCCAGAGTTTCAAAACTTGCTTAAAAACAATTCAAACTAAGCGAAATTATACAGTTTAAATATACGACCAATATATTTATCAGAATAACATGTTATCATTTTGAATTTAAATTTAATAGTAGTCCTCAATTTTTAAGATGTTAGAATTTTACCTTAATAAATTATGTCCCATAAATAATGGGTCTGCTGTAAGCTGTAATATTTCTAAGAAAATATAAACTTGACAACACTGTTAGGTACCTTATAAGCAACCATGGTACAATGAATACACAAGGTATGATACATAATGTTCCAAAATCGGTTCGCTTTCGCGCATGACGTAGTCAAGATCGCTTATTCCCGCAACATTTGAATATAGTTGTATAGGAAAGACTTTTAATTTTAAGTTTTTTTATATAATTTGGCTAATTTAATTATAGTAATTATAAAGAGATGATAAAATTATGTTATTATAATATTTATCCTTTATAAAACATAGATATCCTTTATAAGTCAAGTTTTAATTATCTTTTATTACACGTAGGTACAGGTTAATTAACTTATACTCCAGAGTTCGATATTTCAGATGTTTAAAAAGATACAGAAAAGTGGTAATGGAGGTACACAAAATTTGTACGTATATATACCTACTGAACTAAACACAAAATCAAAATAAATAATGACAAAGTCAACTTTATTTATATCGAATGAGCTAGCTGGCCATCGAATATGAGTGTAGTGAGGGCACACAATATTGCACAACATTTAAAATGACATTTTTGTAATATTCGCACATAAAATTATCTTGGTATGGTTTATAATAATGATAACATTGTATATTTTAATAATGATAACATGATTTAACAAAGAAAAATACGTTATTTTGGAAGATGCTAAATTGATTTCCTCCGAAACAGTTCTTATTGCAAATTGCATAGCAGGCTGAGGCTAATTTCTTACTTAACAAATCGATATGAAAAAACCATTAAGGTTTCATGACTAATAATTAATAAAAATAATGATTTAGACTTACGTCGTTGACCTAGAAGTAGTAAGAGGCTGCTCAACATACTTTTTGGACTCTCTGTGTTCGCCTCCTTGTACGCGTTTCTTTTGGTTGGTTAAAAGGGTAGCCGATGTTGATTTAGGCAAATAAAGACTAGGTACTGCCTCATGTTTCAGTTTTAGACCCTTTTTAGGAACGTAATTTAAAAGTTCCTGTTGTAGATTTCTTTGGTAATCTTCAGTTTTAAAATGTGTATACCAAATTCTTGCAGTATTACAATTAAAATTATCCTATCTACAACAAGATATAATCCACAGTTTTCTGGTCACGCTATCTTTAGGAGATGTATGAAACCTAAAGATTTTATCTTCATTGTCACTATTGCAACAAGCAATTGCACAGCGTACTTTGAAAAAGGTACAAAACCAGATATACAATGGCAAATAAAAACTTTCAGTTTTACAAAAAAATACTATACAGTATAAATAAATAGTAACTAAACACCATTTGTATAAAGACACATATATAAGCATATATCTAAATTATTTTTCTATTATAAAATAGATGACTCAGTCAGTATTGAGATACTTTAAAATATATTTATTATCTCATAACTTGCAATTTGCAATAGTCACCATTGATAACCGATATTATTGTTGAACTTTTGTTTTTATACAAGCTTTCTGTCTTGCCGGTGTAAAGTCGTCTGAAGTCGAAATTTATTGTGTTTTGCGTTTGAACTAATTTGTGTCTTATTTTCATATTATTATATTGTTTGATAAGTAAATTTTGCATATAGTAATCGGTAGGTTATAGTAATGTGTATATTTTTTATTTTACTAAATTTCATTATAACTCATCTAAAATACCATATTGAATTGTAAAACAGATTTTTCTCTATTGTACTCTATTTTGTTTTTATTTCAGTAAAACTGCTTGGAAGTGAGTGACAGTGAATCAGAATAAGCAAATCTATTACTATTTACCTATTCACAGTATTTCCTCTGCAGAAAATTTTTAAATTTCAAGGGATTTGCATACAAAAAGAGTACTTATATTATTAGTATATGTATGAAAACAAAAATAAATATTTTGCCTGAATCTCTAGGAGAAGTAAAGGTTTTACGCTACTGAAAATATATTTTTTATTCAATTATAACCAAAACAAAACATTTAAAAAAAAATAGATCACTTTTTAACCATAATTTCAAAATTAATGTGTACGTTAAGCTGTAATAATGGGTTCGAGGTGGTTCAGGCGATCTTAACTACGTCACACTCCTGGGCCAGCTGTCAAATGTCATGCGCAATATCATACCTTGTGTATTCATTGTACCATGATAAGCAACTAAAGGACAAGGTTGGGGATGGCGGGATGTCTCATTTTTCTCAAGTCTCAAATCTTTTCTACAAGTTCTACCTTCTTTTTCCCCACAGTGTTTAACTAGTCAGACGTGTTTACCAAACTTTGAGAAAAAATGGCGTGCACCATATGTTCCATTTCATTTTTTGAAGCTGTAGGGTACACGGATAAGAAAGACTTCTTAAAGTTCTTCTATGATCATGGTGTTCTAAAAGAAACAACGGTGTGTCGATGTGGCAACGAATTAAAAGTCGATAGCCAAGGAAATTTCAGATGTTACAAACTAGTAAGCAAGACCAAGCAAAGGACAAAGAGATGTGGATTTTTTCTCTCTGCAAGAAAGGGAACCTTTTTTGAGGAAGCTAGTGTGCCGATAGAGAAAATATTTCTTATAGTGGCCACATTGTTACACATGGTACCCCCGAGGAAACACTTTGTGTGGTGTGAGTTAAAGATTTCTTCACAGCCAATGATAAATTGGGTCTGGTTTTGCAGGGAAGTTTTTCAAAGTTTTGTTATAAACAATTCCGTGAAACTTGGGGGGCCTAATACAATTGTAGAAATTGATGTAGCAAAGTTTGGGAGGAGGAGGTACAAAGGAGATCGCCTTTATACTGGACAGTGGGCAATTGGTGGATTTGAACGAAACTCCAATAACTGCTTTTTAGTACCTGTGAAAAAAATTGATGCAGATATTTTACTTAGAATAATTAGAGAATGGATTCTTCCCGGGACAATCATTCATAGTGATTGCTGGAAATTGTATGATTGTTTGAACCACGAGGGATTTGTGGATCAGACTGTTAATCATACTAAACATTTTGTCGATCCTGACACTCCCAGCATTAATGTGAAACAATTATGGAGGGAAGTTCGATCCATTATTCCTAGACGTGGTGTAGAGCAAGATCACCTTGTAGGCCATCTTGCTGAATTTTATTTTAAAAGACGATTTCACATTCATTTTGAAAGGTTACATCATTTTTTCATTGCTGCAGCCAAATTACATCCGCCTGCCTACTAGGGTGAGTAGTTACTCAAATGTACTGTTATTGCGAATTTAAATTTATTATTTTTATCCTTCAACAAATTGTACATTTGGCAACAATGAGTGTCTACATTGTTGCTAAATTTCACTTAATGTCATATATGGAATTGTCTTTTGCTAGTTGTATGGATTATGGTATCAGTACCATTGGTTCTTTCCTTCCTAGAATTCTAAGGTTTTCTTTTTATGATGTCTGTTTCTTTTTCCATTGTTTGTTAACATAGAAATCAGAAAATGGTTTTAATGCAGTACCAGTTATGAAATATGCTGTCATTACAGTGAGTAGCTATTACATCAGGGAGACAACAGTGCTGACCAGTCTTTGGACTTCAATTTATAAAAAACACAATTACTGTCTCTGAAAATGAATGGTTCCATAGTAATCTTCAAATGAGTCTTCGTAAAAATCAAGACTTATAAATATTATAAATACTGTTTTTTTTTTGTATGAACTATTACTCTAAAGAGTTACTACTACTGTAAAGAGTTTTCAGTACTACTACTACTACTGTAACTACTGTAAAGAGTACTACTACTGTAATAACTACTGTAAAGAGTTTTCAATTTCCTCTACTTGAGACATCAGTAGCAACAGAAAAAGTAACTGCATTTCTTAAATCTGACTGCACAAGTTTCATTGAATATGAAAATAAAACTTAAGTTTATCGAAGCCATAGATTTAGTACCCTCCTATCATATGCACTATGATATCTGAATCAAAAATTACTTGCTTTAATACATTTAAGGGGCAATCTAGAGCAACATAAGAAATGTCATGCTTGATACTATGGTAAACCTACGTTAGTTCAGCAATACTACAAGCTTTTTCACTTTGTATGCTACCTTTGGACATCATTCACAATTGGTCTGGGTGAAGGTGGAGCTACAAATAAAGCTCCAGAATGAAATATTGGTGTTTGGCAGTATTGCCATGTCCTTATAATGTATTTTATATGCTTAAAATACAAAGGGAGAAAGGTTTTACAAAGTACATTTTTATTATATTATATATGGATTCTGCAATTTTGTAATTTATATAAAATACTAACGAATAAATATTTGTTTCTTTAGATTAATTGCAGTTAGTTATTAAATTTTTTGACAATTGCCCTTATATAGACTTGGCAGTTGCCCTTAGATATATTTGGCAATAGAGTCAAAACCTTGAAACCACAAGTTGTCAGATTGTAACAGAATGTCTTTTTAACTTTATTATTCCCACTGAAATTTTACTATTATTCTAAACTATTAATTTTTACATGCATTTATTGCTTTTGATTGCATTTTTAATGTAAATTTCAGTGCTGCCAAACACCAATATTTCATTCTCAAATGGCTACATCACACTTATTTAACACTTTTGCTAGGGAAGCGCTATAGGCATCTTTATTATTTCCTAGTCTGTACAGACAGCCCTCTGTTTAGCCCTATCTATATGAACAACTATATAAGGAGACAAACTAAAATATACACGAAATTCAGATAGTTGACAGTTTATTTTTTTTAATCATGTTTTTTAATATATTACTATGTAAATAGTTAATTACTAATACTATAGGTTCAATTAGGAACACAAAACAAAATATAATTAGTCTACCAGAACTAATCAATAATAAAGAATATTTATTTTGTTGGCAACTAAATATAGGGAAATAGAACTAATATTTATTTTTAAAATGAATTAACATCACCCTTAGACTTAATGGCCACTCAAATTCGATTGGGCATTTACTTGACTAAGGATCTGCACTGTTCAGAGGAAAATTCATTGCAAATCTGCTCTATTTTGACTTTAAGTTTCTGTAATGTCCGTTGTGGGTTATTTGTTAGTGTCATGTTTCATTTTATGCTATACTGTTTCAATGACATTTAGGTCAGGACTGTTAGAAGACCAAGAATGAATTAGAAGGCCAAGATTTGTATTGTGGTTTCCAAATCAGTTGTTTGTGGTTCTGCCCGTATGACAGGCTGTTTCATCCTGCTGAAAAATATAATTTCTGTCAGCATTTAATTTCAAAACTCGTTAAATTAAAAACATCCTAACCCTGAAACTGCCATACAACCTTAAATTATCACTCGTTTAGAAAATTTTACATTCCATTTCAAATGGTCTTTGTAAAAGGTCTCATGTTTAGTGTGAATAACTTGTTTGCAATAATCAGCAACACATACATCGAATTTTGATTCTTCATTAAAAATTGCTCAGGACCAATCTTCTACTGACCAAGAAAGTTTAGATTTTACCCAAATGAGCCTGGCTTACTTTTGTTTTGCTGTTTGCAGTGGCTTTTCCTTTCCTTTGTCTGGAAGAAAGTATGTTAATACTAAACTGTGAGTACACATTTAAGCAGTTTCATGATTCCATTCAGCTGTAACGTGCCTTGGAGTATTTCTTCAATCTTTTTTGTAAACTTTTACTAATATTCTTCTATTCCCCTATCAGAACCTATGTAGTTTTGAACTACCCGCTTTGACATTTTTTTATTTAAGATACTTCATGTTTCCTCATAATGCTTAATTATTTTTCACACTGTAGTTGTAGGAATATTAGTTCCAGTAACTTAAAGAATTATTTTATTTTGGCAATAATTTTTACACCAACTCACATATTTTTGAATTTGTAGAGATACCTAGTGCTATTTTAATGAAATAATACAATGATTCACTAAATTTGACAATAAATTAATTGTAGAATATATTTGGATGTTTGTTAGAGTATCTGGCTGAATTATTTTCGCAGCCTAATTGTCTTATCTGGTATGGTTTTTTAGCAGTTATTTCATACTGTCCCATTATTTAGTTGTTACTAATTTTTACATATTTTGATGATCCTTATGACATTAATAGGTTATGTGGGTTGTATATAATAATATTAATTCCATTTTGTGATTATTTATAATTTAAAATATTGCACATTTAGCATTATTATCATAACTATTAAATAACAAAAAAAAAATAACAGTCAAGTGTCTGAATTTGTTCTATATTTATGTTATAAAATCATGATTTCATCATGATTATAGTGGTTAAACTTCCATTTTGACACAATACATGCACACAAATGCAACAGAAATACAATTAATAAATTATTAACCTGTCACACAAGAAGAAAGATGGATTAGATCAGTGGTGGGTAAGGCAGTGTGTGTTATCTATCTAACTACCTACAATCCTATTTATTGTAACTTTTATTGACTGAACAAACATGAAAAAAACTGACCATTCTGATCAAGAACCAGATGCCTGGCCACCGGAAGCACAATTCTTGTTACAGTTTCAGGTTAATAAAACAATCTAAGTTAATACAGAGTTTTCCCAAACAAATATTATTAGAATGTTGCGTACTATAAATGTTTAGATCCGTATCAAGTTTTATTTTTTTATGGTTCTTTAACTAATAAAATAAAAATTAAAGGCATATATCTTATAATATGATCTCACCTTTGTAAGCTTTATTATGAAAAATTTCCAATAACTTATTTAATTTTAGCCACAAGAACCTGAGCAGTTCAGGAAACTTTTTATTGGGGGTCTCGATTTCCACACTACTGACGAATCTCTAAAGGAACATTTTGAAAAATGGGGTACAATTGTGGATGTTGTGGTAATGAAGGATCCTACAACCAAAAGATCAAGAGGATTTGGCTTTATTACATATTCAAAAGCCCATATGGTTGATGATGCTCAAAATGCTAGGCCTCACAGAGTTGATGGTTAGTACAAATGATGTTATAGTTACACAAAATATTTGCATTGTGATATGCACTTTACAAGCTATTAGAGACAAAACTGTAAAATGGGTTAATGGCATGTACTTGGGACTCACTGGTTCCTTTTTTAGCTGATAATGCCATCAGAATCAAATAAAAACTTCATATCTTTTAACATTGTTTTTCAAATTATTATTTTTTGTAATTTAAAACTATTAATCAATAAAATTAGCCAAAGGTACTTAATATATGTCACATTAACATTGATTTCATTCAAAATCTGAGTCTCTATGTATGTCATAGTAAGGATATAATTTCCCATGAAATTTTATGGCAATATATTATTAATATAATTAATTTTAGTCAAGTTATTACTTATTCATATTTATGATTATTAGGTAGAGTAGTTGAACCCAAGAGGGCAATACCAAGACAAGACATTGATAGACATGATGCTGGAGCAACTGTAAAAAAATTGTTTGTTGGTGGAATGAAGGATGATATTGAAGAAGAAGACCTAAAAGATTATTTTACAAAGTTTGGTAACATTATGTCTGTCAGTGTTGTTTGTGACAAAGATACTGGAAAAAAGAGGGGATTTGGATTCGTGGAATTTGAAGATTATGACTCTGTCGATAAAGTTATCTGTAAGTATGTTGAAATTATATTCATGGAATTGAAATTAACATTTTATGTTTGTGTACAGTACAAAGAAGCCACACAATCAAAGGTAGGAATGTCGATGTTAAAAAGGCCTTAAGCAAATCAGAGATGGATCGTGTGTCAAATAGAGGAGGAGGAGGTGGTATGGGTGGTGGCAGGGGTGGAAACTTCAACCAAGGTAAGCAATGGCTAATATTTTAAAACTATTCAAATATACACTTCCAATTTAAACAACTTACATCATATAATAGGTGGTGGAGGTGGAAACTGGAACCGTGGAGGTGGAGATTGGAATCAAGGTGGATCAGGAGGTTATGGAGGAGGTGGTGGTGGTGGACCCTGGTCTCAAGGACCATGGGATAATAATCAAGGTGGGCTTGATGGTGGACAAGGAGGATCTGGAGCATGGAATCAAGGTAATTTAAAATGTTTGTAAATGTAGAATATGTAACAATCATTTCAATTTCATACAGGAGGATACAACAATCAAGGAGGTTCCGGACCATGGGGACAAGGCGGACAAGACAACTTTGGTAACAACTATCAACAAGGTTATGGAGGTGGGGCTATGAGAAATAATTATCAGCAACAAAGGCCCGGACCATACAATAGTGAGTAGTTGCTATTTTTGTAACAACATTTCCTAATCTTGTGTTATGTATCTTAAGATTCATCAAATTCTGGAAATAGTGAGAGTGAGTATCTACAACATTGAAAGCAGTGTGTAATAAATAATATCGCCAAATCAATCAAACATAGCAAGTTGAGATTATTAAGCTTTTTTTAAGCAAACTGAGAAACTTCATTGTTCTAACAATTCAATTCCATTTTTTATGCATGTATGATTATTCTATACAGTTGAGATTTTGTTTTGACTAATCAATCATATAGATGCCTAAAGTACTATTAAAATATATGCCATACACATTTTGGTATATGTAATCCATAATGTATTTAGTGATATTATTTGATACACAATGATCAAAAGAAAATATTTAATCATCCAATCAGTGCAATAAAAGAGATGTTCAAATACCTCATAGAGCTGTACATTAGAGACTTGGTGATAGTCAGTAGTACTTCTGAGAAACTGATAGGTCTAATGCATTAAGAGAAGTATAAGCATGTTTTCTTGGTTTATTTTATTAGTTCATATTTGAATTGTGATATGTTGGTAAAACTATGATCACAGGTAACAGCACTTATCAGATAGTGCTGTTATGTAGTTGTAGTTTTAATAACAAAAATTCTAAATGTATTTAATCACCTACACTATCCATTATCACAGGAAAAGTTCACCTGTGTTAATTTTCTAGTTCATACATTGTCATTTGCAATAAGCAATTGCTTGTAGTTGTTGAGCTTTTTTTTATAAGTTATCAAACCACGAGATGTAAAAATAGGCTTAATGTACAGAATCCCTGATATTGATAGTTTGTATCTATCATTCACATTAACCTTATGGTATTTAACTTTACAGCTTCAGCTTTTCATTTTATTCTGTATCATACCACACTGATTATGTATGCTACCATACCAGATTATGGTATCTGTATTCCATATATTATTGATTTTCCTCTTTCCCCTTATTAGTAACCATCATATTTTCTTCCCATGATCTCATTGTGCCATGTCTAAATAATTAGTAAAAAATCTTATGTCCAATGTAATTGTCTTTGATCCTTGTAACACAGATGCCATTCACTATCAAGCATTTTTTAAGACACCAAAATTTAGTAATATGGCCACAATAATTTATGGAGACCAGCTTTTATTTCTAATACTTTTTTGACTTCTTGTTATTGAGATTGTTTAAAAATTTGTTGAAATAATTAATTTGATATGGTGTGAAAGTCATGTTATTTTTTTTTTGCTTCTCTATCCCATAGATTTTATTTAAAGACACATCACTCTTTTGTTACTTGTTATGAGATTATAATTCGTTATTATTTTAATTTATTTTCTGCCTATATTATAAAAACCAGTGCATCAATCACACAAGATTCACATCAATATTTGGGTATATTCAAAATGCTCCAATTATATTTGAAGCTTTATAAAGTAAGCTTTGGTGGCAAAACAAGTATTGCACTATTTATAATGTAGTAATCAAGGGTATAATACAATAATTTAATTTCCAGTTAATAACCGCCAATATATTTAAGCTGGTCTTCTATTCTGATGTGTATCTTTCTGCTGCACTACACATCTGATTCTGACATATCAGATGTGTAGTGATTATGAATTTTGATTTTCTTCCAGGGTTCCGATTTTACCCTTTTTACACTGATTCTTCAACTTTGTCTATTCCGAATTGTTCCTAACTATGTGAAATTTGCTGTTGTATCAGTCCATCTGTCTCTTCTATATTCCTTCTGTTTTTCCTGGACTATTAGCACTTTTATATTGTTTGTTCAGGTGAAGGTTTATTGCTATATGTTGCTGTGAGTTAATTTGCTCAAAAACTATGTGTTCAATCTTCTGCTTTACGTGCTATTTCTGCGAAGGAGGTTGGCAATCATGATGGTTATTCTGATCTTAGATGCTGCCGCTCTGAATAGTTCGATTGATGTGCATCCATACCATTCCCTTGTTACGCAACCATGAGATTCTTCTCCTTCCTACACTTCTCTTGTCCTGGATTTTCTCTTATGTAATTAATTGAAGTATGTTGTATCTTTCATTACGCATAACATGCTCCAGGTATTGCAGCTTTCATGTCTTGATGGTTTCCAATATTTCCATTCTTTTGTTGACTCTTCTCATGACTTCGTTGTTTGTTATATGCTTGGTCCAAGATATCTTCAGGATTCTTCTATACACCCACAGTTCAAATGCTTTTAACTTTTTAGTAGTCGACGCGTTAAGTGTCCATGCTTCTATCCTGTAAAACAGAGTCGAGAAAATATAACACCTTGCCAGCCTAACTCTCAAGTATAATTTCAGTTCCCTTTCACAAAGTACCTTTCTCATTTTATTGAAGTTTGTTCGTGCTTTCTCTATTCGAACTTTGATTTCTTTGGAGTAATCGTTTGTGTGATTAATTATTGTGCCAAGATAATTGTAGTTTTCAACTTTTTCTAAAGTTTTGCCGTTAATTCTCAGGCTTTTATCATTATTTTGGGTTTTTGATATCCTCATAAATTTAGTTTTCTTGATGTTTATTGCTAATCCATATTCTTCTCGTTACTCAACTATCTTATTCATTAGCTTTTGGAGGTCTTGTAGGTTGTCTGCTATTATGATAGTATCTTCCGCATATCTAATGTTGTTAATTGGTGTTCCATTGAAATTTATTCCTGCCGTTTCTCCCTGAAGAGCTCTTTTCATAATTTCTTCAGAGTATCCATTAAATAGTAGTGGTGACAATACACACCCCTGTCGCACAACTCTTCTGATGTGTGTTCATTAATGTGTATGTTTGTCTGCTGTTTATAATATAGATTTGTTATAATTCGAAGGTCATTGTATTGTAATTGTTTTGCTTTGAGGATGTCCATTAGCTCTTTGTGCCGGACTTTATCGAAAGCCTTGTTGTAATCTATGAAACAGACGTACATATCTTGGTTCACATTTAAGCATCTCTGCAGACCTGCACATGTTACTAAACACAATTTGTGATACCGGGGAACAGTTTGGTTTAACAATAAACACATCCGATAAACAAAACCATGGTTACCAGTAAGAGGGGCAAAGTCATTACAAGAATCCAGATAAAAAATGAAGATATTGAGCAAGTGGACAAAATGAAATACTTAGGAGTCTGGATTACGGAAGATCTGAATCAGAAATCAGAAATTCGCTCAAGAATCGAGCAAATAATAGCAGCCTTTTTGAAGATGAGGAAATTTCTGAGTAACGAAAGACTCAATCTGCAAATCTGATATCAGATGGAAATATGTTATATCCACTCTATTCTTCTTTATGGTGTCGAAGCCTGGATGTTAATGTTGACTTAATGAGAAAACTGGAAGCTTTTGAGATGTGGCTTTTTAGGAGAATTTTGAAGATGCCATGGACCGATCATATTACGAATGAAATGGTGTTCCACAGAATGGGAATAGACAGAGATCTTTTGACCACCATTATAAGGCGAAACACAGTATATGGGGCACATACTTAGAAATGATAAGTACGAGTTGTTGCAGCTGATTATGAAGGGTAAAATCGAAGGAAAAAGGGGTCCTGGTAGACGACAAATATCCTGGCTGAAAAACATTCGCGACTGGACCGGGTTAAACACACAGACGCTCTTAAGAAAAGCAGAAGATAAAGACGAATTTGCAATGGTTATAGCCAACCTTCATTAGTGGAGACGGCACTAGAAGAAGACACTAGGTTAATCTTAGTATTTTGTGTTTATTTGTTTTCATTATTTTTTTGTAAGGTTTGACATAGCTGTTCTTCCAATCTGAATACATTGTTGAATTTCCTGCTTTTTTTCGTTGTTGATGGCACTGTCAAGAGATATAAAATATTAGATAGGTACTTTATATTGACATACTGCCACCAACCACAATGACAAATAGCTTCACCATAAATTAAGCCAATTATGATAAATGGAGCTTATATGTGCAAATTGTTAGCACAGTATATTCTGATGCTGTTGTTAAACTCTTGTATTTTTGGGATTATCTTCCTTTACAATTCATTCATAGATTTCAGTTCTTTAGTTAGAAGCTTCCCCATTTTCGTTTCAACGATGGTAAGATCAGTATGTGTAATGTTTTATTTACGAAATGCTTGTAATGATTTTTTCATTAATACCTTATATGAAGGAAAGTATTTTGTCTTCAATCTTCACCGTTTGTATTGCAGATAATAGTGGCTACGGAGGTGGCAGCGGCGGCGGCTACAGCACCGGCAACCAAGGTGGTGGTCTAGGAGGCAACAGGAGATTTTAAGACGTAAGTGCACTGATACACTGCTGAAGTTATTCAATGCTAAAAGTATATCACTGCAGTGAAAGTGTACCTCATATCGCTAAGCAAAAATTCATCCCATCATTTTATAAAACCACAAATTACTAGGGAATTCATAAATTCGTCAGTCAGTGTTAGGAAATTTTAAAGTGACAGAATAGACTTTCGTTTAGTGTTTCGGTTTATTTTTAAGGAACTTTTTGATAATTCAGATATAATTTTAGAATGTCGTATGACTTACTTAAGATAGTAGTTTTGTATTGTGTGACCTATTAAATATTGACTATACCTCTATCGAGATAGGTGTGTAGGTTAAATATTGTATTGTATTTTCAGATTAAAGATATGTAGTAAACATAATTTCTATTGTTTTTGTCGAATTATAGTTATATTAGGTAACAAAATTGTAGAGTTATGGATACAGAATCAGGTAGGATACTTTATCGTCTTGTTAATTCAAAGCAAACGTGTTCATACTATCCGGCATATTAATGACTATTCTATAATTTCATTATGGAATCCATGGTTTTGACATTTTAACTTTTTCTAGTAGTAGAGTGACTACATTTGAATACTTTCTTTGTATATCAATACTTTCCCTAGCCTTTTTCGTTATAGTTCTTTATGATGTTATAATTCTTTAAGCACATATTTTTGCACAGGTTTTCATTGCAGTTACATCAAATCGCTCTCTTAAAGACATCTTTCTTCAGTATACTTCTTCATAAAAAATTTTCTAGATTATGAGTACAAGTTGATGTTTAACTCCCCGTCACTTACCATAAAAACTAGATTCATCACAACTATCAACCAAAATATACTGAGATATTTTGGACATATAACTAGAAGAGAAGGGATGGAGCGAATGATAGTTGAAGGTAACGTAGCGGGTAAAAGATCTCCAGTAAGATGGTCGGACCAAATAAAGGACATAACTGGTTACTCATTCTCTGAAGCAAAACATCACGCACAGGAGAGAGATAATTGGAAAGAAATAGTTAAACAAATTACATGACGCCACCACATCTTTTCGAAGGAGAAAAGATAGAGGAGGAGGATAACATGTCCAAAATATTGAAGTTTTTGACTTTTGATGGTCATCAATGACTCTTGTCTCATTCTTCTGAGTACCTCTGCATTTGATATTTTATCAGTCCAAGGTATTTTCAATATTATTCTATAAGTCCATAGTTCGAATGCTTCTATTCTGTTGCAGCAGTACTTATTCATGGTGCTTGTTGTTACTCCATATAGAAGGATAGAAAAAATAATAATATAAAACAATAGACATATTTTTAGTTCTAAGCTCGTCTTGACTGGTTAGTACTCTTTTCATATTCATAAAGTGCTTCTCACTTTCTTAATTGTTATTGTAATTTCCTTCGTGAAATTTTTTTCGGTAACATATGTTCCCAGATACATAAATTTTTCAATCTTTTCATTGTTAATTTGGATTTTCATATTAATGTTTTCCTTCGATACAACTATAAATTTAGTTTTCTTTTATGTTGAGTGTTAGGCCATATTCTTCGTTTATTGCTACTTTCTTTTTTTTAATGGATTTTGTATATCATTGGGGGTTTCCGCAACGATGATGGTATCTAATATTTTAAATCGGAATTCCATTGATTCTTATACCATATTTTTGTTTTCAAGCATCTTCTTAATTATGTGTTCTGAGTATGGGTTAGTAGAGTTGGTGATAGAATACAATCTTGTCGACCCCTCTTTTTATGTTTATTTCTTCTGCTGATTTTTCTTGAATTTGTATGGTAGCTCTCTGGTTATAGTAAAGTTTAGTGATTATTCATATGTCTTTGAAATCGTTTATTTTTGTCTTTAAGAAGTTGTATAAGTTGCTCATGTCTCATCTTGTCAAATGCTTTGTTTTAATCAATAAAAGATACATATGCAGTAAAAAATAAATCTTCTTCCGTCACAACGGTATAGATGGGTTTGACAGTTGAAATGTGTAGTATGAGATGTTAAAAAATACTTTCATCTAGGAGTTCATCAATAACTTATATGGTTTTTGTTCTACAACATATTTCTTGGTTTGGGATTCGATCTCTCATAGAGACAACCAACATCTGGAGTTATATAGCTCTCTGAGTCACGCGAATCTTGTTCTGTGAGTGTCAATGTTTCTGCTCAATAAGTGAGTACAGGTAACATACTCTGGTCAAAGATTTTCCTTTTGAGGCATATAGGTAGGTTGCCCAGGAATCTTATGTGGTGTGGGAGCTCAAATATCTGCTTATCTCAAATTCGGTTGGGCAAAGAATAGTCATTAATTTAATATAAATATATCATAAAATTATTATAAACTTATTAAATAGTAAAAGCTAGTGGAATTAATTTGACGATAAATTCAAGCGACATTCTCTCAAAAACTTCTTCATAATCAGGATGTTATTTAGGTCTGAATGAATAGGATTTTATTAGGACCATCAAAAACATGAAAAAAACTTAGTGTAGGAAAAGCTTAGGATTCAGTTCATGAGAGTGAAAGGTATAGGTATGTATTTTTTAGATTTTGGTAGATAGGAAGAGTTGGGAATAGAGTTTTGCGTTGTCAATTTGTTCAATTTTTGGTTAGATTCTAAACTCATCTCAGATTCTTGTGTTATTGTTTAACTGCATTCATTTGGTGTGTCTTACCTAAATATGTTTGGGTATATTTTTCATAAGTTTTAGTCAATAAAAGTAATCACAGAAATCAACAAATTTATTCACATCTGATATCGGGGGATACACTACTCATCTCCGGCACTTTGTTGTGAAACTTTTGTACCAAAGCCTGTCCTTTCATTAATCTTGACCTTGAAATCGAAGAAGACTTAGTATAAGCATTTCCGACATTTTTTTGAAGTGAATACTTAAGGGTAATACGAAAAATCGAGACGCGTGTACGAACCTTGCGTTATACCGTAATATACATAATATACATACATACATACTTAGTATAATTTTATATATTTTACTGTAAAAACTCGAGAACGACTGGATCGATTTAGCTAATTTTTAGTAATAATATATTTGTATGAAATAAAATAAATTTACATAAAATTAAATAAAATTATAAAAAATAATCAAAAGTTGTAAAAATTAAATCAAATTAAATAAAATTAGGTAAAATTAATTAAAATTAAATAAAAGTATATAAACTTCAGTACGATTTTAAAAAATTATAAAAAACTGTAAAAAATTCTCAAAATTAAATAAAATTAATTAAAATAAAGAAAAGTTTATTTTAGAAATTTTATAGTCGTGTATAGAAGTAGTTACAAATGAAAAGTTTTTAATGAAAATTAATTAATATACCCTCCCATTATTCATGATTATTTTTAGAATATAATGATAATCAGAATTAAATAATTAAGCATTAATACAAGATAATAATGAAATATATATATGATGAACAGAAAATTACTAAAATCATTAAACACAATTTTTAAAGAAAATAATTAAGATTTTTTAAATCATAAAGAACTTAAATGTGAAGTGTTATTATAAAAAATATTAACAATTCAATAATAAGCCGACATAAAATTTCATTAACCTACATATAGTAATAACACGCTATAAGAAGTATTCACGTCTGTCGGCACTCCCCAAATGCCACTCTCTTTTTTTTATTTATATTCCTCTCCTATTGGAGATTGGATATCACCAAAGCTATTCTAATTTTGTTTACAGCTGTTCATAACAACTTGTTTGTGGTTCAGCCACACCCACTTGTTTGTTTCACATCCAGTACAATTTGTAGACCTCAATTCCTTTGTTCTTTGATCTTTTCTTCCATTATATTTTGCAGAAATATGTATTTTTGCCATCCTCTTTGTCTGTTAGATTGCCCCAATATTCAAATTCTCTCGTTTCAATAATCAGTGTTACTTCCGGTTTTTATTCACCTGATGTAGTATTTGTTCATTTGTAATTCTGTCAACCTATTTTTTTCTCCATATTCGTCGATAGTATCACATAGTACTTTTGTTGGTTTTGGGATTCATAGAAATCTTCGTTTTTTATGTGGATTAGTCCATTCTGGTCCCATGATTATGGCATAAATAAGAGGCGGAAAAAGATGTAAGTGTGTTTAAATTAGACAATCATGGAGATTATATTCTTGTTGTCTGTCAAGTTGGTAGTGTGATAATCTGTGTGTGTAAAGCACTGAATTTTAAGAAAGTGTGATGTGAAGAGATGATTTCAGTCAAATGTAAGGTATTTTCTGAAGTATATTTTCGTTTCATTAAGACCCTTAAGTAGAAAAATAATTTGTTCATAAACGTTTACGCAAATCATTTGATTTGCAAACACAATTACATATTAAAATCTTTTTATATTCAATTCAATACTAAATATTAGAATAGAATTAAATCCAGAATGTGTTGTGAGAGAGAAATTTCAAAAGTGATCCTTTATTCCCAACTCTTGTTAGGCTAGAGGTGTTTAATTCACAGGAGTGGTACCTCAAATACAATTTAAATAATTCAGTGTAACTAGTGCCACTCCGAATTATCTATTTAGCTCAGGTTTCTATTTTTATGAAGGCAAAACATTACTGTTAGGTTACTTTTGCTAGGAAATAGGAAACATTAACCTGGGTTAGGTAGGAGCATTTTTATACTAAAATTTCACAGGTTTGAACATATGGCGAGTTTTGCATCATTCACCAAAGGTAGAGAGACACTATATTTAAAATTTGATCAATACTGCTATTCATACAAACTTTGATAAAACATGAGAACATTTTGATGCAACTTTTATCATTTCTTCTTTGGGTGTCATATGCTGCAACATATAGGCATTCATGCTGGTTGTTGAATGTATAGAGTTGCTGAACTATGAATGTTGCTTTCGCCCAGAGCTTCTTGGAGCTTAAACTTTATCCATCAAGATGATATTTAGGAGATTCTATTTGTTATTTTGTAGAATATGGCCAAAGTATGGAACCTTTTGCTGTTAATGAAATCTAACAATTCTGTTAAAACATTAGCTCTTCTTAGGACATTATCATTTGTTACATGGTCCACCCATGGAATTCTAAGCAGATTTCTGAGACACTATTTTAAGTGAGCAGGCCTCACTTCCATATGGTTGAGTATGGATAGGCCATATGTAGCATTTTAAGACCAGGATTCTAACGGTTAAAGGAACTTCACAGCGAAGGAGCTATTTGTCAAATTTAACAAAGGCGTTTCTAGAGACTACTACTCTTCTTTACTACAAGCTCATAGTCCCACTTGCTGTTTAATGTAGCTTTAAGGTATTTAAATCTTTCAACCCGTTCAATAGCTCTATTATTTATATTCAACTGAGTTTGCATATGGTCTGCTGATATCATAAGAAATGGTTTTAAGAAAGCTGGTATAGTCCCGTTTAATGACCAAATTATCCACAAGGATTTATTTGATCCTCAAATTTATCAGCGGGAATAGGTCATTGCAAAGAAGTCGAAGACAATCAATCATACATGGTGAACATTCCTGTTCAAACTACCAGTACCTTAACTACAATTGTCGATCAAAAGAGAAGCAATCATATAATTGGATTTTTGCTATATTGAGATATTACGCCCATACTCCTCCCTCTCCATTTATGATATTCATTAAATCTTGCGGATCCTATATTGTTCGATTTATCCTATATTTTAATTATCACTTCTTATCATTTATTCACTTTTCGTTATTTATTTACTTATAGAGGGCGGTATACTATGCACGAGAAGGCATAAATGCCTGTTCTTTCTATCTAAAAGTTTGTTTTTTGTTCACTGTATGATATGTTTCGTCATATATTTGTCTTCGTCATGTTGTAGAAATTGAAGACAGATTCTGAGGAAAAGACAGCATTTCTGTCCAAATTTCCCATCTTACAAAAATAGATGGAGGCGTCTTAAGTACCGGAGGGCATTAACTCATAGTTTCTCTCCAAGATTCGTTCACACAGTGTTTTCTTTTGGTCTATAAGGAGCCATCTCACATGTGGTACACGACAGACTCGGAATTCCTGACTCTGCTTTTCATTTTACAAGAATAAGCATGCTGCTAGTATTGTGTATTATAGTATTTGGTATTTCCCTGTAATCTATGTTCCATTCATTGGCTAGAAATCAACTAATGAAGATGTGGTTATTTCTTAAAAAATAGCAAGATTGAGCAACATTTTACAAAACTGATTGATGAGTTAGAATAGCTAGTTCGTTGTTTATATGGCACAAAAAGAGTGTACTGACGATTATATTCACCTCCATACAACAACTTTCCTAGACTTACAATAATTACTAAATACTCAGTCATATTCGGTTGAACGAAAATCATAGGAAATACAAAGAAATAGTACCTTACATTATCATTGTACGATCTTCATGACAGTTTTTCCGAGGAAAACTGACCTTAAATAATTTTCTAATATGATTCACAGTGGAATGCCCTATTTCTAGAAACTCTCCTGGGCAAAGTATTATAAAAAATACTGTATGTGTCAGTCATAGTGACAGTCTCTCCGCGGAAAACTGACCTTAAATCATTTTCCAAAATGATTCACAGTGGAATGCCCTATTTCTCGGAATTCTCCCTGGCAAAATATTGTAGAAAATACTGAGCGTGTCCCTATAGTATCATTGAACGATCATTTTGACAGTTTTCCCGAGGAAAACTGACCTTAAAAAGTGCCACAATTAGCAAATTAATTTTTTTTAATCAATTATTATGTTACCTGTACGAAAAGTAACGACGAAGCGGTGTTATTATGGAATATTATTGAAACAAAAAAAAATTATTTAACAAATATTTCTTAATAAATTTAGTACGTATTGCGTATAATATGTTATACGTCATTGTCAAATCTGTCTGTAGGAAATACATGACAGCTGATGAAAAGTCCTACCAGATTCACGGCGGAATGGTTTATTTCTCAAATTCTCGTGGGCAAAATATTGTAGAAAATACTGAGTCTGTTGTAAGTGAAAGCAATTCGGATTGTTCCTTTCTGTGATGCTGTAACTAGACTAGGTTTGGTCTCCCATATGTACACTCCCTGACTTGTGAGTCCTTATATTCAAAATCCGCGACACATTTTAAGAAATTGCAGATAACCACAACGAATTGCAGAGTTTGTAAGAAATTATGTTTGATTCATGTGTAACTTTGGGTTGATCAAAAAATATTCTCATAATTTTCTATATATACTGGATCATCTATGTCTCTCTGCCTTCTATAATACATGTTCATATATATTATAAACATAATTGTTTCAAAAGTGAAACAAGTAAATCTGGTAGTTTATTTTTGTTTTTAGACTTTGCTTTTGTACTAATTCATCACTGCATATTATTTATAAAAAATTAAAATCGACATTTTTTAATATACAAATTGATGTGAAACATAATTGTAGATTTCACAACAATCATTTGGCCTCCGTTCTCACTGCTGCCTAAAGCATTTTTTGTTTATACCTACCCTAAATCTATGTTTTACATCAAAAAGTTTTTTTATTCAAGCAGAGATCAGGAGGACGTGTGATACAATGCATATTGCAATTTTGGGAGTTTTGTTGAAGTGAGTACTTCTTATCGCTCGATATGATGTTTTGCACGGGCCCGAAATCCTATTTAGCGTGACTCGAAAAATTGAGACGCCTGAAGTAATTGCGGTATACCGTAATTATACATAATAGACATACATACAGTGAACGGCTAAATTATGGAATATTATCATTATTTCGAGAACCGTCGAGTTTTGGGGGAAATCCCGAAACAGGTCGATTTTTGTTATAAAATACCCATCTTATAACGTACATGGAGTAGGGATGACGTCACCGGTGTGGGTATAGTGATATAACCGTTAATTTTTTTAAATAGAAATTGGTATAATGCGGCACCTCATTTGAAGGAGAATTTATTTCTCTGTTTAACGATATTACATTTTTAACTAAAATATTTTTTTAAGTTTACAAAAACAATTTTTTTTAATTTAAATTCAACTAAATTACAACTGATTTAATTCATAATGTACTTTAAAGTAACCAAATTATGCATAACAATTATTTTAAATTAAATTTTCGAAATGCCATCCATCAGTTCTTGCCATGACTTTCTGAAGTAAATACTTAAAAAAGCAAAAATAAGTAAAAATAATAATGGACACAAAAAGTTATCTCATAAACACTGAAACTTTTTGTCAAATGTTAATTCAAGCAAGTGATAGTGGAATAGTTACTGTAATATTTATTGACGTAAATTTTTTGATTTTGTGAATTGTCATCAGTTGTCAATTGTAATTTTTACTTTTGAATACTAAATTATGGCTCACCTAAATGAAACACAACGCATAGAAATATTAATTCTTAGCGGATGCGAAGACAAAAAAGAACACAGAACGAGGTATGCAATTTATTCAACGCAAAATATCCAGACAGACCCATCAGCCAATTAACAGTAAGTAAAATAGTCCGAAAATTTGGAGAAACTGGGCAAGTTAAACATATTCCAAACGCTGGGCGTCCTAAAATTGAAGACAATGTGAAACTTGATATTTTATTAAGACAATCCTCACAGTAGTTCAACACAAATGGTTGAATATGCTGGAGTTTCCCAACGATCGGTATTACGTATTAAAAAAAAAAAAGAAAAATACCATCCCTACAAAATTCAACTACATCAGGAATTAAACAACGACGATCCCGATCGCCGGCTTCAATTTTCTGAAATTATGCAGGATTTATGTATCCGCAATCCACATTTCATCAATCAAATCATTTTTTCCGATGAAGCCACATTTTTTATACATGGTACCGTGAATCATCAAAATTGCGGATATTGGAGTCAAGAAAACCCACATTGGATGACTGAGTCACACACGCAATATCCTCAGAAAGTAAATGTATGGGCAGGGATCATTAATGACACAATCATTGGCCCTTTTTTCTTTGAAGAAAATCTAACAGGAGAATGTTGTTTAACTTTTGAGAAATCAACTTACCTGTCTTTGCTAACATGTATCCAAATGCCAATAATCCAAATTTACCTAGTGAAAATATCTTGTTTCAACAAGATGGAGTCCCTTCGCATTACGTACGTTAAGTACGTCAATTTTTAAATCATTGCTTTCCCAGGAGGTGGATCGGAAGACGAGGTTTTATAGAGTGACCAGCAAGGTCGCCAGATCTAACACCTCTAGACCTTTCCTGTGGGGTTATACATAAAATCTAAAGCTTATGTCAATAGACCCCAAAACTTACAGGACTTGAAAGATAGAGTTAGGCATGAAATGAGTCTAATTACTTCAGAAGTCATCCGCAATGTACTGAATGAATGGGTCCGTAGATTCGCATATTGTCAAGAAACCGATGGATGGCATTTCGAACATTTAATTTAAAATAATTATGCATAATTTGGTTACTTTAAAGTACATTATTAATTAAATCATTAGTTGTAATTTAGTTGAATTTTAATTAAACAAATTGTTTTTGTAACCTTAAAAAAATATTTTAGTTAAAAATGTAATGTTAAATAGAGAATTAAATTCTCGTTTAAATGAGGTGTCGCATTATACTGATTTCTATTTAAAAAAATTAACGATTACGTCACTACACCTACACCGGTGACATCATCCCTACTTCATGTACGTTATAACATGGGTATTTTATAACAAAAATCGACCTGTTTCTGGATTTCCCTAAAAACTCGACGGTTCTCGAAATAATGATAATGATAAAATTTCATTAACCTATATATTGTAATAACACGCTATAAGAAGTATTCACTTCTGTCGAAGACTGAGGACCGTCATCGTTTTGTTACATTTCGGAATGAGGACTACGTAGATTTCATAGGGGTTTTTTAGCCTCTTACACTTTTTCATACTACGCACTGAAAGGTTTTTTGATGATCTTATATAGATAAATGATAAATTCAGTTAAAAAACTCAAAATACAGAAAAATATACCCGTCCGTACTCCATAGCGTTCAGTCATTAAATGTTACTATCGAGGATACTGACCAGATTATCCCACCAAAAATATGCCCTCTTTATACTTAATATGATGCTGTTATTTACAATCGGTAATCGTTCGATAATCTCGTACCTCATGGAATAGACTTTACAATTTCAACGGCTCACAAAAGCAGGATTCTAATTTATTTGGCAACGCAGCATAACCTACCAGCCTTGTTGTTCCTCAAGTTGTCATGTATCTCGGTTTCAATTCAATTTATTGTTTTACTTTAAGAGTTTCGATCAGTTTTTCCTTTATAGTCTACGAAATGCACATCTTTCTATATCGTTCTCTAACGAACAGTCCACGTTAATTTGTAGAGATTTACAAAATCTGCAAAAGTATAATGAAGTTTTTTTTCACTTTTGAAACCAAGTAGATTACTAAAAGATTTAATGTTCTAGCGATGTGGTGTAATATTAATTGCTTTGTTCTATTACGTGTGGATTAATACACTTTTTTTTAATAGGATCTACAAGAAAAGGATGATCCACAGGAGCCTTACAAACACGAGTGAGTATTGGATTCTACTTGCAGGTAAAGTATATAGGTAGTATAGACCTTTTCATCATCGCAATTTTTTGCGCATGCGTCAGTATTAGCCATATTTTTCGTACGGTCTTTATAAACAAGCATGTTAAAGTAAATATGAAAACATAATTAAGATAAAAATATACTAAAGAAAGTACTTGAAAAACAGAAATAAGAAAATAAAGAAAAAAGTGGCTAAAAAGTGAAACACCGTCAACGATTTTGGTTAATAATTGGTTCAATTGTAAGAAAATACTACGTTCCCATCCATGATAATATAACAAATAAGATATGCTCACTTGCCATTCTAATTTTAATCGACTTTGCGCATGACGTCATAGCGAGACAAAGCCAGGGAACTTGTGTGTATCTTATTTTTACGATGCATTATATGGCAACATTGTTTCTACTGTAATGAACAACTTCTAAACTTAAACTGTTAACGGTACATATACCTCAATGCCATATCTTGCACTAAGAAGTCAATAACTAGTTAGTTTCTGTGAAAACGTGGTTTGAAAATTAATAAGTAATTTGTAAAATTAATTAAAGAAATATATGAATCTTCGATTTGATTGTGTGTATTACAAACAAAATAGATATTGCTACAAAACATAAATTAAATATAAAAGACCGGTAAAATGTAAAGAATTTGAAACATACGGAAAAGCAGGTCATACTTCAGACTTTATGAATATCATTTAGACATTTATTTTACAATCTTCGTGATTTTTCTCTTGCGGATATTGTAATTATCTATATTTTTATTTAGAATTAGTATTTTAAAATACATTTTACATATAAAAAAAGTAATTTTACATCTTCTCTAACATTTACATATTTTGCAGCTTCTATTAGGTTTTTTAAATAATTTTTAGTTATTTTTAATGTGTTGCCATTATAACTACGAAAAATATGTTCCAGTTCACTACATTTAGTTACAAATTCCAGTGATGGTTTGAGTAAACCACCCTCAGAAACGTGGTTTACCCAAGTAAACGGTTTATCGTTAGCGTCCGGAATATATCCCAGTATTTCCTTTTTTGTAACTTAAATGCAATGAAACCGGCTAAATTTTCCAATCCATCCCATTGCCGGTCTTTTATATTTGAATTAATAAAATCTTGATGACTGTCAATTAAATCTTCAGGGTTAATTTATGTATCACCACTAGGAAGGTTTAGCGAGGAAAAGATCTATTCAGTGACAATTTCATAATTAATTATACTATTAGTAGTAATATTCCACTGTTTGTCAGGCAATCTAAATAGTTTTTCTTTTAAACAATAGTCAGCTTCTGTAAAATGTTTTGATCGTATTCTCGCGGTTTCTACATTAAATTTGTCTCGCTGAAAACACTTGAAGACCCATAATTTACGCATTTGTTTGTCTCTAGGAAACACAAAAAAACGGCACTTCTAAAAGTTTTACTTTTTTTATTATAATTGTTTAAACAACCCACCACTGCACAATACATTATGGCAACCAAATAATTAGTCTTCTTTATAAAGTAGCTACAGGTAGTCGAGAGGAAGTTGCGTACGATAAATAAATTAGGTGATATTAACACAGTAAACTGAATGTTTTCACCACAAAATTAATATAACAATATAATATAAAAAGTCTTTACTACATCAATGAATAAATAAAAATCTCATTCACTACGTTTTGAAGCACACAGGATAGCAACAGATAGAGCATTTAACTTGGCATCATTAAAGTTGTCTCGGGCTTACGTCGCAGGTGTGCGAGAGAGATGCAAGAACATGCGCGTTGACTTATCTTGTTAGTTATAGAGTCATGGTTCCCATCCATTGTTGATCAAAACAGTACGAGACTATTGAATTGCCGCTGTTTCAATATGGCCGCTGCGCTTGCGCTCGTCATATGATGAAAAGGCCAATAGGTTTCATCACAATTGTTTTTATGCCACCCAGGTAGTATAGACCATTTTTTTCGTACTGTTCTAAACAAACATGTTATCTGAAGTTAGTAATATAGCTAATGATAAAGTATGTGTTAACACATAATTGAGATAAAAAAATACTAAAGAACGTAGTTATTTAAAAAACTTTTGAAAAAAAAAGAAATACGGAAAATAAACAATAGTGCCTCAATTAGCAAAACAATTTTTTAAGTGGTTATTATTATGATACCTGTACGAAAACAAACAGCGAAGCGGTGTCATTATGGAGTAAGTAAGAGTGCTGCATGCTATAAATCGTTTAAAGACAATACAAATTCTTTTATAAATTTTCCAAAGCCAAAAATGTCTTTCTAAACAGTCTCGGCCTATACCAACATTTTATTTGTATTAAATACTATTCAGTACATGCATTTGTCAATCTTAGTTTTTGGTCAAAATAATAAATGATCTTTGTTATTGATTATACGCAATTATAAATAAATGTAGTGCATATCATCAACGATTTTTTCTAAAAATTCATTGAATTGTGTAGATAATACTGTGTTCCTATCCATTTTTGATCAAAACAGTATGAAACTATTTTTTCAACATGGCGACTACGCATGTACCCTCCACATGATGAAAAGGTCTATTGTTAGTAACTGGATCTGTTGATGTTTGACAATTTGTGTGATTTTGTGATATAAATAAATTTATTTTGTTAAGTAAAACTTGTTTGATTTACTATACCAATAATATTGCTTGTATTTTAGTTTAAATTATTCTTTTTAACTCTGAATAGGAAAAAAATTTAATTTATGGTGATCACTAAATTACAACAAGAAGAGAGTCTAATGATCCACGAAGAACAAAAATAAATTACGTCCAAAAATACCAATATTTATAATGAATAATTAACAACAACAACGACTATACTGAATAAATCAAATCAAGAATTGGACAAGTAAGATATGCATTTACCAAAAGAGAAATATGATCTGTAATACAATTTGTCTATCGGATTAAGAATTAGAATTTTGAGATGTTACGTGTTCTATGTGCTGTATGGAGTGGAGGCATGGACGCTAAAGAAACAGATGTGTGCTTACAGAAGAATGCTTAGAATATGCTGGGAGGACAGAGTTACAAACGACGTAGTATTGGAAAGAATAAGACAAAAAGAAGTCTTAAACACTATCAAGATCAGAAAGCTGTAATATTTGAGCCGTGTTATGTGACGTCGACGCTACGAACTTGCAGGGGAAAATACAGGACGAAGAGCCGAGGTAAAAGACCCGTTTTCTGGCTAAACAATCTAAGAACGTGGTTTAACTGCGGTTCTACAGAATTTTTCAGAGCAGAGGCATCGAAGATTCGAATCGTCATGATGGTTACCAACCTTCTGTCATGTACAGGGGAGATAGCATGTAAAGAAGAATATTTATATCATGTGTTGTTTGAACGGTCCAGATATATATCTCGGTGTTTCGCTACAATAATATGCAGCATTTTCAGACGAAGGATATACTTTTGGTCACACTGTAACTCAATGTAGGCAAAGGAGAAACCATGAATATGATTACTCCCAGCAGTGTGGTAGAAATTAACTCATGTGTTGTTTACATACTTAATAATCCTGGAAGTTCAATTTTACGAAAACATTTTGTGGATTGGGAATTATTAGTTTACGGTTGTTGTAGCGCTTAAACTTACAGAGACTTCTTCGACTAATGAAGATTCATATTAAGGAAATATATAGCTTAGGAGATATTGTGGAAAAGACCTTTGTGTATCGACCTTGACCGCAACAGACCTAAGTAGTATTATGAGATTACGCAGAGCGTTCTTCATCATCCAGGAACCCGGTTTCCTTCTATTTTCCCCTTAATAATTACATGTAGTAGTTCATATTTCGGTTATCTCATCACGTGAACAAAGTTCTCGTATTTCTTCTTTTTCCCTTCTTTATCATGCTAAAGATGATAAAGAAGGGAAAAAGGATCAATCTTCCTGGAGAAGTCCTTATTGATCCTTAACGGAGTAGTTTTCCGTTACTTTCTCCATCTCCATACAGTTGAACTTACACGCAGTTTCGATCACCTTTATATAAAAGATTTATCCTTTAAATAGAAGAAACTCCAACCTGGAGTATTCTGTGCTCTTAGCGTCTCGTTCACCCTAGGCCGTTGGCTTACAAAAAGGACATAACTTATACCGGTAATCGTTCTGGATACTCCTCTATACTTCGTCTAAAAGCCAGGGTTTCATCTCTGCCAAAATAGCCGTTTAGAATATTTTCCTTCTCCCCGTTCATCGCTGTTGCGGCCTTCATCTGTCATCCTAGTTAAGGGGTCATTACAGGATGCTATAAGGTAGGTAGCGAAACGCTAGTTTTTCTAAAGGTATTACTCCTCTGTCACTCCTCACTTGAACAGGTTTAACACTGGCTGCATTCGGTGCATGGCTATGCAATTCACCCCACAACCACTGCAGGTACAGTTAAACGGGGACTGGTTCCTTAAAAGTTTAAATGGATATTGTAGATTTAACATTTAGAATGGTCACATCTACTGTTCGATATCCTCTGTCCTAATCTATTTCTTCTGTATTTGTGACATTTAATTCAAAGTTAATTATTTAAAGTATAATTCATCTACAAAAACTGATTAAGAAAGAAAAAGTTGGTTTTAGTTGGTTAACTGTACATCTTCTAAAGTCTATCTTTGTTCTGTAATAAAATCTTTATTATAGCATTTTTAAAACCTTCAGAGCTCCTTCTTGTTAGTTGGAGCCCATTGGATCACATATAATATATTTTTGTTTATTTGACTTTTCGGAAGAATGGAATATTCCGAAAAGTTTCTTAGAATTTTTAACGTTTGCCAGATTAATATATATTTTTACTTACAAGTTTAAGTAAATAAGCATAAAAGTATATTTCATGTTCAAATAAAAAATTTCCAAACGTTTCTTCATGATCTTTTAATTAGACTATTGTAATGCTGGTTGTCTAATGCATTGGAGCATCATCATTTTGTCTCTCATAGGACCACAGATCACGAGGTTATTAGTGGTCTGTGCATAGGACTTTTTATCCGCCGCCATGTTTTTCGTACAGACAGATTTGACAACGTCAGGCGTTTATAAATTTATAAAGAAATATTTAATAAATAAATATTTTTTATTTAATAAAAAAATAACACTCCTTATAAATAAATAAAGGCTTTAGAAAATTTATAAAATGTATTGTCTTTAAATGATTTAGCCTTTATCAATCTTAACATATTCCATAACAACACCGCTTCGTTGTAGCTTTTCGTACAGGTATCATATTAATAATCGATTAAAAACATTTATTTGCTAATTGTGGCACTTTATTTTTTCAATAACTAGACTCTCTTTGGTATTTTATATTAATTATTTATATTACTAATACCATTCTAATACTAATCTAACCCTAAAATGTTTGTTCGAAAAAAATGGCTGACACTATTTTGTCATGAAAAGTCCTATTGACTTGACAGTTAAATGTCATATAAACTAAGAATATGTCAATGTGTTAAAATTTAACTGTCAGATAGAAATTAATATTACAATTTTTACTACATATGGGAAAGTAGTGTAAATATATCTATTTCAGAATTTTTTAAAAGAATGGCGTTATCAGAAACAGAAAAGAAATCTGATAAAAAGGAAAAACCGTTGACCAAAGTAATTATTCGTCGTTTACCTCCTACGATTGAACAGGAAACTTTTATAAAACAAGTATCCCCAATTCCTGACTATAGTTACATTTATACCGTGAATGGTGACTTTAGTTTGGGAGAAAACGCATTTTCTAGAGTCTATATTAATTTTGTGCATCACGACGATGTGTATAGCTTTAAAGAAAGATTTGACAATTATGTGTTTCTTGATGCTAAAGGTAGCGAATATCCATGTGTGGTCGAATTTGCTCCTTTTCAGAAGATTCCTAAGAAACGTGGGAAAACAAGAATGGATCCAAAAGCTGGTAGCATCGAGTCAGATCCCTATTATCTAGATTTTTTAGAAAATTTACAGAAACCACAAGAGGTAGATGAGAAACCTGAGTATACTCTTCAATTAACAAGCTCAAGTGAGAATAAAAATGATGTTACAACGCCACTGCTTGAGTATATTAAGAGTAAAAGGGCACAACGAATGAGAATCAGAGAAGTTAGAAGGGAAGAAAGGAAACGAAGGGAATTTGATAAAAGGAGAGAACACTTTGATGATAGAGATAATAGAGATAAAAAGAAAATTTCTGATGAAAAATCACCTACAAAGAAATCACATTCTAAATCAGAAAATCCAAAAGCGGAAAAGACTGAACCTGAGGTAATTATTTTTGCCTTTTTTCTCTATTTATTATTAATATGATTATCATCATGATATGTTTTACTCATTGCTACAGATCTTATCCTCTTCATGTCTGAACTTTGTCAAATTTGGTTGTTAAGTTTATTGGCTTGATAATACTAGCTTTACTGCAATTCTTGATAACTATTAGAAATTCACATCCACCATTTTTACTCTGTTTTTATTTTAGGCATCTGCAGTGGAAAAGCCTGAAAAAGAAGAAAGGTACTATGAAAAATCGTATTACAAGAATAAAGACAGAAGATACGATGATAGAAGATTTGAAGATAGACGTAAGGAACCAAAACCAAGGTATCCCAGAAAGGAATATCCTGACTATAAGAGTGATGAACGTAAGGAGAAAAAATATGAGTACAGCAAAAAGGAACATGAACCAAAAACATATCCTAAAAAAGTTAAAAAGTATAGTGAAAAAAGAGAAGAACGAAAATTAGAAGCACAAAAAGCAGTGCAAAAGAAAGTAGATGATGCAAAAGTAGAAGACAAGAAAACTGATGATAGTAGCAATAAAAGTACTGAGCATAGTAGCAGTAATAATAAAGCCAGTGAAAAAGTTCCTAAACCCGAAACACCTACTAAGGAGAAAAATGATGATCAATCAAAATCTAGTGAAGAGAATACAACTGTCAAAGATGAAAGAGACAACAAAAAGAAAGAAAGAGAATCAAGTTTTAATGAGAAGGATGACCACCAAAAAGGTGATTCACCTAATCAAAGAAGAATTAGAAATAAAGACAGACCTACAATAGCTATTTATAGACCAGGAATGCTCTCAAAACGAAAACAAAATGAGGGAGATACTATAGAAAGTAAGGAAAAATCTGATGAGAAATAATTTTGCTTTAATATTTTTTATTGTGATTGCTAATTAATAAAAGTTGAGCTTTTTTACAAAGCATTTAACTATATACTTATTTATTTATAATATGATATCCTTTTATCTTACAAACTACAAAAATTATTGAAATAGTATTAGAATCATTTTCCAAAACAACACAACTACTGAAGAAGAACAAAATAAGAATAAATATTAACCTGAAATATCAAAAATCTTTAAAGATCAAATAATCAATATTTGAAAGTACATATGTGAAAAATAAAAAAAAACTGAATAACTGTTAGCTTAATTTGAGTGTAAAGGACAGAAAAAAATGATGAAATATCAGAGATATTCAAAACAGTCTGGGATGAAGAATAACTAAAGAATAATGTACTGTGTTGGTATTATATTTTATAGTCAAAGAGGGAACAAGGTAAAAAATTACAGATTTCATGTTAAAAATATAAGATATTTATTTATTATGGGTAAAACCCCATTAACGGTTACTGTCAATATCAGTTTGTACTAGATACATTATGAACTAGCAATAAACAAAAAAATGTTATTACTAATTTTCATCTAAAACTAAAAGTAAAATAAGAGCAATAAGAAGCAGAGGATAGTACAAGAAAAGCCATAGTTAATTTGATGGAATGGGATAGAACATTAAACACCATCCAGTCTACTGTTGCTGATAAAAATGCTTTAGTGCTCCAGCAGATTACAACCTATTTCATGGTTTACCAAACTATAAACAAAGGTATGAGCTGGTTAACTTTTTGTATCTGATAGTGTCATGTTGATATTTGGGAATCTGTTAAATCCGCACATATTTATGATTTTCAATAGCAGCATCAAGCTTAAATGCACAGTACTGTAAGAATTTTGCCAAATCTTCTCTTAAGTAGAGACATGTCCTTTGTGATGGGTGATTAACATCTCTACATTGAACATGCCCAAAGGATCTTAACTTATGCTATCTTATTTTGGCATCAATTACATTCGTGGTAATTGGAATTCGTTGTTCTTGTTTAGTTTTAAATGTCCAATATTCTATTCCATATATCATCCGAGTCTTTTGGAGTATTTTAGAATTTTCGCTTCAGTTTCTTTGGAATCTTTCTATGACGCACCATACCACTCGCTTACTTCCACTTCATCCATCCAATCCTAATTCTACTGCATTCATCTTTGTCTATTTCCCCATTACTCTGTAATACTGATCCTATGTACTTAACACTTACTTTTCACAATCATTTCATCATCCAAAGTTATCGTTTTATATGTAGTAAATCCATCTTTAAATGAACATTCCATACACTCTATTTTCGTTATCAAGTTTCAAACCATTTTTTCAAACCACCAGGGAATGTAATTTCGCTGTTATCTGATCCAACACTAATGAGAATAAATAATGAGTAAGTACAAGAGCAATTGAAAGATTTTGAGAAAAGATTATCAGAAAAATACTGGAACCAAAGAGGGAAAACGAAGGGGATGCAAGACAATGGATGAATCACGAAATACAAGAATGGATGGGTAAAGAGAACATAGTTAAAGCAATAAAAGCACAAAGAATTAGATGGTGTGGACACATAATGAGAAGAGAGAATAGCAATTCGTTAAAAGTTAGAATGGAATGGTTAAAAGAACCAGAGGCAGACCTAAACTGAGATGGAGACAACAAGTGGAAGAAGACTTATGGAGTATGGAAATTAGAAATACAGAAAGGACAATCAAAGAGAGAGAAGAATGGGGAAAAGTAGTGGAAACAGCGAAGTCACACAAGAAACTGTAAAACCAAACCCAGAATGGGATGATCCCCCACACAAAAAGGATCTTCAAGAGAAAACAGCTTCAGCTTCTTCGGGAGCGTATAGCTTGTATATATATACATATACAATATTAAGAGTGTATAACTCAATATCTGTACCAAACTTAATATGTAGGTAAGTGAAACATCAGCGAACAGTACAACAGAAAACACGCTAAAATCGATAAATATGAAGCAGCTGACAGAAATAATGGAAAAAAATTGAAGCTGATTGAATTGATTGAATAGAATAGGGGAAACCGGGGGAATACCGCGCACGGGGGAATATCGCGCATCAGGATCTTGGCAACACTGCGTAAGTATTGCAACATTCAACACAGTGTGCCGTATCGTATTTGTTAGCCGACCACATGTTTGTAATATTTGTAGCATTCGTAGTATTGGTTTAGAGAAGGTCACAGATTGTTTGTTTTTCAAGACTTTGATGTAATTTTCGACTTATCTTTAACAAGCGGTAAGTGCTTTTATTATTAATTTTTATTAGAACTATTCAGTGATTATTTTGCTTTATATGTATATATAATTTCACGTACAAAAATAATGCATTTTATTTAGTCATTAACGAACAGTGATAAGTTAAGTTAGGTTACTCACTTAGGGGGAATACCGCGCAGCTGTGTTGGGGTAATTTCATGCTGCGCGGTATTATCCCGTGTAATTTTTGCTGATATAGTGTTTTTATTGCAAAACTAGGTCAATCATTCAATATTCCAGAATCCACTCTACGTGACAAACTAAAGTCCAATAGCCATAAAAAAATAAAACTTGGCAGGAAACCAATTTTTAATGATGAACAGGAATCCACCATAGCCAACCATGTTAAAAAGTTGGCGAATATGTTTTTGGAGTCACACCATCAGAACTAAGGCGTTTAGCATACCAGTTTGCTGAAGAGTATAAAATAAAACACCGTTTCGACTCGATAAAGAAGATCGCTGGTGAAGATTGGTTAGAACTCTTTTTAAAGCGTCATTCAGACATTAGTGTTAGGAAACCAGAAGGTACCAGTCAAAACTGCATTTCTGCATTCAATAAAGATGAGGTTGAACGATTTTTTAATAATCTGCTCACAGTTATGGAAAAGTTCAAATTTCCTGAGAGTGGAATTTTTAATGTAGATGAAATGGGCATTTCTACGGTCCAGAAACCATAAAAAAATTTGGCACCAAAAGGTCAAAAACAGGTACGATCCGAAATATGTTGGGAAAGAGGGAAAAATGTTACCATAGTATGCGCTGTAAATGTTTGAGGACAGTTTGTCTCCCCTATGTTCATATTCCCTCGAATACGTATGAATCCATAATTAATAAGAGGAGGCCCAATTGGAGCAATCTACAGATGTTCAAAAAACGGTTGGATAATTGAAGAGTTATTTTTTCGGCTGGATAAAACATTTTGTCAGCATATAAAGGCCTCGAAAGAAGATCCAGTGCATCTCATATTGGATAACCATGGGAGTCACATTTCTTTGGAGATTTATACTTACTGCAGATCACACGGAATTGTTATGGTTTAACTTCCCCCTCATACCTCACACAGGCTTCAACCTCTTGACCTACTAGTGCGACTTGTATCTGAGAACTCATACTCATGAAAAGATCACACATTTTGAACTTGCTTTCATTTTTAACAGAGCATACCTAAGAGTTGCCACGATGGACAAAGGAATATCCGGGTTCCGTGCTGCTGGAATATGGCCCACAGATCCTAATAAATTCTCTGAAGATGATTTCAGCTTAATAGATCACACTGAAGTTTCAGATATGCACGTTGTAATGAACTTAGAAAACAACGTTACCAATGATAACAGGGCCCTTGATCAGTCGAGATGTGACGAAACTCTGCAGAGAACTCCACCTAGAAATACCGAACCCCAACCGGGACCATCGAGATGTGATGAAACTATACACAAGACTCCATCTTACAATGCCAAATTGAAATCAAACCAGCAAGCTGCACCCCAGCCTGGAACGTCAGGAAATATTAAAACTCAGTCTAGTATACCGATTGAAAAGCTAGCTCCTCTTCCTTCCAAATTTATAAAGAAAAGTTCCAAATCACGTGCAAAACAACACTCAGAAATTTTCACTTCCACGCCACTAAAAACGCAATTAGAAATAAAACAAGAAAAGAGAAAAATTAAGAAAAAAGCTGAAGAGGCCAAAAAAAATGAAACCAATTAAAAAACGGCAGGAACCGTAGGAAAACTGGCTACTAAAGCAAGGAAACGACCTGTACACAAGAAAGCTGGAGTTAGAAACTTACATTTTGATGATGCTGAGTCTAAAAGTTATGATGAGAGTATGCTTTGTGATGATGATGAATGAGATGATGTAGATCTAACATTAGAAAATGAGGAGTGTTTGGTGTGCGGTGAATTCGGACGAGACAAAGAAATTTGGTACTGTAGTGTAATGTTTTCGAATTGGGCTCATTCAGAATGTAGTGGTTGGGACTCAGCAGTTAATTATTATACATGCGATATGTATGCCAAGGTCGAACGAAAGACAGTCAGAAAGTAAAATTATCTCTTTAATGTTTTTTTTTTAATTTGTCTTTAAGAAATCTGTTTTGTTTACAATATTTGCTTTATTACAATAATTTTTTTTTCGAATAAAGATATTTAATTCTGCGTAGAATTACCCCGTACTTGTGGGAATACCGCACAATGACAGTTTTTTAAAGTAAATTTTTTTCTTCAAAATCCGATAAACTTTAGTTCTATTTTTTATGGGAATAACGTTCCCAATAGCCACAATTTTCAGTAGTTAAATTTATGGAAGTTTGTTTGCACACAGGAAACTTTTTGTAAGTATTTTACCTTAGGTGTGCAGAATTCCCCCGGTTTCCCCTATTGATAAAATCAAAAATAAAAAAAAAGAAACTAAACTGGTATGTACCTACTTACACATCAATAGAATGGATCAAAAAATAATAACAAAGCAAAGGTAATGGAATACACAAGGTATGATAAAATAACAAAGTAAAGACATAGAAAAATTGGATAAAATAGATCATGGATATAGGGAGAGAAAAAGGAAAAACCTATCAACAGATGAAAGATATGTCGAAAGATCGGAAGGACTGAAAGAGATGGATGAGATAGAAATAACAATAACAATGTGCCTCCGATACTCGTGAAGGGTATAATATTAGCTTCAAGAAGGAAAAGATTTGTTGTTCGATAGAAAAAATATATTTCTGTCGATTAGGGTTCTGTTAACAAAGTCCGATCCTGCCTTATTGCTACATGCATATCCCAACATGAATTGAAGAAACTAATCATCTCGTTCACGTAGACTCAACAATAAAGTCTAAGACTACTTTCTTTTCACCGTGATTGCTCCTCGCAATCAACAGTCAATCAGGCTACCGAAAAGCATCTCCACTTTCATATGGATATTTGATTGCGACGGAGAATGAGAAAACAAAAAATGAAAATTAGAAGGGCAGAGGTCTTTAAATCCTTCGGATTTAACTTGGGAACCATCCATCTGGATTTAATACTTTCTTTTGTGAATGATCGGACACGCTTCTCCTCTTAACCGCTTCCACAGTGATTGTTGTCGGACACGATATTTATATTGTTAGGTTTTCGTGTAATCAGTTGTAGTATTAAGAGGGTTTTATGAGGAAAAATAATACTCAACAGAACGTAATAAATAACCAAAGCAACTTAATCTTAGAAGGGGCGATTAGTACATAAGTATACAAGTATATACCTAATAATTAAGTTAAAACTATTTACGAAAAAATTATATTTTCTGTTACTATTGCATTTGTTGTTTATTCAGATATTTATTGTGACTCAGGTTATCATTTTTGATATATATGTACATAATTAATTTAAAAAAACGTTGGCAACATCGGCAATATCCTTTTGCAAGAGCAAAAGCTACAATTCTGACCTTTTTACAAAAACAGAAAGTCTCGTGGATATAAATGGAGAAAATAGTCAACACTGAGACGTAACCGACCAACAATTGATAATATTGTAGATTAACAAAGTGATGTCTATGAAACATAAGCAATTAATCAAATGAGCATATATTTTCTCAGATATAAAGAGAGCCTTCAACAGGTGTTGGAGATAAAACATCATTAAAAAGTTGCATGCATCTAATATTCAAGGACACTGCTTAGTCTACATCAATAATTTCTTAGAAGACTTTTATTTCCAAGTAAGAGTTAACAACGTTTATTCAGATTTTTATACTGCAGAAAACGGTACCTTACAAGGCTCAGTACTCAGTCATACCTTATTCCTAGTCGCCACAAACAACATATTAAATAAATTACCTAAAACCCTCAAAGCTCGCCTCTTTGCAGACGATTTATGGTGTACATTAAAGGAGCACAAAAGGACTTCATGTGCAGAATAGTACAGACAGTTTTAGCCCAGCTAGATGAATCGACAGCAAGTAAAGGATTCGAATTCTCCGTTACAAAGGCACCTGATGTGCTGGTTTTGAATTACCAACTGCACCAATCCTTTCTTTTCACAACATTTCCTTCGAAAACTCCGAGAAATTCCTTGATATGTGGTTGGATCGAAAGCTTTCTAGGAAAAAAGCACATACAACACTTGGCGCTAACATGCAACAAAAGACTTCATTTGCGTAATACCCTATCAAATCACTTCTGGGGGTCCGACTTTTCTACAAAGCTCCTTTTGTATAAAACACTAACCAGATCCAAGATCGATTACAGTTCAATTGTTTATACCTCCACAACCAAGACTTCCTTAAAACCGCTATATACAATTCACAATGACGCATTTCGGATCGTTCTCGCAGCTTTTCACACGTCACCCTAGAAAGCTTATATTCCGAAATTGGAGAACCATCATTGCAGTATAGGCGGACACAGCCAAAACACAGATAATGCTGGAAACAGGAGAAATAAGAATAGGGTAAGGTAGTGAGTAGCGCAGTGAAACGCGGTACACAGTAAGGCAACCAATGTTGATTCAAAAGATTTCTTCTTTTGCTTCCAAATCTACATAAGGAGGGCTATTGCATCACAGATGTCGCTACTATTGTTATTTTTGCAATATGGCTTATATTGGAAATGTGTTTAATTAAAACGTGTTTTCGATAGTATATAGTTTGAATTAAAAATGTTGCTGAAACTATGAACAGTTATTGAGTGATCTCAGCTGAACATTGGCGCATCAGGTGTGAACAAGATACGTTGTTGTTTATAACATATAACTTTTACTTTTTTAAATGGTAAATTTCAAAATAACGTACCTATAATAGTATACAGTGAGACAAGCATTACTGGTATACAGTAAGAATGTCTCACTGTGTACCACAAATGAGTATTGCCATTTTAAGAATGGTATACAGGGTGTTTGGTAGGTCGATGGAAATTTTCTATGGGGTAATAGGGGACGCCATTTGCAAAATTTTTTGCTAATAATGTACCGCTCAAACTGTTAAGGTTTCCGAAATAAAGTTAAATTTGTCAATATTCGAAAATAAGGCTACTCGTCTATTTTAGTTTTAAAAATAATTATTTAAGCGAGATACTTCCCTTAGATAATGCATACAAAATGCCTTACATATTACTTGCTCAGATTGCAAAAATCATTCGTTGAATCTTAATGCGTTGTTAAAATAATCTTCATTAATGAAACGGGTAAGAAAGGTAAAACACAACAACGATACATCATGCTTTTTGCAACATTTATAATGCCTTATTAAGTATGTACATAAACTTCAGAAAACAGTCATTGTTGTTCCAAATGAGAACCACCATTCCTAATGCACGCTCTTGCCCTGCGTCGTATTTCTGATGTGGTTACTTTTAACCTCAGTTCTCCCTTATAATGTCAGCTGCTTCGATAATCCTTTCCATTAAATGAGCTCTAGTTCGGATTGGAACTTGATAAATAAGTTCTTTGAATCTGTCCCAGATATGGTAGTCACACGGTGTTAAATCGGGCAATCTAGCAGGCCACAAAATCGGTCCAGTTCGTCCGATCCACCTATTGGGATAGTGATTGTTGAACCAAGCCGTAACATCACGTGCACAATGTGTAGGGCATCCATCATGTTGGTACACCCTTCTTCGTCTGAGGGCGAGGGGTAAATCTTCTAAGAGTGGTGGTAATTCATTCTCTAGAAAGTCTAAGTATACTTGACTATTTAACCTGCCTGGCAAAAAGTAAGATCCTATTAACTCTCGTCCGATAACTCCTACCCAAACGTTGACACTAAATTTTTGCTGAAAAGATGTTTCTTTGGATAGATGGGGATTGTCATGTGCCCAGTAATGCAGGTTGTGAAAATTTGTTATTCCTTCTCTATTAAAACTGGATTCATCAGTTCATAAAATAATTTTAAGAAAATTACCATCGTTGATGTCTGCACCTAACAAAAAGCGGCAAAATTTACCCTTCTAATTGGATCACTGTCTTGAAGACCTTGTACTGGCGTGTAATGATAAGGGTAGCGTTCATCGTTGTGCACTACCGACCAGACTTTCCATTGCGGGACATTTAACTATCGAGCAACCTTTCTGACGCTTGTGATAGGACCATTCGTAACAGCTTGCAAAATTTGGGCGTCTACACCAGGACCGTAACGTCCAGGATTAAACCGGAAACAGGATTGTTAACACTACCAGTTTCACTAATTCGTCGATATGTGTTAATAAAGACACTTACATGAGGAAGTCGCCGGTTAGGGTAACGGCGCTGATATTCTCGACTTGCTGCAGATGCATTTCCATCACTCCAGCTATAGAGAAACAGAATGTCTGCGTACTCTGTATTCGAAAACGAAGCCATCACAACTAATCCATAAATCTCGTTATGCAGATACACAGTCTGGTTGTTCACTCAAACAAAGTTCAAAATCGTAATGCACAAAAAACTCACAAGAAACTCAAAATACAATTCGGATGTCAAAACAGTAAAACGCACCTTTCATACGCATAGAATAACCATGTTTATAAACCAAAATAAACCACTTCATAGCAGGTAGATTATTTTTTGTTTGTTGTGCGTTCGGAGAATGACGATAGCTGATGAAAATTTTATGCGAAGAGTCAGTGTTTACATTTTTATTCCATGCGTAAAACAGGAAGGTAGTACGCCTAGATAATTTTTAAACGTGAAATAGACGGTTGTCGAATATTGACAAATTTAACTTTATTTCGGAAACCTTAACAGTTTGAGCGATACATTATTAGCAAAAAAATTTGGAAATGGCCTCCCCTATTATCCCTTAAAAAATTTCCATCGACTTACCAAACACATTTTATATTTAATTTTTTAAATTTCAATGTTTTACTTAACTTAAAATCAAGATAATTAAAATCTTTTTTAGTAACTTGCTATGTAAGATATTAAGATGGTCATACAATTTAATTTAATCCCTTAATATCTGATCCTATATAATTACCTGAATAAAATGATACCGTTTTGTTGCAAATGCCGATGCCTAGAAGACTAAATTTTCCACGCAAAACGGGCCTTCTGAACAGATGTACAATGCTGTTAGTGCTTTCATTGATGGAATTATGTTAATTAAGACAAGCCGCACGACAATTTGATGTCAAATTCCAAACCCTTCAGAGATATGTGCATAAGAAAAGAAATAATCCTGAAAATTTACCAATAATCATTATGCATCCAAATTATTCGGTGAACAAAATTTTTACAGATGAACGGGAAAATATTTTGTGTAAATACATTAAAACCTGCAGCAATATGGCTTACGGCCTATCCACAGTAGCTGTAAGACGCATCGCATTTGATGTACCTAGCTAAAGTAAACAAATTGAAGATACCAAAATCATGGACAGAACGTAGAATGGCCGGTATCTACTAGCTTCGTGGTCGTGCAATTATGAAAAGAAAAAAGTTGAGCATACGACAACCTGAGTTATGTGGCTTGGCTCGCTTAACTTCTTTCAACTGATACAACGTTCAGCTGTTTTTTGATAATCTTCAAAACATCCTAAATAAATATCCTATTTTAGTTGACTCCACGACCCCAAAAAAGTTGTAACTGAAAAAGGCATTAAACAAGTAAATAGCTGCACTAGTGGTGAATGCAGTGGTGATGGCAGCAGAACTTTTTTTACAAGTATTAAAACATTTTATCAAATACAGCAGCAGTTCCAAAGAAAATCCGTCGCTGCTAATATTTGATAACCACGAGAGCCACGTCACAGTGGAAGTAATCATAAAGGCTCGAGAAGAAGGTGTCCATATTTTGACGTTACCCCTACATTGTAGACACAAACTCCAGTCCTTCGATGTGGCTGTCTTTGGGCTTTTCAAGGCATATTATAATTCTGCTTGTGAGGCTTGCTTGCTTAATCGTCCAGGAACGCCTATCACAATATACATTATCGTTGAGTTGGTTGGTCCAGCACCCGTCCTACAGAAATTGTAGAAGAGGAGTACGCCAATAACGTCATCCCAGGACCATCGGCTGTAAACTCTGTTCCTCTAGACAGTCTAGACCCAAGTCCTGAAACACCCCTTCTAGAACTACTAAAAAAAAAAAAAATGTCATTTTTTCACCAGAGATGTTGCACAGATATTCTAAGCCCAAGGCAAAAAAAGTTAACAGGAAGCCGACAGGGAAGAAGAAAAGTAGTATCCTCACAAGCACACCTGAGAAAGATGCTATATAGGTATACGATATTTTTTTAATACAAAAAAACCGATTTGTTCAAATTTAATAAGTATGTATATGGAAAAATTGTTTATAAATACTTAGATAACAATTTAATAATATTTATAAATAACATTTATTTAATATAATTATCATTTTAATAAAGAAATAAAAAAAATATCAATAAAAAGGCGACTTAAGAAAATATTTGTACATCCTGTAGTTATTAGTTGCTTTGTTTTGGATAATTTTGCAATAAAAATACGAAAATGGTTATTATTTTATCATTGTACCCCAGTTAAACAAAAAAGAAATAGCAGATTTGTTCCATTATAACCCGATATAGGTATGTCATTTTTTTTCCGATCGCTGTATTTTAAAATGTTGTTGGATTTTTTGAAAAGCGTAACTGGCTGGCTGGGTCGGTTACCCTCGTTCATTTTACTCTAGTCGGAACGCAAAGTTCTATTTGTTTAAAACACTCCTGTTTAAAGGATTTTTAATAATTTTGTTTGCTATAAGTTTTGTATTAACGTAACAGTGGTTCTTTAAAAAAAAAAGAGAGGTTTGGCTCCTAAGAGTTCTAGAACATTTTTTTTTTGGTTTTAAAAGTTGTGTTTTTTAACTCCAAATTTTTTCTACGGAGACATTGTAAATGTTTATAAGTTTAAAAAGTGCTATTTATTATTAAATCATTCATAAATCCCGGATTATCGAGATTCATTCAGTCAAATTATCTGGACCAGCCTTAGAAATTATTTCATTTTTCAAAAAAAACCTTATAAACAAATTAAATTTCGCAAAAACTATTCAACCGATCTGGCCCATCTTTTGCACACACTTCAAACACGATAAGATCCCCCAAGTTCATGTACATTTAAATAAATATTAAAACAAGTTATTAACAATATTCAAAAACAGCGATTTTGTTGTTTATTTTGCAATAACTTTTTTGTTTATTATCAGATTTTAATTTGGCATTTCCCACTTTATGTATCTTTTTTTTTCTAAAAAAGTCTCTAAATGGACAAGTTTTAAGTTATACGCAAAATAATGAATTTGACGTTTTGTTTGTTTATTTAATTGATAAATCCCTAGATGAGAGTATTTTTGTAATATCTCATACTGCATATTTTAATCGTCAAATCCGTCTCATCTATACAGTTGTCACTAAGACAGGTTTATTTTGATTAAAGGTTTAAGTTGATTAGCCTATTTCTGAAGATGATTTCCAACCGTTATTTATTTTACAACCCAGGTAAGTTAATCTTTGAAATTATTGACCGTTAACTTGTAAGAGTAGGTATGTCGCCATCAATAAGTTGATCTTTAAATACACCGCGCTCCAAAATTAACGCATAATTTTAAAAACCCTGGTAAATCAAATAATTTTAATGTTTCGATTTTTGTGCTAATATATTATTGTTACCCCCGGTATATTGTAAAATTTATCGAAAGAACGGTAAAAAACGCTGACGTTTTTACCATTTTTTGCAAAAAGTTAAAAACATGCTAATTGTGCTTCATTTTATTTCGAATTTAGTTGGGTTGGATTATGTTGTGCTGAACGTTTAAAGGGGGATTTCAACTGTTTTTTCTTTGAAATGAACCACCAGCAGCAAGAAAATCGAAATTTGTCAGAAAGTGACTGTTTTAGAATCGTTACTCTTCGCGAAGAAGGATAGACTTAAGTAGAACTCGCTGAACTTTTTACCGTCACCCAGTCCACCATTTCAAGAGTATTAACACGTTTTTCTGTTACTGGAAGTAACTCGAGAAGACCCGGTCAAGGCCGTAGAAAGGTTACAACTCCTAATCAAGACCGGTTTTTGACACTTCGTACACTGAGACAAAGGTTTGTTACCAGTACTTCTCTACAAAATGGATTTTTGGATCTTTATAACTTTAGAATAAGCCAAAATACGATTAGAAGAAGACTTGCCGAAAACGAACTACACCCTGGAAGGGCACCAATTGGCCCATTATTGACCAGAGACCATAGAAGGCAAAGATTGCATTTTTCTCGTGAACATGTTGTTAAAACTTTCGAGCAACCCTGTATAATATACTTTTAGTTAAATTTTACCCGACTTATATCTTACACCCCGAGAGAGGGGCTACAGGTAGTTGCGGACAGAAGACAGTCTCATCACAACATCTTTACAATAATGACACTAGTTTTAAATTTATACTTACGAAATATTTTACATGTGCCTTTTTTATATCTTCAATACAGTTTAGTTTTAGTGATTTGTTTTTGTATTACTCTACGTGAAATTCTAATAAGATTTAACTTACATCCCCTACACATGTTGATTGGAATAATGACGATTGGGGAAGAATATTGTTCACCGATGAATCCAGGTACTGTCTTTTTTCTGATGACAGGAGAAATCGAATATATAGAAGGCCTGGGGAACGCTACGCACAGTGTAACACCGTAGGGACTGTACAGTATGGCGGCGGCTCGGTAATGGTGTGGGGTGGGATTGATTTAGAGGCTCGTACGGAATTAGTTAGAATAGATCGCGGTCGGCTTACATCGCAGAGGTATATAACAGACATTTTAGAAGAGCATGTCGTGCCATTTGCACCATTTATTGGGGATAATTTCATGCTTATGCAAGATAATGCCAGGCCACACACGGCAAGAATTGTGCAGCAGTATCGTCAGGAGGTTGGAATTCCTGCCATGGATTGGCCTGCGACAAGTCCTGACCTTAACCCAATAGAACATGTTTGGGACATCATAGGCAGACGACTACGCCAATTACATAATTCACCAAACACATTGAACAAGAAGAAATCAGAACGATTATCCTCAGTATGAGAGATCGTTGTTAAGCAGTAATAAATGCCAGAGGAGGCAATACTCGATACTAGTACACGGTACTAGTATTTTCTTCAACTTTAAAAATTTCAATTTCGTCAATAATTTATAATGTTAGTTTGTTTAGATCAATTGTTAGTTTAGATGTTTAGATTTTTATGATGTTATATTGTTAATTTCAATACATTTTTTGTAAAAAAAGAAAAGTTTTTTATTTAAGATATTCTAAAACAACCATAAAGCAGAAAAGAACAAACAAAAATTTTCATTATATCTCAAAATAAGAATTTTAAAATTATGCGTTAATTTTGGAGCGCAGTGTATTACCATATATTTAGATTTCTTGATATTTTAACTTTAGTTTATATTTGTTGCATCCTTTCATTACTTGGTTTAATATATATCGCAAGTTGCAAGTCATTTACATACCTATAATACGATTATAGAATCGTACGCCCTAAAAAATGTTAAATGCCAATATCACTTAAAGGCACCGTTCATCCGCCCATGGTTAAATAAAATTGAGAAACCCTATAACCGTGTGAAGAAGAATCACGGTTGGTAGATAGACGCTCCTCCCTGCAATTGCAAAACACGCCCTTAGCACGCGCCCTTTGCCAACTTTCCTCATTAGGGCAACAATTTACAATTTCAATTTATTTCTCTCCCTCGTCGTTCAGTTGAGTGTTTGTTTCTCGTCGTGTTTATTATTGTATTCATCCCTTGGCAGGTAGCGGATTCCAAAAGGGTAAGTTTTTTACATGTTAAATTTTATTATATTAATTTTATTAATTTATAATTTTATTATATTAAGTAATTATTAGCATTTTGTATTCTAATACATTGAAGTTAAGATAGTTTAAATCAAGAATAATTGCAGAAAGAATATTATTATTAAATTGCCACAGTACAAACTTTATTATTTTTATATGCCAGTATAATATGCCGTGTGCTTGTCGTTCAGACTATTTACATTTCTGTTAAATTTAATTTATTCATTGCTTGACCGTTTGCCTTTTTTCTCTCTTTTTTCTGTGATCTACGTCAACTCATTTTTAATCACATACATCAGCTAATGTTGTTCTTGATCGATATGTTTCTTTTTTTTCAACTTGTATGATATTTTTTCTTTCACTGTATTGCTTTATTTGACTTATATCATCTCAATTTTAAGCTGTCACGTAGCTATATCATATAAAATTTTGTTTTTTCGCTTTGTTCCTAATTATACCATGCGGTCCATATGTATGGAATAAATTCATTTTTGGCGTTATTATGTAGTACTATCTGAAAAAAACCTGAAACAGATCGATTTTTATTCTTAAATTGACAATTTACAGTATGAAAATATTATCCCCTTTCAGCACCCCCTTTGAATTATAAGCACCCCCTCGAAAATTTTAAATAACAAAGGGAGTCGTGTGGCACCTTGTTAGAAAGGAATATTAGTCCTCTGTTCAGAAATATAAAGTTTTTTAAGTTTGGTGCAATCATGACTGAGAAAATTGATTTTTAAGATGTAAAATTTTGATAATGTCTCTATCACAAAACTTTAGGTTGAATGAAGATAATAATGTCACATAATATTTAGAATGTATTTTTCAATGTAATTTTCAATTAAATTAAATGTTCAAAATGACCACCATTCACCTCTTGACAATAGCCGAGGCGATTTTGGAATTCTCGCACAACATTTTGTACGACCTCGGGGATTATTTTGTTAATTTCTTCCGTTATTCTAACTTTTAAATCAGCAATACTATTTGGTCTATTAAAATAAACTTTAGATTTTAAATAACCCCATAAGAAGTAATCGATAGGATTCAAATCTGGGATCTAGCCGGCCATTCGATCGTTCCACGTCTTCCAATCCACCTATTGGGAAAAACCTCGTTTAAATAATTTCTAACTATACTAGCAAAATGCGGAAGAGCTCTGTCTTGTTGCTAGTAAATAGATCGATCTATCCCATTTGTATGATTGACATCAGGAGAAAAACTTCGTAATTTAGGCACTAAAAAGTTAATCAAAAAATCTAGATAAACCTCACCGTCAACTGTGCCCTCAAAAAAATAAGGACCAATAATTTTATTGTTAATGATACCAGCCCAAATGTTAATTTTTTTAGGATATTGCGTGAGTCTCACACACCAAGTGATGATTTTCTCTGAGTTTGTTAACCGTTCCGTTTAAATGAAACGTCGCTTCATCAGAAAAAACTATTTTGTTTATGAACTGCAAATCTGCGTTCATTCTGCCCATCATCATTTCACAGAATTCTTGCCTTCTATCGGGATCATCTTCATTTAACTCCTGAACCAGCTGAATTTTGTAAGGGTGGTATTTTTCTTTATGCAAAACTCTCTAAATAGATGATTTACTTACATCATTGACGGCTGCCAGATTTCGAGTTGTCTTATGCGGATTTTCCTCAATCTCTAGAAGTACATCTAACTTTTTTCATTAGTAAATTTAACATTTCTACCTGGTTTTTCAATATTTTGTACATGTCCAGTATAACGAAACTTCTTTTCAATTTTTCCAACTGTAGACTGCGAAACTTGTTGACCAGGGTATTTATAATTAAACATTTCACAAACCTCCTTTTGAGTTCTTGTTTTATTACCAATACCAATCATAATTAAAATGTCTATTCTTTGAGTCTCGGACAAATGAGCCATAATTAAATTTAATACGCGCACAAATATTAACTGACGTCTTTTAGTAACTTTAAATACCTAAATGACAGCAGCCTACTAGATTTATATCAATTGTTTATTTGGCTTTTTGACTAACATTTTATTATCTTCAAAGATTTTTCCCTAATGTTTAGCAGAACAGATACGAAAATACCTGATTATTTCTAAAGTATATTTTAATAGACCCGGCAATATTGCTGATTTAAAAGTTAGGATAACGATAGAAACTAACAAAATAACCCCCGAGGTCATACAAAATGTTGTACGAGAATTCCAAAATCGCCTCGGTTATTGTCAAGAAGTGAATAATGGTGGTCAAGTTAAACATTAAATTTAATTGTAAAAATCAATTTTCTCAGTTATGATTTCACAAACTCAAAAAACTTTATATTGCTAAACAGAGGACTAAAATCCCTTTCTAACAAGATGCCACACGACCCCCTTTGTTATTTAAAATTTACGAGGGGGTGCTTATAATTCAAAGGGGGTGCTGGAGGTGGACAATATTTTCATACTGTAAATTGTCAATTTAAGAATAAAAATTGACCTGTTTCAGGTTTTTTTCAGATAGTACATAATAACGCTAAAAATGAATTTATTCCATACATATGGACCGCATTGTATAAACGATTTGTGTGTTCTTCTTATCTTCGTGACGGTTTCTCTATATATTTTTAATTTCTTACATTTTTTTTTTTCAAATACTCTAGTCGCCAGAGATGAAAATGCGACTAAACCTCTAAAAATCATAAGAACAAGCTGAATTTTGCCGATCATGTCAATTGCAGGACGCCAAAAAAGTTGCAAAAAACTTTACATCTTTTACCCCTGGGCTTTTCCCTAATATCTTTTCAAATAAAAATGTAACGTAAGATAATTTTAAACAAAAGTGTATATCAGCAGTTTTGCGTAGCATGAACCGTTCCCTCAAAAACAACGCTTGAAGCGATCGGCGATTTTGAATGTCAGTGTCAGCTACGCGCGCGAAATCAATGTTCAATAAAATTTGTATCATCTCGACGGTAAAAATTCGATATCGTTTGATCCGAGTATCCTATCGACAAAAATCAAGATTCGTTTTAAAGATAAAGAGTGTAGAAAAAAAAACACAGAAGTTAAAACACTTCACACTTGTATTGTGGTATAAAAAACATAGTTAAAACTTTATAAAAAGTGTCGTCAAAATTTAAGTACTAGCATAACGTTTTCGATCTGAACAGATCATCCTCAGTGCCTTGTGTAATTGTAGTTAACAATAAAGTTATATGTGAGACCTCCTATATGGGTTTACATCATTCCAAATGTTACATTTTGATTATGTTGTGACTCTAGGTCGATGACAATGGATAAATTTTATTTACTTTAGGGACTACATGTCTCCCTGCTCGATTTTTAACAAGTAGTACTTGTCAGTTAAAACGACACAGACCAACTGGCTGAGGTGACAGCTGAGGTGACAATTCCTGTCACTGTCCTGTAGTCCCTAAAGTAATAAAAATGTATCCATTGTCATCGACCTAGAGTCACAACATAATCAAAATGTAACATTTGGAATGATGTAAACCCATATAGGAGGTCTCACATATAACTTTATTGTTAGCTACAATTACACAAGGCACTGAGGATGGTCTGTTCAGATCGAAAACGTTATGCTAGTACTTAAATTTTGATGACACTTTTTATAAAGTTTTAACTATGTTTTTTATACCACAATACAAGTGTGAAGTGTTTTAACTTCTGTGTATTTTTAAACGATGGTATACAGCTAACTACGGGGTTTTTCCCATTAATTTTATAAAGAGTGTAGCTTTCCTATGCAATTTTTATATTTTGTCGCGAATAAACTCAGTTTTTATAAATGTGTTAAATTAATAAACGTTAAGCGATTTTTGCCCCTTTTTATGATTTTCAGGAGATCAATACAATTTATCCTTTTCATTGACCAGCCACTATAGCGTTTTAATTACTAGAGCCTAATCTTCAAAACCTATAGCATGAAATTTTAGTTTTTGATTTTGGTAACAAATGTGAGGCATTTGAAATATGCTTAAAAACGCTGAATTTAAACTTTCGCATTACAAACGATCTAAAACGTTTAAACTGTTCTTTTTTGATCACAATATTACGTTTTTTAAAGTATCCAACATCTGCTACAAATTACACTTAAAAGGAGAGAGTCTTCTTGGAGGCATTTCCCGTGACGTGCGATCGTTTTAAAGTAAAAGTTTAAATTCTGCGGTTTTTGAGTCACATTTCAAATGCCTCATATTTTTTGCCACAACTTAAAATTTCAGGTCATAGGTTTTGAAGATTGGTCTCTAAAAATGGGAGTTGACAATCAATCAATTGTGGCTTAACCCCATATAAACATAATATTTTATTCTACCTGTCTTCCTAACTCCTCTGACCTCATTTTGCTTCTTAAATTTAATAGCAAACTATAATATCGAATACCTTGATTTGTAAACGGTCTAGGCAATATATTTTTTTATATTTTTGCTGCTGTTGTTTGATCATCTCCACAATTCCACCGTGATAAGTGATCGTGAACTTGTCCTTCGTTCGGTAATGTTTAATCCTATATGTGATATTACTGCCATATATGATCTTCTAAAGGTGCCTATCTCCTTATAATGTTGGCTACCACATTAATCCATCTTATTTTATTTACGCAGCTCGAAATAGATCAGCTGACGTTAGACCAGTGCATTTCCTAAAGTTGGCCAGTTAGGATATACGTCTGCGTCCAGGGCCTCTCTTGGCCTTATTCTTGCCCCTTAAAATTAACTGTAGAAGTAAGCTAATTTTCTGTTTATTGTCGTATTATCACATATGATTGAACCAGAACACAAGCGGACATATCCTTTGACCACAACTCAATTATTTTGTCGATTAGAATGAATCTAAAGATTCTACTTCTTAGAAATTCATGCATACCAGAAGGCTTAAACATCACAGCACATACGAGGACAAAAAATAAAATAAACGAGAACTTAAGAAGAGTTAAAGAAGGTAATATGGAAACTTTAACTGTTGATCACAAATGGGAAAAATCCAACTTGACCTTACACTATGGAAAAACCCTCCAAGCACTTAAAGCAAAAAGGAAAACCTTGAATGGTAGCAGAAATTGTTGAGCTTATGGAAGAATGAAGAAAACATAAAGCAAAATACCTGAATAAATCTAAAGAAATTCACGAAAAAATCAGGAAGAAAATTCGAGAGACAAAAGAAAGGTGGATCTTTGACAGGTGGAAGGAAATACTCGTACAAGATCTGGATGAAAAGAGTTATAGCCACAGAACAATAACTTTAATAAGTCACATACTTAAAACATTCTTGAAAATTAAATACATACTTTAATATTAAAACTTTTGAATATATGTTCTCACTTAGTGACACATAATTTGGAATTAGAAATGGTATGTTCATTAGATAAGCTTCGTTCGGTTTGAATGTGCTGGAAAAGAGATGCATGGATATGAATCAGGACACATACTTATGTTTGTAGACTTGAAAAGGCATTTGATAAGGTAAAATGTAAACAATAACACAAGGTAAGATAGAGTTAACAACCAAATCACTCAAATATCAAAATATAGAATGGGGTCTCCAGGTTTGTGTGCTATATCCAGTATTCTTTTATGTATTTTCAATTAACTTACGTTTTACAGATGAAACAGTAATAATGACGAATAACAACAATTATTGACTGAACGTAATGTAACACTTTATTGTGTAATGTCATGAATCTTCTTCTTCCTCTTTATAAGCAATTCTGCTTGTTCATTGGCGGATTAGTACCTCTATGGAAGGTTGTCACTCCATGTTTTGCGCGGTCGTCCGATACTTCTTCTGCCGATTGGTGACTTATCTCTTGTTATTTTGACGACACGGGTCTCCTCCATTCTGCTTATGTGGTTATTCCATTCTTTTTTCTATTTTGTGTCCATTCATTTATACACTGTACGTTACATTTTCTTCTAATGTCTTTAAATCTCTTTCGATTCCTCAGTGTATTTCCTGTAATTCTTCTCAGTACTCTCATTTCTGCCGTTTCCAGTAGCCTTTGCGTTGTGGAAGTGTCGGGTCTTGTTTCTGAGTCATATGCCATTATTGGTCTTACACTGGCTTTATAAATTCTTGATTTCATCTCAGTGTTAATGTATCTGTTTCGCCATATAGTGTTATTAGGGCATCCTGCCAGTCTATTTGCTTTTTGTACTTGATCTTCCACTTCTTTGTCCAGGTCTTCATAGCTAGACAGTGTAATTCCCAGGTATTTTATTTCCATTACTTGTTCAATGTTGATGCCATCAATTTCTATTTTACATCTTGTTGGTTCTTTGGTGACTACTATTGTTTTAGTTTTCTGAGATGAGATTGTCATATTAAATTCTTTTGCTCTTATGTTAAATCTGTGGACCAGTCTTTGCAGAGTATCTTCATATGAATCAGAGTATTTTAATTTCTTTGTTTCCCATTCTGTATCCTCTTCCTTTGTTAACGCTTTTGATGATTTCTTTTATGATCAAATTGAAGAGCATGGGGTTCAATGAATCCCCTTGGCTTATTCCGCTGCCTATTTCTATAGGTTCTGTAAGTTGTCCATCTATTCTGAAATTCCATTTTGTTGGTAGATATTTTTGATAGTTTTTATAATATTTAGGGGAACTTTTATACAGAAGATGGATTACATCTTTGAGTCGTACTTTATCAAACGCTTTCTTTAGGTCAATCAGACACAGAAATGCTGGTCTATTATACTCTAGTGATTTCTCAGTAATTTGCTTTATAACGAATATTACATCTGTACACGATCTTCCACTACGAAGACCCTGTTGTTCATCGGTTAAACTTATCCTTTGATTTATTAGCACTTGTAAAACTTTAGTTGCAAGTTTTAGCGTAGTATTTAACAAGTTTATACTGTAGTTTTCTGGCTGTTTTTTATCTCCTTTTTTGAATAGTAGAATTAGTTCGCTCGTTCTCCATTCTTCCGGCATTTTATTGTGTTTTATAATTTTATTAATTAATGTTGTTAATGTCATGAATACGGTCTTAAAATCAATTCGAAGAAAACTAAGTCCATGGTCCTGAGTCATGTTTAAGTCAGTAGGTACAAAAATCCAATTCGTTATTGAAAATATTGTAATTGAGATCGTGGATACCGATAAATACATTTGATAACATCTAATGTAGGCCAAAGCAAAGAAATTAAGACACGTTATAGCACGTACATCATGACAAGTACAATTTAAAAAGAGTCTATGTTGTTAAGATATAATGTTAGAATTACGCCCAATGATGCTTCGATGTTACGTGTTCTCTAATCTACACGCGTAGAGCCGTGGGTCCTAAAAAAAGGCACATACCTAAATAAATTGGACACCTTTGAATCACGGTATGACAGAAAAATTCTACGGATCTAATTGACTGAAAGAGTGATAATCGTGGAGGCCGGAGGGATAGAAAATGAAGAAGAAATAATATTGACTATCAAAAGACGAACATTTGTGTATTTAGGAAATTTGATGAGATTGAAAAATACAGTACTGTGCGAATAAATGGAATCATAGGCTGTCTTAATAAAAAAAAACAGTGTATTTAGGAAAAAGTTATATTTTGACAAAACTATAAAGGCAAACTTACATTATTTAGTAGGACATATGTCTCTCTTTGGGAGCAATTACTTTTTTTATCCGTTTTGGCATAGATATTACGAACTATGAAAGTTCGAAACGACACCGGAATGACCGCTTCTATCATTTTTATTTTTGTAGTACAGTCGATTTTGCGCAGTCTAGCTTTGCAAATGGCCCATAAATTGTCAACGGATTGAGGTCTGGCGAATTACCGTTCCAATCTAAAACATTAATCTTCTTATTTTTGAAATATTCCATCATTTGCTTTGACTTGTGACAAGACACAGAGTTCTGCTGATGAATCGCTCCTCCTTGGGGCTGACATTTTTGGAGTTCTGTGTCCAAACGCTGTTCCAACATGGATTTGTATTTTTGACTGTTCATCATGCCTTTGAATGGTACCAAACATACAATCCCCATGTATGAAAAACATCTCCTAAATATTTTTTTGGCTGGATGTTTTACGGTTTGATCAATATGAGATAGTGTAAGGTTTTCATTGTAAGATTTCCTGACGAATTTCAACCGCTGTCCCTGAACTATAAAGTGAGTTTCATCTGTAAATAGGACTTTTCTCCAGTCGTCTACAGTCCAATTAGTATTTTTTGGCCCACAATAGCCCCGTTTATGCTTCAAAATCTTGCTTACTACCCCCTGACTCAAGTTCTATACAAGTTCATGCGATTTCTCTTTGTGACATAAGTAGAGGTGTGTTCAACGTGATAATCTTTTCACGCTTCCTAGGCGTAATATCCATGATGGAATCGAACGAAACAAACTCACTAATTACCGAAAACAACACAAAATAGTACAAAACAACACAAACTTACATGTAGGACATGTCCTACAACACCTTCAAATAAAAGGCAGAGATAAGTAAGGTTATATTTTTAATGATTGATCAGTTGTTTATGTGTGGACAGTGTTGCCAACTGTGAATATTGAATAATGTCCATTAATTTGCACAATACTGTACTTATTATTACAACTCATTATGCAAGACAAAATTCGGGGAAACCTAAATGTGGGAAAACGAAGGATATCCTGGGTTAAGAACCTGAAGTGAATGAAGCGCTACTACACAGAAGTACACAGTATAACAGTAATACACAGTAATTTAAGATGATTTTATTCTTATTGTCTTACCCAATATCTACTAATAATATTATTAATTATTTAACTACTAATACTAATAATTATTATAAATAATAATTTAATTCTAATCTGTCTACCATTATTTGTTTTAAGAGAATGACTACAACCACTACGCCACAGAAGCCAAAACCTACCCAGCCCTCATCCCCGAGAGACTTTTTCCGTAAACTTTATGGCGACCTCGAACCAAAGTCATCGCAGGAGGAGGAGGCCAAATATCCCATCACTCTCAAGAAAACCGACAGCGATATTGTAGCTCCTATACCAATTCTGGCTACGTCCACTTTGCCCTTTATACTTCCACATGCCAGTGATTCTCAACTCGCTGTAGCTGCAGCAGGATTGTCAGCATTTTGTAAGTCATTTGTTTCATTTTATACAAAATATATATTTACAATATAATTGTTTCAAACTTGAAATATTAAATAATTTTGTGTTGTTCATAACGAAAATAAAATATGATGATTTAGTTCTTTATATCCTTAGATATTTAATATAAAAAAATAAAAAAGATACATTCAGTCCGTAATTTGTGATGAGCAAAATTTATAAAATGTATATGTATACATTTCGGCTCTGGTACACTATTCAAAAATAGGACATTTCTTTATGTCTTTAGTTTTTTTAGTTAAAATTTAATATATACAAAAAAAGAGGCACAGTAGGCGGTACTGCTACTGAGTACTGAAATTGATAAAAAATAAAGATTTTTGAAGACAGCAGATTGAATGCATTCCCTACCAATATACCTAGGATCTTGAAGAATATCTTCAAAAGAGTTGGAAACTGAAATGTTTTAAGTTTTTACAATATCCTCAATTAGCCTTAGGTGCACATCAATAGCCGACTCTCCCTTAATCTTTTTTGAGTTATTATGAATTCTGATTTTTTTTTTTTATTGTATAATGGCTTTGGCATAGCCAATTAGCCAGACTATTTGTGGTAATTACAATTTTTGATTTTATTACCTAAGCCTATTTATAATATAAATTTACAGGAAGTAATATGTTGGTATACACATTCAATTTTTGACATATTTACAATTTTTGATTTGAATACCTAAAACTACTTATAATTTAAATTTACAGGATGTTATGTATTCGTAGATACATTTTAATATCTACTTATTATTTGAAAAAATAATTGTATTTAAATTGACAGGCAATGAACAATTTAGCTCAATTAGTTTTTCATACATCATTTTGATACTTTGTTTGTACTGTCCACACTCCAATATAAAGTGCTGCAGATCTCCCACTTTACCACAGGAGCAATATGGGTTATCAGTAATACCTATGCTGTGTTTGTATGCAGGAGTGAGTGCGTGGTTTGATCTTATTCTGTTTATTGTTTTTATAAATAACCTATTTGTCTCATATTTGAACCATCTCTCATTGGGTATTAGTGGTTGGCAAGCTCTAAAGTTTATTCCAGTTGTACTTTGGTTGTATAAACGTTGCCATCTTTGTTTGCAGTTGTTTCTACTGATATTATCTATGTCTGCTACTGGAAGAAGTATGTATGATTTAGCTAATTTGTCGACTTCTTCATTTCCTAATATTCCAGAGTGTCCTTGTAACAAATTACAATCGAGCTACCTGCGGAAATAATATCATAATGTAACTTCTTTATTTCTATCTCAATATGGTTTAGGTTTTTTGTGGTTTTGATAGAAGTGAGTTTGTCCATAATGCTTCTACAATCAGTCAGAATGATATAATTATTCATACCAATAGAGGCTATATATTTTAACGCAAGAAATAAAGCTGATAGTTCGGCAGTATATATTGAAGCTTTATTGGGCAATCGACATGATTCTTTGTAATCAGAATTCCAGTGATATATTGCACAACCCGTTTTATTTTGAATTTTAGAGCCGTCAGTAAAAATATATTGAAATGCAGGCCACTTATCTTTAATTTTTTTATTGATCATACTTCCTGGAAGATTTGAATCCATATAATATGTTTCTATTATCTTAGAGAAGAGAGTCTTAGGAGGTTGTGTATAAATTTATGGTATTTTATTTTGATACAATTGTTCTTCAAATATTGTTAGTTTCCTATAAATTTCAACGTATATGGGAGTTTTTTTGTTACGCCAATATTTATGGTTTAAGTCTAATATATTCAAGTTACGAATATTTTTTAAATAGCTGGAGTTTTTTGATATAGCTCTAGCTATAAACTTATCTGTACAAAACTGTCTGCGTAGTGTAAGGGGTGGATCTTTAGCTTCAATTTCAATAATACTAATAGGAGTACATTTTAAGTAACCAAGACATAGCCTCAAACATTTATTCTTTTGGGTTTCAATTTTATTAAGACGTTCTGTTGACGCAGACCCATATAAATGACAACTATAATCGAAAGTTGGTCGAATCATTGAGCGATAAAATAGCAATGCAATATTCGGGTCAGCTCCCCAATTGGTTTTACAAAATTCTCTAAGGATATTCATGGAGTTTTCCGATTTTTTTATAATAGAATGAATTTGATCCTTCCATAACAGTTTACGATACAAATATGTGCCTAGATATTTTACACAATCTTTGATTGTACAAATAGTTTTCTAATAAATAATATTACAATTATTCAATCAGTGTCTCAAGAAAAATGATCAATTTTAATTTATACAATCGAAAAAAATAATGAATGTAAAAAATATTTTATTTTTATATCGGCGTCCCACAAAATTTGGCGCCACAGCTTGCAAACAGTCTAACTTGAAACCAAGAAGTTTTTTGAGCAAATCTATACCGAAAAGACATCACAAAATATGGCTTTTAATTTTAATCTTAAATTTTTCTCATTAACATTAATTGAAGGGTACAGGGGAAAAAGGAGGAATGTCACTTTTGTTTAATTTTTCAGGAGAGCATTTTTAAAGTTATAAGCTAATATTAATGATATATTTTGTTATATATGGTAATTTTTTTTTAAATCATACGTTTGGTATGTTTAAGCTATGGTTTAAACATTTTCATGTAATTTGGATAGCGATAGGACACCACATTGTAATAAATACCTAAGAAATACACTTTCGCTGATTAACAAGGGGGAATGTCTCTTGTTTTAATGCATAGTGAATTTAATTTAAGAAAAGTAACAAAAATCAAAGGATATTATAATTTTGCTTACCTTACCAACCTTGGCTTCTCGGAGAGGTCTAGTTTTAAAGGGACATTTCTTGGTGTAAGTTTTGTTCAGGTGGTTTGACCATTTCCTAAATAGCAGCTTTATTAAATTAAGAGGAGAAAGTTTCACTCTGGCTTGACGAAAAATCTCCATCCATTCATTTGACTGCTCTACTTTAGCTTTTTCGTTAATTAGGCCCATATTCTTATCTGTTTTAAGATAGGAATGGCATCTTATAGGAAAAAATATTTTTATTTCATCAAATCTTTTTTTCGTTCTGCACTAGGTTGTGGAGAAATCTTAAAACAGTATAATTATTGTTTTGTCCTCTGCATGAATCACAGAATATGGAAATACGTCGGACATTTATATCAAGATAATTGTATAAGAAATCATGCAACATTGACCAGACATCATCACTACCTTTTTCCCTACTGTTTCAGGATAAGTATTAAATTTACTGGCTCCGGTTGATAAAGTGTGGATATTAAAACTATACAAAGAAAGTTGGCGCCTGTAGTAGACGTCATTTGTAGAAATGTTGGGTGTTGGTAGGTTTTTCTGGAAATCAAAACAAATTGCTTCTTCATTGCTGCTTTTCCTGCTTCTTTTTGTAGCTTCTCGTTTTCTCTTATAAAATGTGTACGCTTTCAATTTATGGAGTTTATTTTCATTGTCTAAGCGCCTTATTTCATTCTCCAGCCTAAGATCACCATCATGAAATAGTATTACCCTTTTCAACTTCTAGGTTCTTTATTTTCACTTGGAACTCATCACATGTACTGCATGTATTTTGCCTGAGATACCCAAATGGTAACTTAAATTCGGTTGAGAAAATTGTTCTGTAAGTTTCGTAAGACACTTTTAAATTTGGATAGTTTTTAATATACATTTTGTGCATTTTATTAATAGTTAGTTCATCTGGTAAGTATTTTTTGGAAGATTCTACCTTGGAAGTTATAATGGCCTTTTCTGCCTTTAAACGAACTAATGTAGTTCGTTACTGCTTCTCTTTCTTCTTTGGAGAGTTTCCTAGGTCTTGAAGAATGCTTTCCTCTTTGATCTCTTGGAAACATGCCAAATTCTTTTAAAGGTTTTTGAAGGACCTTTATCTTTTTCTTGGTCATACCATGGATGGCCATAAAAGCTTTAAAGCAAACCTGAACTTCTTTTATTGTATTCTCATCATTTATAAACCTTACTCTACAACTATATACGGCATCTTTAAATTGAGCGTTCTCTTCCATTTGACGTGAACGTCAGTTTTGAATTTGTTGTGTGGTAATTAGACCACATAAATATGAGTTTTGTTCATCAACAGAATACATTTAACAAAATCGCTTCAAAATACTGTTCCTACAGCCTTCAGAAACATTTTGAAATGAAAACATTGCAATCTTTTACAGTGATAGTCAGGTCTGGAACATGGCTTTGTAATCTAAGTTTTTACTTACATCAGTCATGCGGCCAAATGATCTTTTTTTCTTACTTAACTTTACATTTGCTGAACTGCTTACATCCATATCACTTATTTCTTCATCACTTGGCATAGTAAAATGATTTTGTATTAGTAACTTGAAGAAACTAACCTCAAATATTACACCTCAAAGCAGCACACGAAAACAATGAGTAACAATAAAAGCATCTTAATTTGTTTCTGCATGATTCACAACTGACATTCCCCCTTCTTAACCGGTAACATCCTGACATTCCCTTTTCTTCTCCTGTATAGGTATTTATTATTCGTGTTATCACATGACAAAACCCAATTTTAACCAGTGCTATTTATTTACAGTAAAGTACAGAATATAACCTATCTAATGAATTATTATAACAAAAAATGAAAATTTCTGACATTCCTCCTTTGTCCCTTGTATCCTTCAATTGGTAACCACTTCATCGCCTAATCAAAATTATGGCATTATGATGCTGCATTACGAGACGTTCAAAGATTTGATAGGGGTTCTATAATACCATACCTTGGATAAGCACCAAAAGAAAATACGACCTTCCCGCTTTTTGTTCCGTTCAATTATTTATATCATATATCATTATATTTATTTATATGTCCATCTCTCATTCATTAAATTTAAATTTTCCTCCGTTAGTATAACACTAGTTATCAACAATGACTTATATATTATTATGGAGATACGTCATTGAGAAAATTCGACGTTAGAACTTCGACTCTTCTCAATATGCGACATTCCGTGGGTTGATAAATATTTCCTCCCACATTTCCTACTCCACTCGTCACTGGCAACAATGCTTTCCATTCTGAATTCTTCAGCTGTGCAAAACTAATCCCATCATAATAATATTTTACATTTTCATATTGTTATGGACTTAACTGTTCTCTCTTTATCTTTCGATTCGGTGCTGTGAGAACGGACACCTTGCAATTTTGCGACTTCAAATCTGTTCCATCAAATCTACCCAATCGTAAAATATTTCCCGGTTAAAACTCATTTTATTTTATTTTTAGGTTTATATTTTTTATTAGTAATAAATATCTAACACTACAATGTCTCTTTTGGTTTATAAACTTCCACATTTCTTTTTATACTCCATATTATCGGCAACTTCATTTATATAGCCATATAGGTTATTTTTAGATAAATTGCTACTCTCATTGAGGTTTTTTTTTATGATAATAAATTAATAACATTTTTTCGGGATATCATTACACCAAAAGAAGAACAAGTTTTCGAACGAAGTTTTTTGTTTTTGAAAAACTAAACATTTTTTGGAAGTTTGGCTTTAATGTTACCATTTTATTTTATTTTTCATAACTAGTTAGAGAAAGCAACTTAATAATATCATCGTCATTCTGACTTTACAACCCTACGTGGGTCCTAGCCTCCTCAAGAATTTCCCTCCAGTCGTCCCTATCCATCGCCTTTCTCCGCCAAGCACGTATTCCCATATTTCTCATGTCTTCATGGATGTTATCAAGGAACCTTGTTCTAGGTCTTCCTCTTCTTCTCTAACCAATGGGTCTATCAAGGAGCGTTTTTCTAGCTGGGTCATTTTATTCCATTCGCATTACATGCCCTAGCCACCTCAGACGTCGTATCTTAATATGTTTTACGATATCAGGTTCCTGATATATTCTATAAAGTTCGAAGTTGTGTCGTCTTCTCCACACTTCATTGTCATTTCTCCATAAATTCGCCTTAGTACTTTTCTTTCGAAACATCCTAACATGTTTTCATTATTTTTTGTTAGAGTCCAGTTGTTTTGTAGAGTTTTATTTTTGTATTTCTCGATATAATTGCGGATTTAAGGAGGAGATTGAGCTCAAAATAACATCTGTTGGCAAATTTTCAGTGTTAAGGAGCGCTCCCAGGTATACAAATTCGTTCACTGCTTCGATGATGTCGTTTTCTATAACAAGTGGTCGTAGTATTTGTGGTTGCATGCTTATTTTCATATACTTCGTTTTGTTGGTGTTTATTATTAAACCCATTTTTGTAGCTGATTCTTTTAATGCTACATACGCCTTTTGTACGGCGTTTTCCGTTCTTCCAACAATATTCATATCATCAGCATAGGCCAGGATTTGCACTGATTTATTATACATTGAACCAGTGGTTGTGATTTGTGACATACGTATTACTTTTTCCAGAGCCAGATTGAAGAGTATACAGGAGAGAGGGTCTTCCTGACGCAGCCCGTTATTTGTTTTAAAAGGTTTAGACAGATCCCCCTGAACTTAATAATATTTAAAAGTATTATAGTTATCTTCACTAATAATGTTAATGGAGCTGAAGCTTAATTGTCCAGCCTTGAATCAATTGCCGTAAAAACTAGCCTGAAGATAGTATTGTATTTATTTATTTAGAAGTTATAAGTTTACAGCACGATAATATCTTATCAACTAAACTAATTAATATCAGCGCTTTTTATATATACAAGTTATTATGTACTACAATAATCTGGAATAGTCCACCTCTATTTCGCTTGCATTAACGCCTCGGTTCTGTCCGCGAGTCGATATATCATGAACATTCTGGAATACAAATCATCTCATCTCGAGATGCAACTGTTACATGGGGGGCTATTTCGTTACAGTATTATTATATAATAAAACTGAGTTTATTACAAACATCAAGAATGCACCCTCTTATATGCAACAAGAAAAAGTCAAACAGTCGAAAAAGTTTAAATACCTTGAGACGTGTATTACATCTGGCTTTACAGTTCGGGAGAGTCTTCGCCGCATCCAATATATCCCTCCATCTTGCGCTTCAATTTTCCTTTGTTGTGCCCCAATCCGGTACACTGGGATGACCTACTGAGCTTCTACCTTCTGGTCTTTCAAAAAACACTATCTTTAGCACTCTGTCTACCTCTGTAAGTGCTTGTAGCGACTTTGTCAACTTTCGAACAGTCACATCTGAATGTTTAAATATGGTGAAGAAAGGACCACTGCGTCAAATAAAAGATAGGAAAATTTTAAGAAAAATCTTTCAACCAAAGAAAATGACTAATTCTACCGAAGACACAATCATGAGTTATATGAGTACTTGGATGACATTATTATCAACATGAGAAAATGAAGAGTGATGTTTTACGGTCACCTAGAACGTATGAATCCTCAAAGACTTAGCTATAGCATTCACTTTTCAATCTCAAGATCAAGATCATCATCTTATTCAAAATGGTCAAGCTGGGTAAAAAAAAATTATTATAAACCGAAATTTCACCTGGTGATCTCCGAGATCACCAGGTGAAGTTGGATTCTACTAATAACCTTATCCCTCTCACTATCCCAGCTCCTCGCTACACTAGCAAGTGGTAGCAAGAAAGGAAAGAGAAACATTTCATGAAAGTAAAAACCTACTGGCAGAAGAGGAAAACGCAGTCATAAGAAAGATGAATAAACCTTCCGGTAAATATAGGCCTGTTAAATATCAGACTGAAAATAAAGAAAAATAGTTGCAAAAAGTCGCCATTGAATAGATCTTCATTTGCAAATTTTCATTATTACAATTGCGAGATCAAATTGTTTATTCCCAAAAAGGTGCTTACTGTATGGTGTTTTCTTCTTCTTAATCTTTCCTATATTCCTCCATTTCCCTCTATTCTCTGAGAACATTATCATCCGTGTATCTTGTAGGGAATCTGTCTCTACCTTTTTTACCATCTGACACATAGTATTGACTCATTTATTTTCTGGATAACTCAAGGCATTTTAAGCATTCGTCTCCAACAGAACATCTCGAATGCATCTCTAAGCCTTTAGTAGCAACCAAAATACGCAATGTCTCAATTGTTTCTCGCTACTTTTTCCATATCTCTCTTTAGTTTCTCTGTGTCCTTAATCGGATCAAAATATTGCAAATCAGTGACTCATCTTATTCTTTTTCTTTTGGCCTTATTACCCTGGGCTAGTCTTTGCCTAACTGTTTTTTTACACGCATTCATAACTTTCTTGCCATCAAGTCATACATTTCTGGATCTTCTCACCTTTCCTTTTTCTGATCATGGTTTCCATTACAAAATTTTATTTTTTGTTGTGTGTTTTCTGGCTTCTAAACATACTCCAGCCTTGCTGGCTTCAGACTGTTTTATAAATCGTACAAAGGCTCATCGTCCAAGTATAATGATGTTCTTGTATTGGATCATATACTTTTCTACTATCTTTCTTTGAAATGTAATGAGTTGGTCCTAATCGTTTTTTGACATTATCCAGGTCTATTATCCATCAAATTAGTGTTTTGAAATTTGATCGTTTTCTTTTCTATGACTTTAATACTGTTGGATCAAAAGTTGCTCGACAGATTATGTCACTGCGCCCGCGTCATGTAGTTCTTGATAAATGATGCATAGGATCAGTCAATTATCTGATGATCTTTATCTAATGATTTTATCTGAGATGCTCACAGATGACTTTTTCTTTGATTGTCAACTAAACAACCAGAACTAAAATGAAAATTTACTTGAGATATTTTATTATGCTACTTGCTACTATATACATACCAAATCGTATAAATTACATATGAGAAATAGCATAACATGGTCTTCTCCTTCTGATGATTCCCTTTTGTCTCAGAAAAGTATTTCTGTGTGTTTATAGTGTAGTTTAAACGGGATCCTATTGTGCTATCCCGTGGGCACTTTGTTGCTAAAATGTAAAACCCATTTTTTAGGGTTAGGACTTTTGGTTCATCAGGAAACAAGATTGAATGAACTCATTGAAGATGTGACCATACCGAGGCAATTGGTAACCAATAAATTCGTTCAATTTGCCGCTGACAACATTGAAATTTTGTAAGAGACTTTGGACAAAACACCTACTTTTCACGGAACCCAAATTGCTGCCTTCCAGAGAGGCCCATTCAATAAAAAAATACCTGGACAATTTAAATTTTTGCAGTATAATTAGAAGCTGGCAATATTTAATGAATTTCATTCCATTCACAAAATTTATTTTAATAAATCAAAAAGAAAAGTACGAAGGTAGAAAATGGCGAAAATCTTAATAACAAGATATCGTAACATGGCGCGGTGCATTTGCAGAATGAGGATAGGGATCAAACCGTTATCGGGTAGGGGTCAGGATTTTATAAACTGACTTTGGAGGATAAATCAGATGTAACGACCTCTAGCTACTTACCTGTACTACCCGATGACTCGTCAGAATATGATACCGTTTGGACTGTTATCATAAAATGCAGTGAAATTGCTAAGAAGCTAAATACAGATACACTATACTGAAGTTTGATCAAGCGATCTACTATAAAGCTTAAAAGCTCCAGTGGTCCCAGCCGGATGACACAAAGAATGTGATTATTCATCTAGGTGGATTCCACATTGCCATGAACTTCCTCAAAATAATTGGTCAGTTCATGACAGATTCTGGACTTGCTCATGTATGGTTGGACAGTGGTCTCTATGCACAGTCCACAATTGATGGTATTTTATCTGCTAAAAAATACAATAAAGCTATACGAGTCCATAGATTGACGTACGAATCTCTGTCAAGATTGTTAATAATTCTTTATAAGAAGTGGCTTTTAGAGTGTGGCAGTCCTTCTGTACATTATATTTACTTAATTTATCTTTGTATATCGGAAATCATCGATACTCTCTTAAGAAAAGAAGACGTTATGCAACTTTTCGATAAAATCTTAACTCTAACTCGTGATCTTTTGGCAGAGTTCGTTGCAGCTCTAACTGCCACGGGCAAATACTGGAATTTTTTTTAAGCCCTTCTCTCTATTTGCATTGCCGAATATAGGCCTCCCCTAATTCTCGCCATTCATCTCTGTCGTTTGTAAGACGTTTGCACATTGGTCCTGCAGTTCTTTTAATATCGTCGCTCCAGCGCATTTGCGGTCTTCCTCGTGGTCTTTTGGCTTCATATGGTCGCCAATTCCCGATTTCTTTATTCCACCGGCCATCCTTAAGATTTAAATACTGGAATACATACTTGGAAATAGTAGATATTCTATTTGCTGAAAGAAGATGAAACTGGTAAATACATTTGTCTAGTTTTCGAAAAATGCTGCCTTACTTCTTCGCATTTGACCATAGGAACTATTCTCGTTGGGGAACGATATATTTGTTAGACATGTACAAACTTCCTAAGGAAGCTCCAGAAGTTCACGAAGGATTTACGAAAGGAAATTTTGTTGTGAAACGTTTGAATGGAAACTTTAACCAACTATCTGTAAATCAAGCTCTAGAATACATTTCGTGCATCATTAGACCATTAGACTAAGCAACAACTCATCAAGTCAAAACGTAGACGGTGGAAAAAACGGATGAAAACTGATGAAGATTCTGTACAAAAACTTCACGATGAGTTTTTACGATTTAATGTATTTTCCAAAAATGAAGATCGTCTTCTCGTAATTTCAACTAATGAAAGTGCATTGCCAAATGTTCAAACATCCTTACTAAATATACAAAAAATTTCAGAAGAGTGCTTAGCAAAATTTCTTGATACTGTTGAAACTCCCAATTCAGCAAACGTTGAATATTTAGCATTTTAATTCTAATTTAAGTTTCTCAAACAAAGCTGCATATAACATCTAAGTAAAAAGAAGAATATTTTAGTATAAATATAGAAAAATGACCTTTTTTGTACATCTTTTAATTTTAAATATCGAAAACTATGTTATAATAATGTATTTAAGAGAATCCTCTCCACAACAAATCGGTTTGTTAGGGGAGGAAGTAAGGGTAATCTTTTTTCACGTCCGTAAGGTCGCATATGTCATCCTGGGTCGATTGATGAGTGGGTAGATGAATTTATGTATGGATGCAGTGGCCGAATTCACACGATACTAATTACATATCATTATGGTTACAATGGGCTGCGATGATACGAGAATCGGTGTTTAAGTAACTAATCAAGCGTGCTTCCTTACTTGGTGTCTGATTTCGTGTTTGTCACAGATTTTGCAGAGTTTATTAAATATTCGGGTGGGATATGCATTGGGGAGTGATTCTCAAATCGGAAATTTGTTTGTTTCGAAGAATTAAGATGCGAAAGTTTAAAAATCAAGAAGGGGTTACGTGTATTTAATATTCTTCTTAATATTTTTTGTATCTTTATAGGTATTATACTATATTTTTTTATTCTTTTATTCTACAATTTCAATTCCACTCTTTTAATAACAATAAAACATATTACAATTACAACCCAAAGATCGCGTAAATTTTCCATTAGATTATATGATTTATTGATAAAGTTTGCAACATTTAATAAAAATATAAAATATAAGCTTACAAAAAAAATACAATGATAATTGTATTTAAAAAAATTGAGTATAGTATTCATTTGACATCTGTCAAGTAAATATCGTATCGATAGCAAATGAATAAAGCCACAATTACGGTGATGACGAAAAATCTATTATGATAAAAGTTTCAAAGTTTTTACTTACAAAATTAAAATCCTATTGAGATGGGGTATAAAAATTTTATATTCACAAATAGTTAAACTGCTAAATCTTTAAATAGTCAAAGCACTCTTGGACCGTAATGTCAGATGGGTGTGTGGAAATCATCGAGCAAAAAAACAAAAGAGGGAATGTAAAGGTAGTGGGGGCAAAAATATCGTTAGACAGGAAGTGCCATCTTGAGAGGCCAAATTAAACAAGGAAAGAGAGTCTTTCCTTGTTTAAGAAATTAAATTTAGTTGGGTTATGTTATTATTTGTCCCAACTGTCACATGAAATCTTATTTATATTGAAGTTTTTTAACAATTGTTTCACATTTTAGACTGTTATCGTTAATATTTAATTAAAATTTTCTCTTCTAAAAGACACATTCTGAAAACTATTTTATAGCTACTGTTAATAAGTGTCGGAAAATTTAAATTTGGCGCATTCGCATTTCCGGATATGTCTGCCATCAGATGCCACTTTTTTGGTCGCCTTTTCATAACGATTAGATTCTCTCTTTTGTCTTTTTGCTCGATGGTGGAAATATAGAAAAAGACTATATGTTTTCCCAACTGACAACACCAAGTGAGGCATTAGCTCAACAAAATCAATTTACTGAGAATCATACAAGAAGCCAAAATGAGCAGATGTTATGCGAGATTCTCAAGCAATAATAGACACCGGAAGAGAAAAAACAGTAATAATAAAAATAAAAAATGGACAAGGAGATGCGCTCTCAACGGTAAGTACTATTTATTCAGGTCGTCGAAAAATCTGTCAAACGCAGGAACTACAAACAAGAATGCAGTATAAATAATAGGATATGCGGACGATATAACCATAGTAGCAACAGATAAAAGGCATTAAAGAAAACCTTCCAAGAAATAGAAAATGAAGCCAAACTGAGAGCACTGGAAATAAATGAAAATAAAAAAAAATAGATGAACGTAAGCAAGAAAAAGGAGACACAAATGACATAACTGACAATAGATATACACAGTTTCGAATAGGTTGAAACATTCAAATATTTGGAGTACTAGTCAACAGATGAAATAAAAGTGTAGATATGAAAAGAAGAATTCAAGCGGGAAATACAGCGTTTTATAGAAATAAAAAAATGTTTAGAGATAAGAAGATAAGCCGGAACACAAAAATGAAAATCTACAAAACGACGATAAGACCAATAGTACCTAGTATATGCTACAAAAACATTTACATTAACAGCAAGAGAAGAAAAGCAATTGAAAGTTTTTGAGAGGAAGATTATCAGAAAAATACTGGGACCAAAGAGGGAAAACGAAGACGATGCAAGACAATGGATGAATCAGGAAATACAAAAATGGATGGATCAAGAGAATATAGTTAGAGCAATAAAAGCACAAAGAATTAGATGGTATGGACACATAATGAGAAGAGAGAAGATCAATCCGTTAAGAGTTATAACGGAATCGATACCACCAGGTAAAAGAAGCAGAAGCAGACCTAAACTGAGATGGAGCCAACAAGTGGAAGAAGACTTATGGAGTATGGAAATTAGAAATACAGAAAGGACAATCAAAGAGAGAGAAGAATGGGGAAAAGTAGTGGAAACAGCGAAGTCACACCAGAAACTGTAAAACCAAACCTAGAATGGCATGATCTCTCACACAAAAAGAATCTTCAAGTGAGTACAAGTAACACACATTGGTCAAAGATTTTCCTTTTGAGGCATATGGATAGATCCAATTTAAATACATAGTTTAATTTACCAAACATGGGAGATCCGTGGGAGCTTGCATATATGGTTATCTCTGCCCAATCGATTTTCATGCCGTAGGTAGTTATACGATGTAGTCTGCACAATATCCCTTCTATCAACAGCAATATTTCGATTTAGCACCAGATTAGTCATTATTGGCGTCTTTTTCATATTAATCGTTAGTGCGACCTCCAAGGAAGCGTGATATAATTTTTCAAACATTATTATTGCATCATCCACACGATAGGCTATAAGGATGATGTCATCTGCAAATCTCAAATGACTGAACTTCTCTCCATTTATGTTGATACCATGCTCGTTCAGATGTGCCTTCTTACAAGTATGTTCTAAAAGCGTCGTCCGTGAATAGCTTTGGGGAGATTATGTCTCCTTGCCGTACTCCTCGCTGTATACATAATTTATTTGTTTCTTGTTCAGATAGTCGTACGCCAGCTGTGGTATTTTGGTAGATATATTTGATTATGTTAGTGTAGCGATGGTCTATTCGGCATTCTGCCAATGCTTTTAACATTTTCTAATAGCTTATGGTATCGAATGTTTTCTCGAAGTCGACAAATATCAGTGCCAATGGTTTGTTGTATTCTGCAGACTTCTGCAGGTTCTTTATCACTAGTAACTGGTCGTTAGTGCTGTATCCCGATCTAATCCAGCTTGTTTTCTAGGCTGATAGAAGTCTAATTTAGCGTCCAGTCTTTTTTTGATAATTTTTGTGAAAAGTTTTTATATGTGTGAAAGCAAACTGATAGGACGGTAGTTTTTTTAAATCTGTTATGTCTCCTTGCTTGTGTAATAAAGTAATGACTGCATTATTCCATTGAGGAGTTTTTCCTTGGTAGATGCATTTGGTGAAAAGCTTGACCAAAACCTGGATAATTTTTTTTAAACTAGTTTGATCGCTTCGATCACTACTCTCCCCTCCTCCAGGACCTTATTCTGACACTGTTACACACACATTTTAAGGACTCAAAATGGAGGTAACATCATAAAAAAAATTCGGTGACCAACCAAACCCCCCAGGCAAATTCTAGGTGCGCTACTGCGTCATCGCCAGGGTCTTTGTTATTTTTTATTTCTAGAAGTGCCGTTTTAATTTCGTTTGGAGTTATTTCTGGCATTAATTCTGATCCCTGGTTTGTGATTTTGGGTAGGCGCTGAACTTGCCTTTCGTCGGTGCTCTCATATATTTCGGGATGAAAGGATTCGACAACCTCAAGGATTTTGGTTCTATCAGTAGTAATATTTCCATCTTTGTTTTTTATTTTGTACATATTTTTGTTGCCTATGTTGTTCGTATTTCGTCTCAAAACTTTTAAACTTTTGTTTTCTTGAAATATTTTAGTTATATCTCTGGTATTGTTTTCTCTTACATCTTTTCGGACTGAACGATGAATATCTTTATTTAATTTCGTCATTGTTGTGTAGTTGGAGCAGTATTTTTCCGTCAGCTGTCTTCTTTTACCTATTAGCTCTTTGGTATTTTGGCTTAGTTTTTCTTTATGGGTCAGAACGGTCGGGCAGCACTCCGTTTCTTTTAGAGCCTTCATTATGCCATCATTTGCTTGATTTAAATCTTCTATTTCGCCTTGCAAGTCTTGTATATGTCTAGTTAGTGGATCTTCATACAGGTCGTTTTCTGGGGGAATCCATTTCTTTTTTCTTGTTTTTAGGATCATCTTTGTATCTTAGCTCGGATTAATCTGTGGTCGCTTCCCATTAAAATTTGTTGAGTACTTCCATGTCTTTGATTATTTCTTTTCTCTTTGTTATAATATAATCTATTTCATTTTTGACACTACCATCTGCACTGATCCATGTCCATTTACGCTGAGGCTTTTTATCGAAAAAAGAGTTCATCATGAATAAATTTTCCTGGTGTAAGAAGTTCAGCAATCTTTGCCCTCGTACATTTCTTTCGTCATAACCATACTTACCCATTGCTACTTGTGCATCATCTTGTTTAAACTCCATTTTCGCATTAAAGTCGCCCATAATTATTGTGTAATATGCTGGTGTGGCATGTAACGCTGTTTCTAGGTCCTCATAAAACTTTTCAATTTCTTCTTCCGAGTGGGTAGTCGTTGGAGCATATGTCTGGATTACCTTAAGGTTATATCTTGCATTTAGTTTGAAGATGAGATATACAATCTTGGGGCTTATGCTGATAATTTCAACTATATTTTGTGTGTGCTTTCTATGTATAATAAATCCTACTCCATCATTTGAAGTGTCTTCTTCACCTCTAAAATGAAATAAGTGTCCTGATTTAAGAGTAATTTGGGCTTCTCCTCTTCGCCTTATTTCACTGAGGCCGATGATGTCCCATTTTATGTTTTTCAGCTCTTCCTCCAGTTCAATCATCTTCTGGTCTGATATAAGAGTTCTAAAATTATATGAAGTAGTATGTATTTGTCGCTCTTTGTAGTAGCCTTATTTTTTCCGGGGATTCTTAGCACCCTCTGCTCCTGTTAAAACCGCTACCTTGGTTGAGGGTATTGGAGCCGCCGTAGACAGAGGGTCTTTCATGGAAAATAACTTTTGGGGTTTAAAGTTATTTAAACGCCACGCTTGGCTAGTGCGTGTTGGCGAGTTGGTTTGGGTGTGTGGGGAGGAAAAGGTGGAGATGGGAATGCTTTGGGTTTAGACATGGCTTCCCCGAGGATGGGAGTCTGGGGAAATACATGAGCTCGCCTGGGCAGGTGTGCTATTCCTGAAGTAGATCTATCCCCTTCCGGGATCGCAGAGAAGGAGAAGTATCCACCCGTTACCCCGTATAAAATCAGAGTTTGGTGTTTATTGAGAGTAAACTAAATGTAAGGACAAATACTTACTAAATCGGGATAGTATCATGAGGTTTTTTCCTCATGATTTACTATGGATTATGGAACCACTAACAGGAGAGTTTTGCTGTCATCATGGCATGTGGTTGTCTTTCTAAAGACGAATTACATGCTATGATTTTTCCGACGGATATTCTCGTTCTGAATAGCAAGTCCCCAGGAGTGGATTGTATCCCCGCAGAGCTCATCAAACATGGAGGTAACAGCATTATGCACCAAATTCACAACATAATAGTCAAAGTCTGAGAAGAAGAACAAATACCAGAGGAATGGTGCATTGGAATCATATGTCCACTGCACAAAAAGGGAGATTTGTTGGAATGTAAAAATTATAGGGGTATAACTCTTCTGAATACAATGTACAAAATATTCTCCAACACCCTGTACAGCCGTTTAAGTACGTACGTGGAAGAAATCCTTGGTGAGTATCAAAGCGGTTTTAGGCCAGGTAGGTCAACAATTGACCAGATTTTTGTGCTACGTCAAATCTTAGAAAAAACCAATGAATTTAATATTGACACGTTCCATCTCTTTGTGGACTTTAAGTCAGCGTATGATAGCGTCCTAAGAGGTAAATTATACGAAGCCATGAATGAACTTAACATTCCCCATAAATTAATAAGGCTCGTAAAAACAACTATGAGTAAAGTGATCTGCAGAGTGCAAATACAAGGCGATATGTCACAAGCGTTTGAAACATATGCAGGGTTAAGGCAGGGAGACGCGCTGGCGTGCCTTCTCTTTAATATAGCGTTAGAAAAGACTATAAGAGATGCCGAGTTACACAATAGGGGAATAATCTTTAATAAATCAACGCAGATTATGGCTTACGCTGACGATCTGGATTTGATCGCACGTACTACACGAGGACTTAAAGAGATGACTTCCACCTTATTGACAGCCGCACAAAATATGGGCCTTAAAATAAACGAGGAAAAAACCAAAATGTTAGCATCTATTCCAAATAACAGAGATAGAGCTAGAAACGCCGAAGAAAACTTCAGGATAGACCAATATAATTTTGAGCTAGTAAATAAGTTTACATATTTGGGTTCTCTCATAACAAACGATAATGACACATCTGAAGAAGTAAAACGGAGGGTACTGCTAGCAAACAAATGTTATTTTGGACTAAGCAAGCAGCTAAAAAACAGAAATTTAAGCCAGAAAACCAAACTAATAATATATAGAACACTCATCCTAACAGTGCTGACATATGGGTCAGAAACATGGACCATCTCCAAAACAGACGCAAATCTTCTGCTCGTCTTCGAAAGGAAGATACTAAGAAGAATAATGGGCGCATTCTGTGAGAATGGTATTTGGAGAAGGCGATATAATTTCGAATTGTACGAGAAGTATAAAAAAATAGTTAATGATAGAGATGTAATATCCTTCATAAAAATAGGTAGGCTTAGATGGGCTGGACATGTGTCAAGAGCAAATGAAAATTACCCACCCAGACGAACTCTATTATCGGTCCCAGTGGGAAATAGGAGTAGAGGTAGACCACGACTGAGATGGAGGGACGGTGTGGACGAGGACGCTCAACTTTATTGTCAATTTTATGTTTATGACATTCTGGGATTGTTGGATAGCCCGCAACTGACGAAATGCCCCTGAGGATGCTCTAGTGAGCGAAAGTACTTGGGCAAGATTTAATTAATAAAACTGTGCTCGATATCTGCCTTTATTTTTCCAAGTTCATTTATTCGAGCATTCAACCTCATATCAATTCTCTCGTATTAACAAAATTCAGAAACTGAGAAATGTCTTCAATCAATCTTATGATCTGGTGGATATAAAATCCGTAAGATTTAAGAGCTCTTTTACCAAGTGTGTTAGAGATCGAAGATGCATAACCTTTAACTTGGAGTATCCATTTCATTTTAATTAGACTTTCAGGAAAATTTAATGTATTTTAATTTAATTTATTTTAAGTTAATAATTTGTTTAACATTACTTAATAATTATTTAATTATTATTTAATATTTAGTTTTTAGTATTTTTGTTATGATTAGTATTCTATTTTTGTTAAACTCTGAAAAATATATCTTTTACCTTTCAGAAACAAATTTCTAAAAGAAAAGATGATGGGGAAGATTTTAACTATAAGTTTAAATGTTTAATTATTGACCTTATGCCATTATTTTTTAATTTTAAATTATGGTTAAATATGTAAAACAAAGGTTTTTATACCTAGTTAAAGTGACTATTTGCAAATGTATCAGACTCACAGATGATGATCTAATAAAACTGAATATGTTTTGATATTTTAACTAATCCTTTTGGACAATATTTAAAATATAGAAATTACAACAAAAAAAGTTTTTATACTTCCTATTAATTTTTTTTATTAGAACCATTTTGATCTAAAGCACTATTTGTCCTGTATTAAGAGTACTGAGAACGCTCTATTATTCATATAACTAACCGCAATATTATAAAATTGTTATTTCCTGTATTGGGGATGAATCAAGCATCTCTTCAGTCAACAGTGATTGACGGAAGCGGGGAAGCCCTTATAGGTGAACGAACATTATTCGATGTCACAAAAGGGCCCATATGGTCAAAACTATTAAGTTTTACACGAAACCTATTAATATTTACCTGGAGGAAGGAGGAGGACTAATTAACCGGAGATAATTCATAATTGATTTGTGCATCCGATGGAAAGAATCCCAAGAGGGGTGTCAGTCGAGAAAGTGCGAGGAAAGGAGGGTCGATTGTTGTGTGAATTTTATCAGCTTGTGTATTTAGATTAGCTAGATTAGATTTAAGTCTTATTCGATATATATATATATATATATATATATATATATATATATATATATATATATATATATATATATATAAGAAAAAGGTTAATGCATCATTTTGAGTGCGTCTGGCTATCATTAACGTAGTTACCGCTTTCTTGGTTATTCATTTTATCTGATTCCAAATAAGCCTCGACTCTAATACTACCGCACTTTACTTAAATTTAGATGTGTAACATCTAGGCTTAGAGAACCCATTCACTCTAAATTCCTCCTGCTTAGATTGCATATTTGATTCAAATGAAAATTTAAATAATGAAGAGAATTACAGGAGGAATTTAGAACAATTCAAACAATAATGGAAATCAAACAATATTGGAAAAAGCAAATGACGGTGTAATCTAGAAGCTCTAAATAATCAAGCGAAGAAATACAAACAATAAGTAAATAAAAACAAAGAAGACATAAAAACAAGCAATATCTAAAAAAATTGGAATTAAATAAAAAATCAAATATTACAAGCAGTAGATAAAATTATAAGAGTGAGAAACGATAGAACGAGCAATAAAGGATGGTACAATCAAGAATGATTTAAAGTTAGAAAGCGAAAGAACGATGAAATCCAAAAAAAACAAGATAAAACAAATTATAAAAGAGCAAAAAACATAGCGAAAACAATACAAAACAAAGACAAATATATGGATAGAGGAGGAAGCAGAAAATATAGAAAGTCAAGAATTACTTACAATAAATCAATAAAAAAATAAGAACCGGAAATATCACGTCAATGGATAGTAGCTACGAGAACAACGAAGAGCGAAAAGGTGATAAAAGAATATGAACCGAAATAGATAAAAGGAATATGGAAGGAATACTTATGCTCAAAGCAAAGCAGCGAAAGTGAAGAACAGCAAAAAGGGAGAGAGAAAAGAAGAAGTCTTCGTAAGAATCAGAAATATGCCTAAAAACAGAAAACTAAGCAAAAAAACATGACGACGATGATGATAATTAAGAATTTATATTTAATAGCAATAATTAAAAAATTTTATATCTTTATTCTCTTCCAGAGTTTTTTATTTATTTAATCCTTTAAGTTAAGCGTTCATTTTTTCATCTTCCCCTTCTTCAGGCTCTTTCTCCTATCAGAGGTTGAATATCATCATCATTATCTTATCCTTTTTGTTGCTTATAAAACCCAAAAAACCCTTTTTTATTATATGTATTTATTTAACTCATAATTATTCCATTTACTCGCATTACCAGAAAATTACAAGACACCACTCACTTTTGTAGTATTGATCAATGTTCAAGCCCAATCTCACTAAACGGCCGACTGACGCACCAATATTGGTTATAAACAACAATTTCAATTAACCAAACTGTTTATTGCTAATAACAATGGCGTCTACATTAAACCTAAATCGACGTAAAGCGTTGGAAATTCACGCCGTATTTACTTCGTCGTGTTAGAGTATTCAGAATTGTTGTAATCCGATTAGGGAAAACTTCCAACAATATTTTGATGACAATGTCTATCTCTCCCGGCAATATCTATTTGTCGACCAACGAAATCCCCGATATTAAGCCGGAATTCACGCGTTTTTCCAAAGCAGACGTATAAAATAAGATATTTATTTGTTATTTTTGAATCCCCAGCTTAAATTTATATCAGTATTATATATCACGAGAAAGATGGAGATAAAAAGAATAAGAATAGACAATGAAACCTTTAAAAATATTTTTTAGATGGAAATGTTGCTGTAAACGATTTTGTAACCTTAGTTTTCATTCATCTAATAGCATTTTTAGCAAGAAAAAACCTAGTTTATTTGAGATTTTTTATTTCCAAAGTAATATTGTCAACGAATACTATTTTTAGGAATAATTGTATAGGATAATTTGGTTTTTCTATAAAATCTATTATAAATAAATTATTTACGAAAAAAGGAAAATCTTTGACCAATGTGTGTTACTTATGGAGCGGAAACATTTACACTCAGAAAAACGGTAGTGAATAAGATTCGCGTGACTCAGAGGGCTATGGAGCGCCAGATGTTGGGTGTCTCTCTGATTTTCATGAAAATTCAATGGAATTTTCCACATTATCAGACAACCGATGGTCAAAACGTATTGTCGAGTGGAGACCAAGACAAGAGGCACTACGGAGCAGAAGACGCCCACCAACTAGATGGACTGACGACCTAAAGCGAGTTGCGTGAAGCAATAAATTGATGCAAGCCGCACAAGACAGAGACATATGGAAAGAGCTGAGGGAGACCTATGTCCAGCAGTGGGCGCATGCAGGTTGATGATAATGATGATTTACGAATTTTGTTGAAGAAGTATATGATAATCAAAATATGTACGCTTTACAATAAAAATTATCTCAAATATTACTAAAAGAAATAAAAAATTGAAAATAAATTGTTTAAACAAATTAGATGGTTTATTTAATAATGCATTTATTTAAGTAATGCATATTCGTAATGTACGCAAAAAGTACATACAAATTAAAAAGAAACGTCGAAATCCATAAACAAGAACCGGATATACAGTTAACAGCTCTTCCCCCTCCTTCGCTCCCGCGAGTTGCAAAGTCGGCCGATGTTGAGAACCACATTTTTAAGCTTTTAGACAAATCCGTTGAAAGGTAATGTTTTTCGAATTTTGCACATAAAAACTTTATAGTATGTTCTTTCAAATGACGCTAATTAGATCTCTTACTTTTTATAAACAAAGCTGCTGTGAATTATTAAAAAAGAGACTACCTTCGTCCCAAATTGTCTTAGGATAACTTTTTCTTTTTAAGATTCGTGAAAAAATACAAACTTTAAAATTAGGAACAAAATAATTTCTCTGCGGCAATGGCTAAAAAGTTATTCTAATTGTTCATAAGAAAAAAATCGACATGTTTTTGCAAAATGATTTTGCGATATTCAAAATCATTTTTTTTTATTATTTTTTTAAATATTGATATAATAAATCTTTCATAAGCTATCCGTAGAATTACTGTAAGTTCATTATTTTCTGACTTATATTGTTGCAAAATTTTTTAAATTGGAATAAACAAATAACATAACTTTTAAACTATTTGATCGATCACGTTGAAATTTTGATCACGTTTTAAGCACCACAAGTCACAACATTTCATGTAATATAAAGGTTCTAAGTTCATTTTTAAAAAAGTTATTATGATTTATAAAAAACCAAAATTTCTGACTCATTTTGCAACTTTCTAAGCAACAAATAAGAATAGAAACATTAAAAAACGGCATTTGGGAGGTTTTTATATGACAGTTTCTTACTCCTAAATTTGTTTCAAATGCTTTACTTTTTACTGATAGACGAAAAAAACAAAAATTAACCATTTTTTGACCTTAATATTTTAATAACCGATTACTGCAGGAAACATAGTGGTTCTTCTTATTTAGGTGTGACTGTCGTTTGCTTGGCGGGGAGAGGGAGTTTGTTAGTGACAGTGTTAGAGTTAATGAAATATGAACCAAATGTTACAGTGTTAGAAAATTTGTCGGTTCTACCTTTGCATAACTGGGAAATAAATAACAATGAACCTATTCTCATGAAGAATTTCGGAGAGGTTATTCGGGAATCTTACTTCCCGAATAACCTCTTACAAAAACTATTTATAATATATTTGAACTAATATTAAACTCGCCCTTAAGAGTAAGGTAGGAAATAAAATATTACCCGAAACTAAAATAGACTATGGACAAAATAGACTAGAAGGTATGGTAATAATAAGAGAAATTTCACTGACTTTCTAGAGAGGGTAGAGGGCGAAATATAACAATACAAGAAAAATGATGTAAAAAGCTTCATCTTCAAATGATGATTCACCTGAAACGCAAGAACCACCTATTTAGATAATGAGCGTGAGTCCAAAATAAGACGAGAATGGGATGATGTAAATATATAATAAAATGTACATCAAATCAGATATTACGAAGGGAATATTATCAGAAAAACATCAGTTGGTTTAATGCAAAGTGCGAGGAACCTCTGGTTTCCATTCGGCGATTCCAGGTAGAATTACAGCTCTAAACACCATAGTGCTTTTCAGATTCAGATCGATTTTAAATAACTTTTGAACTTCTAATTTTCAGAAAGAGCGCAAAACACGTCAATTAATATTTGAAGGGGGAGACATTACGTCATATTTAAGCTTGTTGGGAAAGGCACCCTCTTACCCCTCGTATCATCCCTTTATGTTTTTTTAATTGCTTCCACCTTTTTTATTTAATATTCTCCTCTTAGGATTCTCCTCTTTGTACTGTTTTTAAAAATATATAACACATGATGCTTAAAGTGATTAGTATATGAGAAAAATAAATACAAAAGCAAGAAAACTGGATTGAAAAAAAAATTATTTTTTTAACAATTTTATTACATTTAGAATAAATATTTCACTACCTTCTTCTTCACGTGCCATCTCCGCGACGGAGGTTGGCAATCATCATGGCCATTCTGATCTTAGATGCTGCTGCTCTGAATAGTTCAATTGATGTGCATCCGTATCATTCCCTCAAGTTACGCAACCATGAGATTCTTCTTCTTCCTACACTTCTCTTGTCCTGGAGTTTCCCTTGTATAATCAATTGAAGTAGGTTGTATCTCTCATTACGCATAACATGCCCCAGATATTCCAGCTTTCGTGTCTTGATGGTTTTCAATACTTCCATTCTTTTGTTGATTCTTCTCATGACTTCGTTGTTTGGTACATGCTCGGTCCATGATATCTTCAGGATTCTTCTATACACCCACATTTCAAATGCTTCCAACTTTTTAGCAGTCGACGCGTTAAGTGTCCATGCTTCTATCCCATAAAGCAGAGTCGAGAAAATATAACACCTTGCTAGCCTAACTCTCAAGTCCAATTTTAGTTCTCTTGCACAAAGTACCTTTCTCATTTTATTGAAGTTTGTACGTGCTTTCTCTATTCGAACTTTGATTTCTTTGGAGTAATCGTTTGTGTGATTTTAAGTATTGTGCCAAGATAGTGGTAGTTTTCAACTTGTTCTAAAGCACTACCGTTAATTGTCAGGCTTTCATCATTATTTTGGCTTTGTGATATCCTCATAAACCTCATCTCATCATTTCCTCATTTCACTACCAAAAATGTTTATAAAATAATTTTTCAAAATGACTGCCATTCACTTCCATATAATAGTACAATCTATTTTGAGATTCTTCTCTGACATGGCTTAACACGTCTGCATTTAGTTGTCGACATTTATCCTCTATTCTTTGTCATAAATTATCCAGATATTCTGGTTGAGTAGCATAAATTTTTGTTTTTAAATACCACCATAAGAAGAAGTCTAAGGGTGTTAAATCCGGTGACCTAGGTGGCCAATCCATCATCTGCCCCCTTCTACCTATCCAACGAGCATGAAAAGTTTCGTTTAAAAATTGTCGAACAGTAAAAATGTTATCATCATTTTCTACACTTGCCTAAGTAACTCAAGATACAATGCACAATTTAAGTTTCCATTGATAAAGAAGGGTCCGATAATGTGATCACCTAGGATACCACACCATACGTTTAACCTTTGAGAATACTGTTTGTGAAATTCATGCACAGTATGTGGATCACTCTCAGCCCAGTATCGGCAATTATGTCTGTTCACCAAGCCATTTAATTAAAATGAGCCTTATCCGAAAAGCATATATTGCTTAACAATTGTGGATTATTAATGATCCATTGTGACATTAATTCGCAAAATTCAAGACGACGATCAACATTTTCTTCATTTATCTCTTGTACCAATTTAATTTTTTATGGATGAAACTTAAATTTATGGAGTTTTTGGAAGGCTGTATAAGGTGAAATACCGATTGCTCTGCTTATTGTTAACTGTGTGACTGTGATTGCTTAGCCTCTAAATTAACTTGCCCTAAAATGGCTACTTGGATTGCTTCGTTATTTACGAGTCTCTGTAGGTTACGTTTTTATTGCAAACTGAGCCTGTTGCTCTAAATTTCTGCATCAGTTCAATCACATAAACTCCTGGACAAAATTAACGCACCATTCATATTTTTCTCAATAATCTTTATTTATTGATAATTTACTGTACGACAAGTTGCCTATGGACCTTGTTTGACAGTGACAGTTGATATTATGTAAGCTAATAATAGTCTTGTTTTAACAATAATTTGTATTAAACTTTGTTTTAGACTAAAAGTGAGTTAAACTTTTCATAAAAAGTGCTGATTAAATCAAAGTGCTTGTGAGAAACAAGCTTTTTATTGTGATATTTTTCATCACATGCATGTTTGGAAGTTCATTTGCATAAAAATCAAATAAAAAAATGAACCGCCAAAGAAATTTGTCAATAAAGGAGGCAATGCGAGCATCGACTCTCCTAGATGAAGGATATTCAATGCGATACGTTGCAGGTTTGTTAGGAAGACATAATTCCAGCATCAGTCGCAAGGTGAGGCGATATAATGAAACAGGGTCGTATCATCGAAGACCAGGGCAAGGGCGAAAACGTTGCACTAATCAAATTGATGATCGTTTTTTGAGACAACGTGCTAGAAGAGTCACCAGCAGTTTGCTAAAAAATGAACTAGCAGATGTTCGAAATGTCGCGATATCGTCTCTAACAGTTAGAAGACGTTTACATGAAGCAGAATTAAGCAACAGGAAATCGGCCTAAAAACCTTTGCTTACCAGAGAACACAGGATTCAGAGATTTAATTTGATAAGATTGACTAGAGTAAGCCTAAAAGCTTCAGATGGTCGTGAGCGTGTCTGGCGAAGGCGAGGAGAACGGTTTGCCAGCTGCAATATATTTCCTAAAGTAGCTATTGGTGGTGGTTCTAAAATGTTTCGGGGGGAATTTGTTTTGAAGCTCGTACGGAGTTGGTCCCCATACGTACGAGGTCTATGAATGCCCATTATTACTTAGACAACATTATTGTCGAACATGTAATGCCTTTTGCTCTGTTTCTTGGACCTAATTTTTGATTCATTCAAGACAACGCTCGTCCTAACGTGGCTCGATAGTTTATTGGCTAGCTAAATGATGTTGATATTCCATTATTAGAGTGGCCATCTAACAGTCCGGACATGTATGGAACTATGTCAAAAAAAAAAAGATTCGAAGTCGTAGACCCCCTATTGCCAATCACAACCAACTTATTGGGGCCGTTATTGAAGAATGGGAGAATATTCCGCAAGCTTTTGTTGAACATTTGATATCAAGCATGCCTCGACGCATAAATGCAGTCATAAGAAGTAGAGGAGGGCCTACACGGTATTAGTGTTGACCCAGATTCATTTTATTGTGTTATTTTACTGATTTTTTTTGCAATTTGGAGTTATGCTAGCTTATTAACGCATTTCCGACAAAAACAAATTTTTAAAGAAACAATAAGGCAAATTAAGGTCATGATGAAGTCATGTTGGACTTATTTTTAGGTGTTTATTATTATTTCAATGTAACTTAGTTTTATTTTGTGTTCATATTGTAAATTTTTAGATTAATTAAAGTGGTGCGTTAATTTTGTCCAGGAGTTTACTTATGAGTTGCATGTCTAGTGTGGTGTGTTTCATTAAAAATTCTATCAGCAGCTCTTGCACGATTATTATTTTTGTAGTATAAACTTACCATTTAGATTCGTTCTTGCAAAGTGTAAATCATTTCAGCGATCAAATTGCACACGTATAAATATATACATATATATATATATATATATATATATATATATATATATATATATATATATATATATATATATATATATATATATATATATATATATATATATATATATATATATATATATATTGTTATGATGTATTTTTTGTTTGAATGATGAGCAATGAGTATTTTTAATAATATAATATATAGGGTTTTTATCGCGGTTCTCAAAGAATTAGCTTGTAAGTACTTTTTTAAATTATCTTTATTATAATTATTATGAAACACACATATATATCTAACCTAGCCAATGTAAATTTAAAATAAACTATCTTTAAATTGATATTCTTATAAAACTAATTAAATTCTATAGACAATGTAAAATTTAAACAAACTATCTTCAAAATTGAAATTGTTATGACACTAACTAAATTATATTAACAAAATTTTGTACCTTTCTTTCACTGAATGCCTAAATGAACTGTTTTCCACTATATAGATTCTAATCATCACTGAATGTCTTCGTACTTCGGTTATCCTTGTTTTTGTGAAATTACTTTTTCCAATTATCAGCTTCTACCAATTTAAGATATAGTTTTCTTCACCAGCATTTATACACCACCAAACAAACCAGCAAACACCATTTATATTTATTCTTCTTTTCAATATACCAATATCCAATTATTATAAGTTGATTTATACTAATCTCCAATCATAATATAATTTTAATTCCTTCCAATGTCCATCCAATATTCTTCTAATATACTTTTATAATTATTTTAAACAATTTGACTATTTGTACTTGATTCACTGACTCCAACTAACTTTCATATTTCTTACTACTAAACTTTTCTGACTGACTTCTTGAAAATTCTCAACAGTCTACTAACTTTCATAATAAACTGGCCTGACTTCTGACTAAAAACTTCCATCTTGAATCCAAATCACGGGTATTTATATCTTTTTTGGATATTCTAGAACCATCTGGTAAGAGATCATGTTCCATTCGTTCTATTAACTTCTATATAGATGTTCTCGAAAAAAATATCTGTTCGATCCACCGCCATAATCATTATTCCAGAATGTTCGACTGTAAACAATGGTCACACTCTGCACTCTGGAGAATTCGTTAATGTTCCATTGATAATTTTGTTGACATTTAGGCTTTTCAGATCAGAATAAACATTCAAATTAGTAACTAACACTCTAATTTAATAAAATACACATTTCAAACAATATAACCCCACTTATATTCGTAAAAATTCTTAAACGTCACTTCAGAGTAAGTATCTGTCAATTACTCACTGTATAGTTGGTTGCCTAGTCACATGGCTCACTTAAATCTATTTACAACATTAAAATACAACTTTTTACAATTATTATATGCTAATTTCTTAAAAATGCCCTTACATAAATATATTTTTATTAAATTCTCTAGTATATAACTTATTTAAAATAATCAAATACTTTTTTATATCTAATATTATGTAGTATATAACTTATAAATTATTTTCTATAAACCCCAATCGTCACAATACCCCAAAAATAATATTTAAAATAAATAATTTACTTATTATTTTTTTAAATATTAATTTTCTCATACCTTATTAAATTTAATAAATTAATAATTCAATTTTTTTTTTTTATTTAAAATGTATTAAATACATCCCTGTTCGCTGTCTATGTCAAAGCAGAGAACAACGGATCACAGTTCGTCTATTCTATGGTCAAACTGTCATGTCAAATGGAGAGAATAAAATATAACCTTAATTAAAAATATAATGGATATTGTGTTCTGTTTATTTATAGACAAAATATAGGAATTATTTCCATTCAAAATAACTTCATCAATATAAATTGGTAAGTTTTTCCACTTTATTATATTAGAAAGACATTTTTATAGCAATTATAGTATCTAACCCCAAATTATGATTTTTAGGGTACCAAACAATTTCCATATGTACAAAATTCAACAAGTATGATGTCAAATTTATTCACAACAAAGAAATCTACCATCTATCTATGAAATGGATCTATCAGTAAGTTATTAGTGTTATTATATTTGTGTTAAAGGTATAGAAATCATTATTCAATCTCTTCATGATATTGAAAAATGTCGTTGATATGAAATATGCCTCTTAGTCTGTTCTCTGCATCTATTAACACATAACTATTTGGTCCATTCTGATTTTCAATTGTATATGGACCTTCAAACATTGGTTGTAATTTCTTACAACGGTTTTCTTTAACATTACTTTTTCTAAGTGAACGAATTAACACTAGGTCTCCTTTTTGAAATGTGATTGGTTTTTTTATATTTCGATTTTGTCTTCTGATATATTTTTCAGCTTTCCTCCTAATTCGGTTATTCACTTTCTGCATTACTTGTTCTAACATATCCTGATTATATTCACTAATCCACTTTCTGTTTCCTATATGGCCAAACATTAAATATTCTGGTACTTCCTCTGTATTCAAATTATGTGTATTATTTAAAAAATACTCTACTTGTGGTATATGTTGCTGCCAAGTTTCGTGTTGATTTTGGCACAGTATCCTTAAATATTTTATAACTTCTTTAATATATCTTTCTGCAGGATTTGCCTGAGGATGTCTGATACTTGTAAAATGAATGTTGATTCCCTTTTTCTCACAAAATGTCCGAAATTTTTGGTTGTTAAAATATGTAGCATTATCTATTATGCAATTTCTAAATGGTCCTATTTCTTCGAAAAATTGATTAATATATAATTTTAATGTTTTAACATTTGTTCTGGAGCAGGGATATAGTTTAATAAATTTTGTATATAAATCAACTATCACTAGTATATGCTTTTTTCCTGTTGGACTGAGAACTAAATTTGAAATAAAATCCATGGAAACTGTATTTAGTTTTTCATATACAACATTAGATTTATATGTGTTCTGGTTTTTGAAATTCTTTTCTTTGTTTAGTTGACATATTGGGCATTGGGTAGTAATTTCTTTTGCTATACTTATGTCATTCTTTGCAAAATAATTGTCCCTAAATAGCATCCATAGCTTTCTTGAACCAATATGCATATAATTGCTATGTAAATTTTTCAATATTTTCTTTGCTAAAGTTCTAGTTATTACATATACTTCTATGCCATTTATTATTTTATAATATACCCCATCTTTCCTAAGGACTTTTTGTTTTTCACTCAAATTGATCTGATCTCTTATAATTTCTTCTTTAGAATATAATCCAGTACTTTCTACTAATTGATTTAATCCAATTTTTATTGTTCGCTGCCCTTTTTGTGATGTATTTTCTAACCTTGATAAAGCATCTGCCACTATATTGGATTTTCCAGAAATGTATTTGATTTCAAAGCAGTATTCACTAAGTATTAGACTCCACCGATATATTCTACTGTTTCCATATTTGTTATTTAATATAGACGTTAAAGCTTGGTGATCTGTTTCTATTGTAAATTCATTACCCAACAAATAAAATCTTAATTTTGTGACACAGTGTATTATACTTGCTAGTTCTAATTCTGAAACTGAGTAACCCTTTTCATGTGGCTTTGTAATTCTTGAAATGAATTGTATTGGGTATTCGACCCCATCATGTATTTGTAATAATACCCCTGATAATCTCTCTATTGATGCATCTGTTCTTAATATGAATGGCTGTGTGTAGTCAGGATAGTATATTTTCAAATTTGACAGAAAAATGTTTTTAATTTCTTGGAATGCTAGTTCTCTTCTCTGATCCCATCTCCATTTTACACCTTTTCTCAGTAGTTCAAGTAATGGAATTTCTTTTATACTTAGATCTGGTATCATCCTTTTATAATAATTAATTATTCCAATAAATCCTCTTAAAGTTCTTAAATTGTGTGGTGTTTTATATTCCTGAATGACTTGTGTCCGTTCTGGATCCATTTCGATTCCCTTAGTGTTAAGTTTATAACCTAGATATATGACTTCTTTTTGAAAAAATGTACATTTTTCTTGATTTATTTTTAGTCCAACTTTGTCTAATCTATTTATTATAATTTTTAGGTGTTTCTCATGATCTTCAGCAGTTTTAGAAAAAATTAATATATCATCAATGTAGTGAATTACAAAATGTTCATATTGATCCAAAATATCATGAAGACATCTACATAGAGCACTGCAAGATGATTGAAGTCCAAATGGTACTACTTTGAATTGATATACTACTCCATCTATCTGAAATCCTGTATACTGTCTACTTTTTCTTTCTAGAGGTATTAACCAAAAACTATGCTGTAAATCGATTTTAGTGAAAAATGACATTCCTGTAATTCTTCCTAATATTCCATCTATACTCATTGGTGCTTCAAATTGCTTTTCAGTAATCTTGTTAATATTCCTTGCATCCAAACATAACCTGATTTCACCTGATCTTTTTCGTACTACTACTATGGGGTTAATAAAACGTGTGTCTGCCTTCTCAATGATCCCATCTTCTAACATATTATTAATTGTTTTGTTTACTTCTTCTCTGTATTTATATGGTATTGGGTATGATTTTGTTTTAAAATCTTTTTCTTCTTTAACTTTTATACTATGGATATAATTTTGTGCAATTCTATTTTCTTTATTGACAAGTCCCTTGTGTTGCTGCAATATGGAAATGACTATTGATTTATATTCTTCAGGGCAATTTAAAACTTTCATCATATCTTCTTCTTTACAAATAACATTATTCTTCATTATGTACTCATTATTCCTTGCTTCCAATTTTACGCACTCCGCCTCGTAGGCATCCATCTGCTTAAAATTTCCATTCCTTAAATATTCACTACAATAATTATTCTTTACATTCTTTTGGGACATTTCCCTATCATCAAAATACATTTCTTCTTCATAAACATCATTATTTTCTTTTAATAATATCCTATCAACTCTTATTCCTTCTTCTACCTCATCTTTCTGCATAAATTTAATTATTTGCCCTTCCAAAGTTACCATTTTTTCTTCAAAATCTATCTTTACTTTCTTCTTTTCCAATTCATCATTTCCCATTAATATATCAACACATAAATCCTTGACAATAAATCCTTGCATATTAATTTCTTTATTAAGAATATTAATTTTAAAATTGGCTAGTTTATCAATTTCACCCAACTTTTTATTATTTGCACCAACAATTTTAATTTTTGGAATCTTTATTATATCTGATAATTTTAATGTATTAAAAATAAAATTCTCCGAGACTAAAGTACTTTCTGAACCAGTATCTATCATAATCTTAATCATTTTATTTTTGGCCAAAGCATTTATATAAATTAAATTAATAGATTCAATAATTTTATCTTCATCTAGAGAAATAAATTCAGAAGGTTTTTCATAATAGCAATGGCCTAACTTGTAATTCAGAAAGTTTACTGCACAAAATTTTGATTATTAGAATTGTCAGATTGTATCTGACCACTTGGATCTGATGTCCTATGTCTTTCCCTACTATGACTTCTACTCACATTTTCCTGCCTTGTACTACTTCGTTCCCTGTCTTCGCAGCTTCTATTCCTTCGAACACAATTTACCTGTCTGTTATAGTTAGGTCGCTCTGTATTTCTTCTATTATTAAAATCTTGTCTATTATTATTAGTACTGTTATTAAAATGTTGTCTATTATAATTAGTATTATTATTAAAATTTTGTCTATTATAACTAGTATTATTATTAAAGTTCTGTCTATTTGGATTACTGTTATTATTATTAAAATTTTGTAAATTATTACCATATCTATAATTATTGTTATATGATTGTCTATATTGTTGATTATCATTTTTATTATATTGAAAGTTATTATTGTTTTTTCTGTTGTTATTATTACTTGTCATATTGCCTCTTTGTATTCTTTGAATAAAATTAATAAAACTATCTATTGTTTGAATATTTTGTACAGTTACGGTTTGCACAAGATCAGCATCAAAATGTCTAGATACATTTAAGACTGTTTCATCCTCTCTAAGTGGTGGTTCTAAATATTTTGCAACTGTTATCAATTTCAATGCATAATCTACCATATTTGATTTTAAATTTTGATTATACTTTCCAAAATATAGAATTTCTCTAAACTTGGCTTGCTCTAATTCACCCCAATAATAATTTAAAAATTTATTTTCAAATGTTTGAAAATTATCTAAATCGTTCTCAATACTAGCAAACCAAGTTGCTGCATTGTCATTTAATGTCATTCTAATATAATCTTTAATATCATTAATATTATTCACAAATCTTAATTTATGTTTTAAACTATTTATGTATACTCTAGGATGCAAATTTTTTATATTACCAGAGAATTTAATCCCAGTCTCATTTGTTAAATTTAAGTAAGGTCTCCCTATGTCTCTCATTTGTGAAATATCATCTATTCTCTGTTCCACATTTCTTATTTGATTACAATTTATTTGGATATTTTGTTGTATATCGTCTAATTTTTCTTCTGTGTTTCTCCTGTCTTCGTTAATTTTTACTTCTAAGTTACATTTCTGTAACTCTATTTTCTGTTCTATATCTATCTTATTATCTTGAATAATCCTCTTTACTTCTGTCCTCTCATTGTCTATCCTTTTCTTGTAGTCATTCCGTATACTTTTTATTTCATTTGCTACTCTTTTCTCTGCAGCTTCAAGTTTTTTATCCATTTGTTTTACAATTTTATTATTATTATCTTCTATTTTCTTTTCTAATTTTCTATAATTCTCTTCCAATTTCTGTTCCATTTTTTTCATGTCTTCTTTGACTTCTTTTGAATTCTCTTCCAATTTTTTTATGTCTTCTTTGATTTCTTGTGAATTCTGTTCCATTTTGTGTTCTATTTTTTTCGTATTCTCTTCCATTGTCTTGTTCATCTGCATCATTAATGACATCAAAGCTGCCATATTGACATTTTCCTCTCTTTCTGGATTCATTTCTGCAGTATCTTGTGGAGCTTGTACTAAACTCTCCTCTTGTATAGGTTGTGTTTCTACTTCTACATCTTCTTCATTCTTTTTGGTTCTTGTACCTTTCTTTCCTTGAGACATTTTGAGACTTTACTTGTTCAAATATAATTAAAATTAAAATCTATAATTTTTTCTTTCTAATGAAAATTAATTTAATTATATGAGAGCACTTATCTTTCCAAACTAATTCTTTTAAATAGAGAGCCACCGCGTTGGGTGCCAAATTGTTATGATGTATTTTTTGTTTGAATGATGAGCAATGAGTATTTTTAATAATATAATATATAGGGTTTTTATCGCGGTTCTCAAAGAATTAGCTTGTAAGTACTTTTTTAAATTATCTTTATTATAATTATTATGAAACACACATATATATCTAACCTAGCCAATGTAAATTTAAAATAAACTATCTTTAAATTGATATTCTTATAAAACTAATTAAATTCTATAGACAATGTAAAATTTAAACAAACTATCTTCAAAATTGAAATTGTTATGACACTAACTAAATTATATTAACAAAATTTTGTACCTTTCTTTCACTGAATGCCTAAATGAACTGTTTTCCACTATATAGATTCTAATCATCACTGAATGTCTTCGTACTTCGGTTATCCTTGTTTTTGTGAAATTACTTTTTCCAATTATCAGCTTCTACCAATTTAAGATATAGTTTTCTTCACCAGCATTTATACACCACCAAACAAACCAGCAAACACCATTTATATTTATTCTTCTTTTCAATATACCAATATCCAATTATTATAAGTTGATTTATACTAATCTCCAATCATAATATAATTTTAATTCCTTCCAATGTCCATCCAATATTCTTCTAATATACTTTTATAATTATTTTAAACAATTTGACTATTTGTACTTGATTCACTGACTCCAACTAACTTTCATATTTCTTACTACTAAACTTTTCTGACTGACTTCTTGAAAATTCTCAACAGTCTACTAACTTTCATAATAAACTGGCCTGACTTCTGACTAAAAACTTCCATCTTGAATCCAAATCACGGGTATTTATATCTTTTTTGGATATTCTAGAACCATCTGGTAAGAGATCATGTTCCATTCGTTCTATTAACTTCTATATAGATGTTCTCGAAAAAAATATCTGTTCGATCCACCGCCATAATCATTATTCCAGAATGTTCGACTGTAAACAATGGTCACACTCTGCACTCTGGAGAATTCGTTAATGTTCCATTGATAATTTTGTTGACATTTAGGCTTTTCAGATCAGAATAAACATTCAAATTAGTAACTAACACTCTAATTTAATAAAATACACATTTCAAACAATATAACCCCACTTATATTCGTAAAAATTCTTAAACGTCACTTCAGAGTAAGTATCTGTCAATTACTCACTGTATAGTTGGTTGCCTAGTCACATGGCTCACTGAAATCTATTTACAACATTAAAATACAACTTTTTACAATTATTATATGCTAATTTCTTAAAAATGCCCTTACATAAATATATTTTTATTAAATTCTCTAGTATATAACTTATAAATTATTTTCTATAAACCCCAATCGTCACAATATATATATATATATATATATATATATATATATATATATATATATATATATATATATATATATATACATATATATATATATATATACATATATATATATATATACATATATATATATGTACATATATATATATATATATATATATATATATATATATATATATATATATATATATATATATATATTAGGCGCCACGTCCTTCCGGTAGGGATCTATGGAGGAGTATCACCGAGCCGTAAACTCTTATCTCTTGCGGTACTGCTCCACCATGTGCCGGTCAGACACTAGCATATTCTAGTCTAAGCCGCAGATTCGTTTTAGAATTTTAAACTGCTGCGTTTGCCTTTTTTATTTTTCTGTACACCGAGCCAGGGCTTGAACGCACATCCACTTAACCATTCGACAGTGAAGCGAATAAGAGTCGGCCGCCTGACCCGCTTGGCTATCTGACCGACAAATTATAACAAATTGTCATTGAGTATTAACCGATTAAAATTAATGTCCAAATATCGAAAACCTTTGATAAAAGTTTAATAAAAAGTAAAGTTTTTTATTTTTGGTCTTTGAAGATACTGCAAATAGTACGGTTAAATATTTAAAAAGTTTAAATTATGCTACAACCATTGTTTACTACAACCTATTTTGTTACAGTCAATTAAGATGAGAGAGATACTACCTTGTTAAAAGAAAAATTGTCTATCTCATAACTAATCACTTCAAGTATTATACAATTTTAAAATCATCACAAAAAGGAGAATCCAAATATAAAATAAAAAAGGGGGAAGCAATTTAAAAGAAATAAAGGTGGATAATTTTATCTGAAAATATTTAAGGTGGATAGTTTTATCTGAAAAGCACTGTATATACAATATCGGTATTATACCTTAACAATATCTGCTGCCACATTCATCACTTAACCTAAAAAAGCTAATCTAAAAGACTATTCGGATCACCGAAAAATTTCTTAGTAACCCATTTACTAACACAGTTTTGAGTTCCTTTATTAATTTTAGATATTTAGTGTAAAACACTTCATCTTTATTTATCTCTTATTTTTCTAAATTTCTTATTACTCATTTTATTTAAAACTTATTCTCTAATAGAATCATTAACCTTTTCCAGTGGCAAGACGACGCCGAAAGGAAGGTAGGCCAAGACGACAAAGGACCACTTTCAGCAGCGAACAGACTTTGCGTTTGGAGATAGAGTTTCAGAGATCGGAGTATATTAGCAGGGGAAGAAGATGTGAATTAGCTGAATCTCTGAGACTATCCGAAACTCAAATCAAAATTTGGTTCCAGAACAGAAGAGCCAAGGATAAAAGGATAGAAAAGGCCCACATTGATCATCATTACAGGTTAGTAAAAAATTATAAAATATCAGAACTGTGAATTTTCTTATATGAATGTGTTAAGCTATGTGTGTTATAAATATTAATACAAAATTTCCTAGCCACCTTCGTGAATATTTCAAGAAAATAAATAAAATCACAGTAAAACTAATCATAAACAGATGAAATCCAATGCTAATAATGGTTTATATTCATAATAAAACACTAATGAACAGAAACATACAACTCATAATTTTGTTTAGAACTAGCTAAATTATAGAAAAAAGGAAGAAGGTACCTACACTTCCTTGTACGAATGTCCTTACTTAGTAAAGCAGACAAACTGATCATACTTGGTGAGTTTAATATAAATTTTAAAATTTAATTTGACCCTTGTTTTGGCATTCAAAATCTATTAAAATATTTTGGTCTAAAAGTAACTATAAACGATTATACTAGAATCACATCCCAGTCCAGTACATAGTTACATCGACAACATTATGACAAATTTTTCTGAAAATATCTACAGAGTGGGCGTATTTGAACCTTGTTTTTCTGACTATCGAGCTCAATTTTTATTTATTGACTCTGAGCATAAAGCTGTTGACACTAATCAAACATTTCAATGGTTTATTACTTCTTCTGGTTTACAGAAGCTTAAACGTGCGCTAGGTAGTACAAAGATGGAGTTTTTCTATGATACATTTTTCACTAATAATAGTACGACAAACTGCTGAATACACCCGTGCAATGGTTTAAAAACGAATTAAGGTCTTAAAGATCTAATCTTTGTCTTAATAAACACATTGCAGATGCCACTAAGGATTCCGATTTGTTCAAAGTTCAAAGTATATAAGCAACAAAAATTTGAATATAATCGGCAATTACAAAATGCTAAAAAGTCAGCTTACTGTGATTTTATCACTAATTTCAATAATAAACCTAGAAATTGCTGGAAAATAGTAAATTTAGAAAGAAACAATACAAATTCCAGTTCGGTACAACCTGATCTACATCCAGACGAAATAAATCAATTTTTTATTTCAATTGCAGAGAATATAATTACATCTCTTTCTACTATTAACATCGATGTCCTCTTCAATTACAGAAATTATCCTTCCTCGAGCAAGTCTTTTTTTTCGTCACATTGTGAAAGAAGAGATCTCTGAAATAATAAAATCTCTTAATAATTCTAATTGTAGGGACGTTCAAGAAATTAATAGCAACATTTTAAGAGAAAGTTACCAAATGTTTTAACACCTTTCACTCATCTTATTAATTTAATTCTATCGACTGGAGTATTTCGGGAAGTACTAAAATACTCAAAAGTACTACCTATCTATAAAAAAGCAGACACGAAACAAAACGGTAAAAGACACATTACAAGCGCGAGGAACAACATGGGCCGAAACAAAAAATCTAGCATGTGACAAAAAGAAATTTTGTTTATGTAAAATACAATTGTAAAGTAATAAAAAATGTAACCTGAAGGTCCTGTCACTTTATTCCAACTTTATTATCATCATGTGGATGACCGTAACTCAACGGCATAATACTGGACTTCTAAAACAGAGCACACGAGTTCGAATCTCGGCACCAACAACGACATTTTCATTTCAAAAAATGATATAAGCCGTTCGGTCCCCCTGTGCTAGTGTGCATCGACCTTTAATAAAAAGGCTTAAAGATGCAATTAACGCCGTAACCTGTCCGAAACGATCTCCCTGACAAAAATGCCATACCTACGATATTATTATTATTATTATCACTCCTTCCCTTCTCCAAAAACATACTTTTTGAAGATACTATCAAGTCCAATAACAGTTCTATAGAGCGTTCCACGTTAAGAAAATAACATTGCGGAGATAGGGCCATGTATTTCTTATGGACGATAGAAGCGCAGCGATGCCACGATCAACACAAGCACGATTCAGGGTTGTATAATTTGTATTTTCGTTTTCACATACATGAATTAAATTAATGTTTTTTAACGTAATTGACCAAAAGTGCCCATTCAAAACAAGAGATGAAAAGTAGGGAAAATGATTTTAATTAAATAAATAGTATTTACAAAAGATAATTTTATTTTATCTTATTTTAATTATAGTAACGACAGTTTATTTGTTTTTCGGTAAGAATATCATATAGGTACCATGAATCATAGAAATCAGTAGAAATATTGCTTAGTTAAATCATGCACTTTGCCGGCTATTAAAGGTTTAAAAGCAAATAAACGGACCGCTTGGAATGCATATATCTAATTACTAATTGCAACTTAAAATAATACGGTGTGCGTATGTCAGCGATTTTATGTCGTTCTCTGAGACTACATAATGATAATAAGGCTTTGTGGTTCTTCAGTTGTTATTCTGACTTTGCAGTTAAATGTTAATTGAAAATGGAAATTCGAAAAATATATCGACAATCTAGTAAACCGCATGCCTGAGAGTTTTGGCAACACTGATCTCCATAAGCCTAATGTAATTTTCTTAACGTGGAACGCTCTATAGTAGGTCCTGAACATACACAGTAAAAAAGTATGTCACACATTCCCTTATTTGGCCCGATCAGAACTTCTTAGAACCGTTCTTGGACTATTAGTAGGTACATACAATGTCTTCGCGATTAGCGAACAAACTATAATTACAAAGACCCTGCTCTAAAAATCTACCTGCTGTGATGTTGGTGTGTGTTATTAAAATATACATATTTCAATTATTTTTCAAACTACTTGTGGTCTTAATTATAGGTAAAACCGCATAATACGAAAATAAATAATTAATTTTTATAGAAATAGAAATAACTAATTTTCATTTTATATTTTCCCTAGAGTAATTTACTTCTGTACCTTTTACGTTGCCTGCTGGAACATTGGTTGTAGAGTTTCTAATCAAGCGATAATTCAAAACAAACACAAACTAATAAAATATACTTTATTATATTATACATATGTCTTATGAACATTACATTATTGCGGGATCATCCATTCCCGAACCCAGGTCATTATTATTAATATTTTTTTTTGTACGAATTTTGTTACCATTTTACTAGTTTATTCACAGTTGTTAAAACAAACAAATACCCGTTTACACTAATTACCTCCGATTCCCATAATATTTCAATTGATAAATATCTTTCTTGTATCATTTCGAAACACCTGTCTTGCCAGAATTGTTTCACATCTCGATGCCCCTTTAAACTCTTCTAATTGTTATTCTTACTGAAAATTGTCATGCAAATACAACATAACAACCCTTATCGACGCCTATTATACTTACCATTACTAGGGTACTTAAAAATACAAATGAATTTCGAGTAATACCCAGATATGTTAAACGATGTGGATAAAAAGGTAGGGAGCGTTGTTTCTTCCACGTGTATGTTTGCCTAAGCTGTACCTATGGGTGAGATTTAACATGTTTGATTAGGAGATCAATGATAAATGTATATCTCGTTTTGGGGGTTGTAAAGTGTGGTAGTAAAAGTTTTAAATTATAAAAGATACATTAAAATTTATCCGGAAAACATATTAATTTGTAATAAAAAGTTTAATAATTAAAAACATAATAAAATACCAAAAATGAGTTATATTAGAATAGAAGAATAGTTCAAGAACTTAACAGATTTAATAATAGAGAACTGTTATCTTTTATGAGATTTTTCGTTGATCTTATAACTTTGACAAAACATGAATTTGAATATTAATAAAAATCGAAAAGCGATTACTACAGTACATTCAACCAACTTACACCTCTAAACGATTAATGGAATGTAGAAAAAGGCACGGTAAACTCCACCGGAGTTTTTCATAATCTCTTTAATTACTTACTTTGTTTAGAATATTTTTGCCCGCATTAGTTAGAGTTAATTTGTATAAAATGAGGAGCAAAAATTAAAATGGAATTTTAAATATTATTGTTTATTTGGCTAATAATGAATGTATAAATATAATGGTTAGCCTGCTGTACAATTATTTTGTAAATAACATTATAATTGTGTAGGTACTTACTGATTCTTTAAATTTATAAATCATCATCATCGTCACTAAATTCAGTACCGCTATAGTCCATTTCCATCATATTGATAGCACATTATGTATGCAAATCCCTAAACTGTTGATACGGGTGACTCAATGAAAAATAGATATTTGTCAACAAGTTTACAGAAGTATATAGGAAAGCAATTTTAAATTGAGTATGACCACCAGGTATAAAGGTTGAAGCAGAATAGAATACACTAGTTTTGAGGGTTACTAATCCCTAAATAAAGTTGCCAGTGTCGGAGTGATGGAGATTAACAGGTACTAATGAATTTGCAAGAAATGTAACATGTTTATTTTATTGGTTATATATAAAATAATTTGTGGTCGTAACAAGGGGCCGATTTGTAAAAAAATGAATATTATTTTAATCAAATTTCATTTCAGATTCACTGCTTTCTTCAGAATCTAAGGAATCTTCAACTCCAATGTTAATTATTACCGGTTCCAGCATTGCATCAGTCATATTATCCAAATTCCACATTTTATTTTCTTCCTTGTGAGCATGACTAACAGCATTTTTCCAATTTTCTGGAGTTACTTTTGATAAGGAATGTTCTAATAATAATTGTTGTAAGTCTTCTAATTTAAAAGTTTTGTTGTTGCGTCCGACTTCACCCTTTACTTGAGACCATTTTATTTTCTATCGGATTCAGATCACAGTGGTATGGGGGTAAACGTAAAATAATTACATCAGGGTTTAATGCCATTTCATCAATTATATATTTTTTATAAGCTGCTTTATGTTGCCTTACAATAGGTAATAATTCCTTTTTGTCGAATTCTCCTTGTACTCAATTGCGTGTTTATCCAACCATTCGATTATCTTTCCTTTTTTCCATGCCGTTGTTGGCAATTTTTCTGCTAGTCTTGAATGGTAACTAGCATTATCCATGACTATGACAGAATTTTTTGGAATTAAATCCTACATTTGCTCAAAATATTTTTCAAAAACGTCAGCAGTCATTTCCTCGTGGTAATCTTTGGTTGATTTTGAGGCAAAACTTAATAATCCACCATTGACAAAACCTTATTCGTTTCCAATATAGGTTATTATGAGTCTGCGTCCTTTTCCAACGGGAATATTGTTTATTCCAGTAGATACACCTTCGATGAATGCCTGTCGGGAACTTTTCACATTTGTATCAACCCATAGATATGGTACAGTATGACCTTCATTTAGCCAAGTCTCGTCCAAATAAAAAATTGTTTTCCCTTCTTCTCGGTACTTTTTAATAGTTCTTAGATAATCTCGTCTCCAACATACAATGTAATCTTTTTCAATTAAAACGGATTTTCTTCTATTCTTTTGCCAACGAAATCCCATCTCTCTCAATAGTGCCCATAATTTCTTGTTGCTTATGATTGGTAACTCTTCGTTTTCTCTAATTAATGTTTGGATTTTGTCCAATGTTGGAAATTCTTTGTTAAAAAAAATGAGTAGACGCTGCGTCTTATCATGTTTTTATGTATTTCTTCAATTTCCAAGGGTTTACTCCTTCCACTCTTCTTGGGAGATGAAACAGTTCCTCCTTTTCTTTCTTTTAGGAATCTATAAATTGTTGCTTCTCCAACCCCTCTCATATTTGAACACATGTTAACGATTTCACGAACATTACTTAAAGGGCGTTGATGTACAAGTGCATCGTGTACATTTAATATTATATTTTTCTCTCTTAGACCGAAGGCACCTTTAAAACTACACTTAACCGGGATAAAACCTGTTGTCGACGTCATTTTTAAATGCAAATAACAAAATATCGACACCAAAAACGTAGATAGGTAAGACATGAACAATGTACATCTACAAACTAAATGGAAGATGCAAACAATTTCTAATTTATATTATTGGCATAAGCTGTAATGTGGCATAAAAACTACTTAAACTATCATTAGTGAAGCCTTATCAGTAATTCCAGGTAATCGTTCAAAGAAGGTATTCTTTTTGTGTCAGGCGATAACTTGTATAGAAAACAATAATCACCTTTAAATTACTGTTTACATTAATTTATTTCGTGAAACATTGAATTCTATCGTTAATCACCCGTGTATAGTTAACAATAATCGTGTGGCATATATACCGACGTTTTTTACGCACAAAAAATAGTGAGATTAGTGGACACTTATTTTACAGAAGATTTTTTAAAAGATAATGAATTGTTGACGGCATCTTAAAATATTAATTTTTTTATTTATTTCAAAACAAGTATAGGGTGACGCCTATGTTTTTTTGACCTGTTGAGGATTTGCATACATAATGTGCTATCAATATGATGGAAAAGGACTATAGCATTATGTAAATTTATAATCACTCATTAATTTTTCACATTTATTTACAGTTTTGGCCTATATTTCTGGAGTTGCAGTTTTTAGAGCTTCTTGCCACATTTCTCTAACTGTATCGTCACTGTATCCACTGCACCCAACGTGATTATCATAATACGTTTTACATATACCCTAGATGTGTTCGATGTTTGAAAATGTCAATACTGTCGGTTGCTGTAGCGTAAACATTAGATCTCAAGTACCCCACAGAAAAAAAGTCTAATGGTATGAGGCCCGGTGACCGAGCTGGTCATTCTATCGGACGTTGTCGTCCAATTCATCTACCACCAATAATGTACAGGAGCACCATCTTGTTGAAACGTTATTTCCAAGTTCCCGAATTCATCTCGATTATCTTCCAGAATTTCAAGAAGTAACATCTCCAGATACACTTCACCGGTTAAGTTAGCATTGAGAAAAACAGGCCCAACTATGTGGTTTCCTGGTTTCCCAAAATACATGACCTTCGGACCACTATTGTAAGTAGTAGTAAGAACGAGGGGAGAACACATGTTGAAAATATTTACTCCTTTATTAATCATCTGCATTCTTGCAAAAAGTTGGTTCTCTAACAATAATGACTAATTCTCTACACCTCCGCTTATGTTTACTTGACCTATCAACATGATATGTAAATAAATAAAAAAACCTATTTTTATTTACCTAGAGAGGTTTTTACCTTTACAATACAAACTCTTTAAAAAACGTAATTTATTTATTAAAATTATTTTTTTCAGAAAATTGTTGGGAGTATTTCCAGGAAGCTTATGCCCCATATGTGTTGACAGTCCATGTTACCATGTGTCTCCATTGCTACAAACACAGTATCCAATTTCACAGAATAACGCAAGTAGCAGTCCTCAATACGATAACGAAATTAGTAATAGTCAACCAGATACTAGTAACTTGTAATAATTGTAAAACTTATGATATGTAAATTGTGTATATTTGTAAATATATAGTTTTAACATTACGCGAAAACATTATTATTTTTTTCCTCAAGCAGCATACATACCGGTGAGCTATATGCCATCTACCAAGCTCTCACTCATTTTAACTCCGGTAATATATACAAAGCTCTTATAATTACCGATTACCTCAGTTCCATCAATACCATTAACCAGCTTTACACAACATATCCAAATGCTCTCCTAATTAAAAAAAAATTAGCTACTGTACAAAACAGCAACCATACTTCAAGGGAACGAAGAAGCGAACCTCGAGTGAAGTGAGAAATGTAGTGCTAAATGACTTAAATTCATTTGTTAAAGTGAAGGTTGAAAACTTGTGGCAAAACCAATGGTGGGTCAGCTTAAATTCAAAATTTTCCGAAGTGAAAACATATGTAAAATCGTGGAAATGTCAAATTTCCGACAGGGCACATCAAGTCATTCTTACTCGACTTCGTTTAGGACATACCCGACTTACCCATGGGGGTATAATTGGCCACACTAATCATACTTTATGTGAAAATTGTAATGTTCCACTCACTGTTAAGCATGTCCTTGTAGAGTGTCCAAGATACCAGTTGCAAAGACACACCAACCACATCATCGGATCAACAAGTGAAATCATAGAAAAATGTAAAATTCCTTAAAGACATTAATATACTTAACAAAATTTAATATTTATAAGTCTCATGTATACGTTTATATGTCGCTAATAACCCCAGAGGTTGATGCGACAATGTTTGTAAATAAAAAAAAATATTATTTTCTGAACGCAAAGGGAATTACATTATTTTGATTATACGAGTTCGGTTGTTCTCTGTTTAAACCAAGAACGGTTGACTACATAGGATAGTTCCATCAAAGAAGATAGACGCTTATAGCGTCTTAAGCGTCTATATTCTTTGGTTCCATCGCCCAAATTTGTCTGTCACTGCAACACGCGGCTGTGACGTAGGTGTGGGGACGACGAGCAATTATCGACCTTATTGTTACTATTAACTTTTACGGTTTAAGATTAAATTTTTAATTTAAGATTAAAAAGTTTAAAACGAAAAATTTACGTTTTGTTTTTGTAAATAAATCGCAGATAATCAGATTTTTAACAGTACCTAAGACATTCAGACTTATAAATTCTTAATGATCTGTTTTACATGGCAAATAAAATTTATTTTCGAAATGAATGCATTTGCTAGTGTTATAATTAAATTAATAAATGTCAGTTTACTCTCAAAATAAATATTTCTGGTAAATAAAATCTATAAATCCGTGTTTTACTTACGTAGTCAGAGCACAAATTGATATCCAAAAACATTTGATGATAAATAAAACTATTCAATACTGAACCATTTATTTCATAAATATATATATAGGTAAAACTAAACAGTATACCAGTGCCGGCTGGTGTGGTAAAATTTTGGGTAGGCCAAGCCAGCAAATTACATAGCTATGGTCACGGGGTCATGACCCCCCCCCCCCCCAACTAATTTTTTAATGATTTCTCTGTTCATTTTAACTTCTGCGTTGTATCTAATTTTTGCGATTTTTGATTTTTCATCTAGCAAATCGCGAACAGAAAACGCCCTCTTCTGTACATCGTTAACGGATAGCAAATTACTTAAATGTTCCTTGCAATTGGAATGTTTTTTAAGGAGGCAGACATATTTTTTAAATAAAAGTATCCTTCACAATTCTATACATATTTCTTATTAGAAAATAACAAATACGGCCAACAATATAGTCTGTTTTTTGTAATACTTCCAGACAACCATTTGTAGATATCATACCAAGAACAATTAAAAGTACGCACCTTTTTCCCATCTTTTTGGTCAATCCGCAATGTTGGAGTAGGCCTTTCATTCATAATAATTTTTTTTTTCTATCAATTTCAGTTATTCTAGATAATGACGATTCCAATAGTGAAACAACAATGTCCAAACACTCACTATCAACATTACTATTACTGCAACCTGGTAAAGCGTCATAAAAACTCATTTTTATGTATCAGTTATAAAACAATCTCACATATAAGTTACATACAATCAGGCGATATAGAAATCACGCAAATGTGATTTTTTTTGTTCGAATTTTACGATTTTTTTTTAAATTTATTTATTTGGACAACCGTGCACTTGTTTGCAATTCTGTTGTTTGTTTAAAAATATGTTACAATTATAGATTATGTTACATATTTTTTTATCATAATTTAAAAGAAAATTTATATTACAATTCGATAATTACGTTACAAGTGACAACGATGGTCATCGTAGGCCCGATCGTCTGGTGCCTAAACAGCAAGCATAAACACGACAATATAAATCGTTGTCCGGCAAGCTGCTTAACTTCAAACGCTTTTTGTACGGGGATCTTATGTGAGCTGGGTCGGCCAGTTCGTATTGGGCCTATTAATGATATTTAAAATGCCTGAATACGATTCGATGCTTACTGTGGTAATATAATAACTTAGTTGTTTTAACGGATGCTAATGTATTGAGTGATTTAGTACATTTAAAAGTTATTTACATGCATTAACATAATTTTTAAATATATGTTTTTCAATTTTAAAGCTCTTAAAATTATTGGGTAGGCCCGGCCTATCCTGCCTACCCCCAAAAGCCGCCACTGCAGTATACAATACCAGGAAACTTTAGAAACATTCCCTACCGAACAATTTTATTTAATTTTCTAATTTTTGACCTAGTTAAATCCAACACGGGTAAGTTTTTTTGCTTCAAATTTTAAATTTCTATAATTTATTCTAATTAATGTTCTAAGTTTATAAAAGTTTGTAGTAAGCGCATATGTTAACACTTTTTCTTTTTAAATCCTTTTTGAAATGTCTCCAACAACTCCATTATTTTTCCTATAGGATCAATATATTTTTAATAATATTTATTCCATAATTTTATTTTTATGAACCACTCATCTGTAGACTTGATAAGACCTCCATAAGAGAGTTGCTGCACCCATGATGGTAAACTATGAGTTGTGTTCGCGGGGACAGTCCCTGATTAGTTCACTAACTTTGTATGTGAAATTACCTAAATCAGGTAAACTATCTTTAAATTTTTTGCTAAATACCCAGCGATGTATTCTAAGGCATCTTCTGTAGTCTTCTGAATATTACCGACAACACAATATGAGGTGGTAGACTGATTAGAAGATGATTCTTGGGAAGAGAAAGAACTACTATTGTTAGATACATCAGGTTCTTCTATTTTTTCTTGAGGAATTTTAAGATTGATATTTTGGAATACTTTTGGACTAATATATTGATCCACACTCAGAAAAAAGTGCAATTTGGTTTGTGGTTAACACCGTATTTAACAAAATTTCAGGTTTTTTTTATTTTTTCTGAAAATTCATATTTTTTGCTTTAGAATACCTCAACTGACTTGTTAAACTTTTTATTTTCATTTGACCCTTTTTCTTCAAATTAGAATGATCAGCTATTAATTTTTCATACTTGTTTAATAATTCGTTGTATTTTGCTTCAAAATCTACTTCAGGATTTAAATCTATATTGTCACCAGCTTGTTCAAAAATTATTTCAGATTCAGTAATAGTATGTTCATGTTAATTAGATGCAATATTCAAAATATTTGAATCAACCTTTGTAATTTCTGCTACAAGTTGCTTTCTGTTTCTAACATCTGATCTTCCTTCACGAGTAGAGACAGAAGGTGTGTCAAAGGTATGTTTATATAAACAAAGTGTTGGAACTGCAGTTTTCAACTTCATGCAGAACTTCTGCATCGGTTAACTCATTCAGCTCTTATAGTTTTCGACACTAAATCCTTTCCTTTTGGAAAACTGTGAAAAATAACAGGCATATTCTTGGTTTTCACAGTCTTAAAATTATTGTCACAACCATATATGGCACATATATTACCACCCATTTTGTTTATACAAGTAAATTGATATAGAAACAATAATTAAATAGTCTTATAAGGCCGTTAAATCGCTAGTACAACCAGAGAACTACGACTAAAAAATTGGCAGCAGGCAAAACTATTCTATATAAAACAATAAGAAATGTCAACCACGAATCCCCACGCCTACGTCACACTCAACACAACGCATTTCTTACATTAGAGCATAGGACAAAATCAATCCTATCTGTGTTTAGTGTCCTTGGGTTTAAACCACAATTGGTTGTAATGACAATATTTTTTTTCCAATTCGGAAATCGAAAAACTAGTTTTAAAAAAGATTGCGTCGTTTTGTCATTACAAATACAAACACTCAAAATTTAGAGCATCAATCAATATGTCATGCCTTTGTTTGAATATAATTCCAATAGTATCGATGTAATGAAACCTAACTACAGAAACACAATGTATAAAATATATTATATTTAATAATGTTCATCTTTTAACACAGAAATATTAACATTTTCCTTTTTATTTTTCGCATCACTACAGTTGATCATATGTTTCTCCAAATATTTCTTGTACGCGAAAACTTTCCTACACTTCGGACAACTGACGCAGCCGCTTCGGTGAGTGTGCATGTGGTTTTTCAAATGTTGCGTGGTATAAAACTCCTGATGACAAATTTTACATTCATATACACGTTGTTTGGAATGTTTACTTTGTACGTGTTGAGTCAAATTGAATTTTTCACGAAAATGCTTTCCACAGTGATTGCAACGGTACTTTTTAGGATGGTGCATACGTTTTTGGTGCTAAAAAACACAAACTATATATATAAAAAAATATCTTAAAGCAAACCTTTTGCTTTTTCTTTCCAAATTAACTCCATTTTTATGAAAAAGTATTAATTTACTGAAAGTGTTATAACTCTTAAAACAAATTAAAAAAAAAACCTTACAAAAGAAATTTGCAAGTAGTTATTTTGATAGCGTTTAACAATGATGTTTATTTAACAGGTTGTAACGTTATAAACGTCACATCTCTATTAATTTATATTTTAATAATTATTTCATTTTAATTTCTTTATCTTCAGTTTAATTTTTACTATTTTTTTGTTTATAAAAATAGTTGGCGCCCCTGTTTTTCTCTTCTTCCTCTGTCTTTATTTTTTTTTCTCTCTTTCTGTCCCATAGAATAAATATTCGCCCTCTCACTTTTGTTCGGCAGACTATTCTGTTCCGTGTTGACTGACAAGCTAGTTTCATGATATCTATAGCAATATCCTATGACATCTGTGCTAACTTCATTCAGTCTCCCACTTTCTGTCAAAACAACTTTTCTGTAGTGGGATTATTTTTTGCCTCTTTTTGAAATTTATAAAAGAAGGCAAAAATTATTATAAGACTTATTTGTATAGTCTACAAATTCTCTTGGGGTAAGTACTTTCATTGTGATATTTATTCTATAATTCTGACCACATTTCCAATATTTCTAACCTTACTTTCTTTCGAAAGCACGTTTTTTTTTCTGATATATGCATTAGGACTCTTTAACAGAATTTAACTAAGTAGTAACATTCATATTTCATTTTATCCTTGCCATATGCTATAGTCACTGGTATACATAATGACCAAAATGAATTAATAACGGACCCTAGCGATATACTTAATACTTGGAAAATGTACACAGCCAATTTGTTCAATGATGACAGAACACAAAAACCACCACAACTGGGAGACCATTTGTATGGCCCAAGTATTTTGAAAGCTGAAATTGTACACGCTATCAAACTATTAAAAAGTAACAAAACCCCAGGACCAGATGATATGTACGCAGAAACAATCAAGTTACTTAATGAAGAAAACCTAGACATTATTGTCAAGCTCTTTAACGACATCTACGATACGGGCCAGATTCCAAAAGATTGGCTTCGATCTACATTTATCGCCCTACCAAAAACACCACGTGCGAACTTCTGCAAGGACCACCGACTAATAAGCCTAATGAGTCACTTTTTGAAACTTTTCCTGAGAATACTTCACACTAGATTGTTTAAGAAATGTGAAGAGGTCAGTGGATGGAGTCAGTTTGGTTTCAAAAATGGACTTGGCACGAGAGAGGCGATCTTTAGTATGCAAACATTGATACAGAATTGTTTAGATCAAAGAAAGGATGTTTTTATCTGTTTCATCGATTACGAGAAAGCATTCGATAATGTAAAACATGAATTGATGATAAAATACCTACAAGAGTTGGGATTGGATGCAAAGGATATAAGAATCATTGCCAATCTGTATTGGAATCAGACAGCAACAGTACGTCTTCAAAATTCCAACGAAACAGAAGATTTCTCCATTAAAAAAGGAGTAAGGCAAGGTTGTATACTGTCTCCAATGCTGTTCAATTTATACGTAGAAAAAGCCTTCGCAGAAGCAGTGGAAGACTCTAATAAGGGTATTAAAGTTAACGGCATATTTATTAATAACATCAGGTATGCCGATGATACAGCCATAGTGGCAGATAACATCGAAGATCTTCAGTGCCTTTTGAATGATCTAACTCTTGTAAGTGAAGCTCGGGGTTTGAAAATAAATATCAAGAAGACAAAATCAATGATTATAAGTAGAAATGATTACCCCAACGCAAAGATATATGTCTCTGGAGAAGAAATCGAACAAGTCAGGCAATTCAAATACTTGGGATGTTTGCTGAATGAGGGTTGGGACCCCGAGAATGAAATAAAGAGCAGAGTTGAACAAGCCAGAAATGCTTTTTTGAGGCTTCGTAAGTTTCTGACTGATCGCAAATTGGACTTCAACCTCCGATACAAGATGCTTAAGTGTTACGTGTGGCCTGTTCTCCTGTACGGAATGGAAGCATGGACGTTAAAGGCCAGTTCCATTAACAAACTTGAAGTGTTCGAAATGCGGTGCCTGCGTCGAATGCTCAGAATATCATGGACGGACAGGGTCAGAAATGAGGAAGTACTCAGAAGAGCGGGCTTACAGGATAGGGAACTTTTTAATTATGTAAAAAGTAAGAAGACTGCATACTTGGGGCACATTATACGAGGAGAACGATACACTTTTCAGCAACTGATACTCGAAGGGAAAATAGAGGGTAGGAGAGGTCTCGGACGTAAAAAAATGTCATGGCTACGCAATATTCGACAATGGACAGGAATCCACAGCTATGAAATGCTTCGCAATGCTGCTAAAAACAGAATTATTTAATCCAGAATATTTAACATCTCACCTGACAAGACGATGTACGGTGGACGCCTACGCAGAAATGCATGGCACCTTAAGAAGAAGATATGCTATTTGTTTAAGTGTAATTTTGTAAGATGGCAAGGAAGTTAAACCTTTCTTTTTGATGTGTTTCTAATGCATGTTGTTTCTTATCCTTTTAGTTTATTGGAGATATAAAACTTATTGGTTTACTGGACAATTTAATTGGTTTATTGGTTTTATTGGCATATTTGGAGTTCAATAATTGGTCCGGACATACAGCCACGTGTGACTGCAGCTCTCCAGAAGCCACAACTTCTAATTGGAGGATCCAACAGCTAGAACACACAAGCCGCCCATCGAAGCAATAAGTAACACTTATAACTGTTAAGCTTTGGCAGGGTTAATTATTGTTTTTTTTATTGATTTAAATAAATATGATTGGTTAAAATTTGTCTTATTTGCTATCAACTGAGAACTCAGGTTCAATCCCTAGTTTAAGACAAGACGAACTCACCCTTGAGATACTGAGCTAGGCAAGGTATAGACGATAAGCTCCCATGGTTGACTGAGGTATTATTTTTACAATAGTACTTCAATTCTCTTTGGTAGTCTTATCGTTACAAGGTATTTACTGAATATCATAGCTGATTACTATTTAAATATTTTTTTAAATTGAAAAGTGACTTTACAATTGTACAAAAGTCGATATACACCGTTTGAACATTTAATTAATTATGCCTCTCTAACAATGCGCCATACATGGTATACTCTCCATTTAAAATTAAGAAATTTCGGAACTTAAAGGAGGGCATTGATAAATGTCTCTATCGCTAATTTATATCCCATTTGAAAAAAAAAACCAATCTGTTTTATCAGTTTTACAAAATCTAATGAATATTGCAAAATATGGGGGGCTCACCCTCTATAAATAAATGTCCGTCAAATTAGGGACATCTATAAAACGGGTAAAGAAAAGTAAAATAATTCCACATTCAAAATATTTCAACACAATCAATTTTTATTTAAATGATGGATGCATAAATGATGCATACATATCTCTAGAATATTTAAGTGTAATAATTGTCATAATATTATTTTAACTTAACTGTACCAGTCTGTTTTTTTAAGATCGTGAGGTAGATCAACAGTATTCCAATGGTTTCGCAAGGTAAGAAAGAAAATTACTTCATTTAAAAAAAGTTTAAGAAATGCATGCAGTTAACATTTTTACTAATGCAGTATAAAAACTGAAAAAAACACTAGAAATGAATTAGGGAAATACTCCAGAAAGCATCTTTTCAATATGCTGAAACTGACTTATTTTTAAGGAACTGTCAAAATCAAAAACATTTTCTCTAAAAAATTAAAACTACACAGATGGAAAATCTGCGACGGTTCAATTAACAAATTTATTTTTTACAATTATGGATGGCAATAAACAGTATCAGCTAATAATAGAAAAGTCGATATTCCAAAATGGTTCTTGGTTTTACCAACCGTTTTACGAAGTTGATGAAACCAAAACTGATGAAACAAAGTTGAAATTTTAGCCATCTCATAGATTTTTTCACATTCTCGTAGTATTGTACTCAGCAAGATAAAGCTAGTTTTTGTACCACCAATTACAAGATGTTACAGTAAACTTCTGGACTGTGAAATACTGTATTAAACATAAACAAAAAATAGATTACCCGTTTCAAACTAAATTTTGATTTAAACCAGTTTTCGCATATATCACACATGCATTTTTCAGAGGAATGTTTCCTAGATGTATGTACTTTCAAAAGCGTTTTCAATTTTGTTGCAAAGCTGCAGAAATTGCATGTATATGGTTTGTTTTGAAGATGAGATGCTAGATGGCGAGTCATGGACGTTTGACAACTATTCTGTTTTCCACATATATGGCAGATGTATCCTTTTAAGCCCTCATGCCGCGCTTTCATGTGTTTTTCCATAGCTGCTTTTGAAGAATGCCGGGAGTCACATATATTGCACCTAAAATATATTAAAAAATAAAAAAGGAGATTTTTAGGAACAACAACACATATCTTATTACAAGATACCGGAATATGTTGTTGTTACAAGAAATGGCATTAACCTAACTGCACATTTTTATAAAAAAAAAGTATAACGCCAGTATTTTCTGAATGTCAAATTGCCCGAGTAATAAAACCTCTATTTCCTTGAATTATTTTGAGCGTACTTGGTACTGTAATAAAAGATTTTAGGTAAATTGGTAAATAATTAAAAACCCTAATACAAACAAAATGAAACATACATAAACACTTCAGTGGGACAGTTTTTTCCGAAATCCAAAAGGCACAGAAGTGTCGGTGAAGCTTTTAGGAATAAGTAGCTGTATGAATCTCCAAAATCTACATTAGTTTCATTTATGGTTTTCGCGTCAAACAGTGTAAACGTGTGTCTGTGTATTGAGGCAAATTTTAAAAGTGCATTCCTAGTGTAACTTTATTACGTAACCCGTGACTTCGTTAATTTGTTTATAGCGCGATGTCCGAAGTAAATGCCTGGATTCAGTCATATCCTGAATTAAAGCTGGATGAAGGAAAAATATGTTTGTCGAGCTTACTCTAAAATTGTAAGTAACTATTTTCGTTTTAAGATAAGTGCAAGCCATTGTCAACGCATGTTTCGGTTTAAAACACGGTGTGAATAAGCTTTGGCTTTTCTCTCAGATTTCTTCTGATAGAAAATTTTTAATAGATTAGCATGCAAACTTATTACATATTATCATATTTAAAGTATTGGAACATGTGGGGAATAGACGTAGGAGTGCATAAGGGCTCAGTGCTTAGGGTGAACGAAAAATAGCTTATTCTAAGCAAAGTTTCAGCCATCATCAGGGTTTGAAATACTGAAACACTTATTTTTCAGAAAAAACATAGTAAAATTTTTTCCAACGAAGAAGTGATGGAAGCTGTGTATAGAGGCCTGGTTTGCAGAGCAAGATATATCTTTTGAAACGTCGAGAGGCGTTACCGGTTTATTTATTTAGAAGAAAGTAATAATAATGGTAAATAATAATTGTCCTCGTAATAAATAATAGTAAATAGTATACAACAAATTTTCTTTAAACAGCCTCAGATAATACCTAAAACTAAAGACTAAATTAATATCCTTGCACTAACTTACTTAAAAACATCGGAGTGTTTCTTCATATGTGCATCCAAGCTTTTAGGCAACACTAGTTTCTGGCAAATTGGACATCCTATTCTATGATTATATTCATGCTCAACAAGATCTGTTCTATTAGCAAACACCTATATATAAATGAAAAATCATTAATATAAACATACAGTGACACTGTACCTAAGTTCTGGTCTCGAAAAATTGTGTAAATGCAGCAGTCCTTAATAGTTGACATCACCTTAAAGCTGTAAAGGCCAAGAGAAAGAAGGTTAAGCAATATAAAAATGTAAAGTTTTGAACAGAATTGAGCAGACAGACAAGTTTTTTAAAATCCAAGAGATTTAATGAAAATGGACAAAGAATATTGAGGGAACATATCCTTGATAAGAATATCGACGCAAAAGGCAACAAAAAGGTGCTGGGAAAATACCGTGCTGTGTTCACAGAAGAACAAGAAGCAGAATGGGTGCGACACGTACTGGATTTAGAGGTATGATTCTTTGGAGTCACCATGTCAGATCTTCGATCATTAGCATACAACCTACAACCATGACAAAAAATTAGCTGGCTTAGACTAGGTTGCTGGATTCAGACATCGGCACCCCGAAATTATTTTAAGGAAACCAGAATAGACTTCTGCTGCAAGGGCTCATGCATTCAATAAACATAACGTGACAAAGTTTTTTAATATCGTTAAGGATGTTTAAGGGAAGCAATGCCACTCTGCCACAGGATTTTCAATGTTGGCGAGATAGCATAACTGTTCAGTCCAAGATTCTCGCTCTTAAGGATATAAGTCAAGTTGGTGCTTTAACATCGGCTGAAAGAGGTCAGCTATCACCCTTTGTTGTGTGTATGTCAGCTGGAGGGAACTTTATTCCGCCATTCGTTATTTTTCCAAGACTTAAAATGAAAACAAAACCTCAAGATGGAGCTCCACCTGGAACTATTTTTGTCTGTCACCCATCTGGATGGATGCAAAACGAGACTTTCTTTCTATGGTTTAACAATTTTCCGACTCATGCCAAACCAACAGCTTCCGACCCAGTCTTATTAATCTTAGACGGCCATTTAACTCATGCAAAAAACCTGGCATTTATTGAAAAAGCAACTTAAAGCTGTAAAGGCCTAGAAAAAGAACTTTAAGCAATATCAAAATGTAAAGTTTTGAACAGAATTGAACAGGAGGACAGGTTTTTTAAAATCCTAAGATGATTTCACTAAAAATTGACAAAGGATATTGAGAGAACATATCAGAGAGAATCTCTTAGACAGCCCACGGAACAAAATGTTAATAATAGAATAACTGAACATTACGTTAAGGTTCAAAACACATATAACAGAGCAAATAATAGTCTATTGTGGAAGTACAATAATAGTTTTTCGAAGAAATTACTTTGAGAAGCTCAAAATACAAGGGGGTGTGGAAGGTAAAAGAGCCAGAAGCAGATCCCCTAGAAGTTCGACATCGTTTGAACCCTTGGTGTTCCACTGTCAGAATGTGCAAGATCGACGGAAGATCGAGAAAAATGGAAGAACATCGGCAAGACCAACTTATGATAACACAATACCTTTATCAGGTTAACGAATAAGAAGATCGGAAAGAATATTGATGGTAGAGATATAAGATGAAAAAAAATTAAATTAAAATCACAAGAACACAGATTTAAATTTGACGAAGATCAGCAAAGAGCTTAGAATACCAAAAAATACTTCAATAATAATTTTCTAAGACACAACTGAAAGAATTGTCAACGACGAAATACTAGAGATAAAATAAACATTTACTCAAGATATAAATAGGTAATGAAAATTTAGATCTGATAAATGTCTGCCCACAAAATGAATATAAAATAAATAACACATATTTGAATAACAGTGCAACGCAAATATACTTGCAACAACAACATAGACAATATCAATGACAGATTATATACTTACAAATAAAATTATACAGTATAAAAAAGTATTCGCAGATAGCCATTGAAGCTGTTAAAAATGATAGAATGACGTATTCAATTGCGCAAAAACTTTCTCTGTTCCAAGAAACACTCTGAACAGGAGGGTCCTTGATAAGAATATCGATGCAAAAGGCAAAAAAAAGGCCCTGAGGAAGTACCGAGAACTGTGAAGAACAAAAAGCAGAATTGGTGGGACACGTACTGGATTTAGAGGTACGATTCTTTGGAGTTACCATGTCAGATCTTTGCTCATTAGCATACAACCTACAACCATGTTCCATACAACCAGCTATCAACCTTTGTTGTGTGTATGTCAGCTGGAGGGAACTTTCTTCCGCCATTCGTGATTTTCCCAAGACTTAAAATGAAAACAGAACTTTCAAGATGGAGCTTCACCTGGAACTGTTGTCTGTCGCCCATCTGGATGGATGCAAAACGAGATTTTCTTTCAATGGTTTGACCATTTTCTGACTCATGCAAAACCAACAGTTTCCGACCCAGTCTTGTTAATCTTAGACGGCCATTCAACGCATGCAAAAAACCTGGTATTTATTGTAAAAGCAAGAGAAAGCCACACCACCGTCGTTTGTTTACCACCGCATTGTAGCCATAAAATACAGTCTTTGGATGTCTTGTTTATGGGCCCGTTCAATATATTCTACGTCCAAGCCATGGAAAATTTTCTAAAAAACAACCCTGGAAGGGTTGTAACCCAGTTTCAAGTTTGCCGACTTCTTAGAGAAGGTTTTTTAAAGGCAGCGAATCCAGCCACAGCAATTAATGGATTTCGTAAGAGCGGCATTGTGCCACCAAACCAAGATAACTTCACAGAAGCTGATTACATTGCTGCTGAATGCACTCATGTGCTTCTTTAACAGCTTAGAGTTTTATCACCAACAGCGTCGAGCACCTCAAACTGAAGAGTCCGTACAAGTTAAGTCAAGTCAAGAAGGCGTGGGCCGACCTTTTGAACATCCAAAAGATCAATCTGAGGCTGTGTATGAAATGCTACTGTAAGAAGGTGCTTCAATACATTGCTACATTGCTTCAATAAAGGTAAACTTACAATCCATAACCTAGACCTTCTTCCATCTCACAAATACGAACTTCTTTCACTGTAAGCCCAAGAGATATTATTCTATTGCCAAAAACTAAAGCTGTTAAAAAGACAAGCAGTAAAAAAGGAAATTATGCTGTGTTGACCAACAGCCCATATAAATTGGAATTAGAGCAAGCAAAAAAGTAAAAAGACGAAAAAGGAAGGAAAAAGGAGATTAGACGGATTTTAAAGAAAAAATAGAAGAGAAAAACGTTTTTTCCAAAAGAAAAAACACAGACATAGACATAGTACCAAGCAAAGCAGAAAAGAGATATCAAAAATGGAAGTGAGGAGTAAAGGTGCCACGTCACCTACAATTTGAAGAAGAATCTGACGCACGTAGCATTACAATAAGTGATGTAAGTGACGTTAATTTTCTGTACTGCAGTGAATTGTATTCCTGTTCAAAGGATTGTAAAGGATGAGTAAGATGCTCTGGATGCCACCGCTGGGCCCAAGAAGCTTGCACAGGTTGTGAGAAGATGACAGCTTCTTGTGCGAGCATTGCCATTAAGAAGAAAGTCAAATGAACCACGTTATTTAGGCTAATTTCATTTTTTATTTAACAATGTCTTCTCTACACCACTTTTATATTAGGTGGCCTAATAAATTTCTAATATTGATATAAATTGCGTGGCCACTTGGCCATATTCATGTGGGCAAAATGGCCATTTTATACACTAGTAGATAGGTAACTGAATATGTAAGATATACACTAATCTTGTTTCAAAAAAATAACTTTTGAATAAAAAAAAATAAACTCCCTTAGAGTGGCCACTTTGCCTGGGTCTCCCCTACATTATTCAAAGCACTAGTTCTTTATTCCTGTAATAAACTGAAGATCATATTATTAGTTGTTGTCAACGTTCTAGAAAAACATGATACCTGAAGAACAAAAATATATTTCGATTAACATTGAATATCTTTATATAAAATAAAAATACTTTAAATGTTCAAATAAAACACCCAGTACATACAATACCTTTATCTGAAATATTAACACAATTTAACGAAACCAGACGCTATAACTTAAAAGATATTAACAATACCTCATTGCATTTAGAACAACAAAAAACAAACTCTCCATTATGGGATTCCTGATGATCTTGATAATCAAAAAAGATATCAAATTTTTTTGGACATATATCGCATTGGTATATAAATCTGTCATCGTGTAACTCCACCGCTTGCAACTAAAAACAGTTAAAACTAAACATAAATTGTAAGACACAGTATTACGTCTGGTCACTACAGCGTATACCATACACCAAACATAGGAGATGTGAAATGAGACAGTCACGCTGATACTGCAATGTATGTGGTTTTCAAGTTCAACAGTTACGCCTCTTTTATGCCTAGCATACATAATGAACCATATGATAGCACATTCATTTATCTCCATTTATCAGTAAGTTTGTTTCCTCCCTTTACACATGTTAAAAATATTACACAATATAGCGACTACAAAAAAATAAAGAAATTTTACTGAAAAATAATTTTAAAAATGTTTTTGATTTCCCCTGAGCATGTTTTGAAAAATGTACAGAGAAGAAACATGTATACAGCACATATATACCAGTAAACAGCATGAAGAAATTTTATACATTTCATCCCTTTCAATGATCACACTACTATACATTGAATTAGTAGAAAAGTGAGAGTGCCCCGGACAATGATTTTTGAGATGGAATCATTGGATTAGACAATTTACAAATTGGCCCTTATATTCTTCCTAACTGACAAGTTGCCAGCACTTTTAGGGGATGTCCCACTGCTTACAGAATGTTATAGGTTTTCACATGGATGGTACACCCCTTCATTTCAAAGTTCATGTCAGAATTTTTAATATATCCATACTAATCTGCTTGGTTCCTAGTTTTGGAAATAAATCAAATATAAAGTATATACAGATATGTGAAATGTCTGACAAGAATTGTTGGATCATGCTGAATTCAGAGAGCTGCCCAAGAAATTTGTATAATCTATATTGGCGAAAAATGATCAAGGCGACTACGTACATACCCAGGAAGAACTAGCTAAAATCTGGACAGATTATGCTTCGTCCCTCTTTGCAGACAACAGACCGAATCTGCCAACTACTAACCTATCTACATAAACTTTGTCCGGTCCTCCGATTATTCGCGCCGAGGTGGAGTACGCTATAAAAATAGCAAAACTGGGCAAGGCCCCTGGACCGGATGGCATTACTACGGAAGCCCTAAAACTGTTGGATGATGACAACATCGACACTCTGGTAACAATCTTCAATGCCATATATGACACCGGCCACATTCCAACGGATTGGCTTTGTTCAACCTTCATAATGATCCCTAAATCACAAAGAGTGACAAGGTGCAAGGACCACAGACTGATTAGCTTGATGAGTCATTTACTTAAAATATTTCTTCGCATACTCCACACAAGAATGTTCAGAAAACTAGAAGAGCTGAGCGGCGAGACACAATTTGGTTTCAAGAAGGGACTCGGGACGCGCGAAGCATCATTCTGCTTGAATACCCTGGTACAAAACTGTATGGACCAACGAAAAGATATAGTCATCACATTCCTCGACTACGAAAAAGCTTTTGACACCGTAAAACACGATGAAATAATAAAAATGCTACACAATGCTGATATTGATGAGAAAGATATAAGAGTTATCCAGAATCTCTATTGGAATCAAAAGGCACGTGTGAGGCTGAACAAATCAACAAACACAGAGGAATTCGAAATTTTACGAGGGGTGCGACAGGGGTGTATTTTGTCTCCTATGCTGTTCAACCTCTATGTGGAGAATGTTTTTGCAGAGGCACTTGAAGGCACTGATTGTGGTATAAAGGTCAACGGGTACCCGATAAATAACATTCGTTACGCTGACGACACCGCAATAATTACAGATAACGAACATGATATGCAGTTGATACTAAATAAAATAAACACCACAGGAAAAACATATGGCCTGAAGATAAATGCTGGAAAAACAAAATGCATGACAATAAGAAAGGGCGCATTTTTCAGAGTACAACTGCACGTAGATAATGCTCCAATCGAGCAAGTGAAAACATTCAAATACTTGGGAATGATGGTGAATGACCAATGGGATCCTCAACAAGAAATAAAATGCCGTACCGAACAAGCAAGACAAGCTTTTCTTAAATTTAAACCGCTACTTTGTAACTGCAATCTTTCCTTCAATCTCCGTTACAGAATGGTTAAGTGCTATGTATGGTCCATATTGTTATACGGCATGGAGACATGGACGTTGAAAATATCTTCCATTAACAAGTTGGAAGCCTTCGAAATGTGGACCTTGCGAAGAATGTTCCGCATACCATGGACAGATAGGGTGAGAAACGAGGAAGTCCTAAGAAGAGCAAATACTGAGAGAGAATTGCTCAGCTTGATCAAGGCACGAAAAATTGGATATCTGGGCCACATCCTGAGAGGGGAAAAATACGCAATCCCTCAAATAATTATCCAAGGAAAGATTGAGGGCAAGAGAGGAGTAGGTCGCAAACAAATGTCGTGGCTGCGAAATATAAAGAACTGGACAGGCGTAACTAACACTGGCGAACTTTTGCATGCCGCAAAAGACAGACGTCTGACCTTAAGATAATTCGCCAACGCACTATAGGTGCACGGCACCATAAGAAGAAGATATTGACGGAGTTAAGAGAACAGGTTTGCACACATATGGGCATGGACACTTTGAAAAGTAATTTGCCTAAAGGGTATAGTTGCCTATGATGTATTAAATACTTTGATTATGGATGTTTTTGATTATACACTTTGTAGTTCTGTAACTGAAATAAATACTTTTATGATTTCAAAAATGGTGACTACTTTTCAATAAATAATTATTTATCAAGTATAAATTGGGAGGGACTGTTTCTTAATGGTACAGTTGATAGTATGGTGGTCATTTTTTATGATATAATTTACTCACTGATAGAACACTTTGTTCCACTAAAGAAATATAAAACCTCTACCTTTCCCTCTTGGTTCTCGTCAGAGCTGCGTAATCTAATTATATGTAAAAAACAGGCCCACAAACAATTTAAAATTAGTGGTAGGCAAGATGATTATGACCGTTTTGTGGCTTTAAGAAACCAGTGTGAAATTTTAAGAGCAGACTGTCAGAAACAGTATTTAGATGGGATACAAAATAACATTTCTGATAATCCAAAATATTTTTGGTCTTATATTAAAAGCAAAAGAAATGGGTATAATATACCATCCAGAATGGTCTATAATGATAGGGTTAGCTTAAATATCAAGGACTCTGCCAATATGTTCGCAGAATATTTCTCATCTGTCTACTCAGATGAACAAAAAGATACTTTACCTTTTTTTAATTTTGACAGTTCGATTTGTTTGAGTTCTATAATACTTACAGCAACTGAGGTCTATGATACTATTGCAAATTGTAAAAACCGATTATGTGCAGGGCCGGATGGAATCCCAGCCTATTTTCTGAAAAAATGTATATGTGTACTTACAAAACCAATTTTGTTTATTTTTAACAGATCACTTGGTACTGGTAGCTTTCCCAGTCTCTGGAAGAAAAGTTTTTTAAAGCCGATTTTTAAATCGGGTGCAAGGAACGATATATCAAACTATCGAGCTGTCTGTAATCAGTCAGAGCTGCCCAAGTTGCTTGATTGTTTGGTTAGTAAGAAACTGACATGGAGTTTTAGAAGCATTTGTAATCCTGAACAATTTGGCTTTATGAGAGGGAGGTCAACAGATGCCAACCTAGTTTTGTATGTGAATCATATATACAACAGCTTTGAAGAGGGAGTCCAGGTTGACTCAATCTATACTGACTTTTCCAAAGCATTTGATCGGGTAAACCATGGGGTTCTCTTACAAAAACTAAGAGCTTTGGGTATTTTGGATCCCCTTCTTCAGTGGATTACAGAATTTGTTAGTGGCCGTACGCAGGCAGTTAACTTGGGAAGTGACACTTCAATTGAAATAACAGTTCCATCGGGCGTGCCACAAGGCTCCCATTGTGGCCCTGTTTTGTTTTGTTTGTTTCTGGTTGATTTAGTACAACAAATCAAAAATTGTAGTGTTCTTATGTTTGCTGACGATGGAAAACTGTTTAGAAAAATTCAATCCTGGAATGATGCTGCTATATTACAGGAAGATCTTAAATCGTTTTATGATTGGTGCACTTTAAACAAAATGTCACTCAATATAAACAAATGTCATAAAATGACATTCTCAAGGCAAAGAAATCCAATTGAATTTGTTTACTACATAAATAACTTGCCATTAGCCTCGAAAAATGAAGTATTAGATTTGGGAATCTGGTTAGACACCAAACTGTCATTCTCAAGCCACATCAACCAAGTAACAAATAGAGCGATGAAAGTGCTGGGATTTATCCAACGCACATCAGTGGACCTGTCTTTGTTTACATTTAGAAAACTTTATTGTGGTCTCGTTAGACCCATTCTGGAGTTTGGATCAGTTGTATGGTCCCCATCATACCACTGTTACATTCAACAGATTGAAAGAGTCCAGAATAAATTTCTGAGGGTAGCAGCCTATAAGAGTGGATACAGGAGAGAGGAATACAACTATCAGTGGGTAAGAGATAGTCTTAACTTACCAACACTTGAGTCAAGGAGGACATTGTTAGATTTATGTTTCTTACACAAAGTTATCAATGCTTTTATAGATTGTCCTCAACTCTTATCGCTTGTTAGTCTTAAAGTTCCTAGTAGAAGCAATAGACAATCAGAAATCTTTTCAGTGCCATTTCACCACACTAATTATGGTATCAATGAACCAACTACACGATTGGTCCGGAGTGCTAATAGCCTACCAAGACAAATGGATATTTTTGACTCCAAAATTAGTTTGTTTAAAAAACAACTAAAAAGTATCTTACAATAAGTTTGTTGTACATCTATATTATTCTTATATGTTTGTATTATTCTGAGGTGTTTGTTATTTTAATAATTTATTGTTGTTAAGGTGTAACTTTGTAAAACTTGTGATTGTTATTTTAATAATTTATTGATTGTAAGATGTAACTTTGTAAAAATTGTAAGTAAATGGATGCCGTATATAAATAAATAAATAAATAAATAAATAATAATAAATCTACAATCTTTATATTTTTTCGTATTAATTAAACTTAGGTTATATTCCCACATTTTGAACATAAAGATACGGGACACCTACTGTAGACCCTACTTAAAGAGGGAAAGAGAATTAATACGAATAGAATTTGTATATACATTGGCTTACATATACCATCTATTTTAGCCTTTAGTTTCTTGAGAACTGGCAAAACTGGTGATCACGATCCAATCTTTGTTTTAATAAAAACCTTGAATTGGAGAGAAAAAACGAATTGTGAGTATAAGACCCTTTTCCCTAACATTTAAGAATTTAATAAGTTTTTTAGTTTAATTTTATTCAAGTAATTAATGGCCATCACCCAACATACTTACTGCTGTACTTCCAGATCTTGTTGATAAAATTTCATCACAATTATCACTAAAATCCTCCTGATGGACATCTTTAGCTTCTACAGATGATTTTTCATTATTTTGTAATATAACTGGAGATAATTGGATTTGTATATTTCTAGAACTGATATTGCTATCACTTTCTATTTCGTAAATTTGCTTACAAGGTACATCACTAAAATATTAAACAATCAGATTCATTTCTTTTCAAACATATTATAATTTACTTTATTGGATCCCGTTTGACATCTTCAGAATTATTTTCACAAAAGAGTTTTTGTAAAACCTTTTCTGAGTTATGAGCTGTTTCAATGAATGAATATATTTTATTAATGAAATCTACACAACTTAAACATATTATTGAAGGTATCTTGGGATTTTCTGGTATCTAAAAAGTAAGTTTCACTATACTGTCTGTAATTTTTGTATATTTGGGATAAAACCTTATGTCTACATTATTACTTAACCCTCCAACTGAGGGTGAGGCCTGTCACTCCACTCACATATGAAATTACAACATAAATTTTGTAATTTTTTATTAATAACATTGATACTTTTTTCTACTCATAAGAATATAATTTCTCTGCAAATTTTGAAAAAATAAAGATATATGAACTTGATATATATCGCTACTGATCCTCAGAGGCCTCTCCCATGTGTTCATGTAATTTTATTTTGCCCCTCCGCTGAAGGGTTAATCAGTTGTATCATACCCATAATATCAGTAAATAATTGAATTTACTATCTATCATCTACATCAACTATACTGGTAATTCAAGAAATACCTACAAATATATGAACCCTTTATTCCTAATACCATATAACCAAACTGTTCAAGCAATCCTTCCAAGAATGGAAGGCAAGCAACTACCAACAACTACTGTTATTTCTCAAATAAAATGTTGTAAAAGAATTTTGGTATAACCAAGAGAGAGATAATCTAGTTTAATTGCTATTGTATAAGATCATTTCTACTAATTGTGCTAACAAGGTTAATAAGATATACTTACATTCAATCCAATGTTTAATATCCTCTCCCTAAAACGTCCTTCTATAAGTAAATTCTTTTTATTCGAATGTAGACAAAATCGACACAATTTATTTAGATTATCCATGGTTTTATATACAAATTGTACAAAATTTTCAACTACAATAAAAAAATTTCATCCTTAAACCTAACCTCTATAAACAAAACAAAAACAAGATTATTTAAATTTAAGGTTATACATAGTTATCATAATTATTATATTTTTGTAGCTGAGTTTGTTGCGTCCTTAGACCATTAAAGCATTAAGTTTTAATGGTCTAAGTACAGTTTTTAAACTATGGTCTAAGCGTCTAAGGTTGCGTCAGTAGTTAGTGTAGCTACTAGCGAAGCTCATGAAAAGTTTGTGGGTAATGAAAATTGAAATTACAGAAATTCAAAAAAGTATTCTAATCATTGGTAAAATAAAAAAAGTCAAATTTTTACAAAGTCTTTGATTTAATTTTAAACTCTTGAAAATAGTTTTCAAGCAGGAACAATGTTTGAAAAGATTGCGCCGATACAAGATTCAAATAGTAGGTATAATGTTTATATCAAGAATTTCCTTTACCTATGCTATATTATTGTACTTAGCGAACCATCCTCTATCGAAAATTCTTCGATATATTAAATATTATATAAAATCAAAGAAATAAGAAAGTACAATGAAAGACTGGTATTAAATGCAATCGAAAACAGAAAAAACTATAAGAAAACAAGAAAAGCATTAATCGTTGGGAAGAAGCAAATCGTTGCTCTAACAAGCGAAAACGCCAGAATTACAGACAGAAATGAAATAATACAACTCTTAACTAAATTCTACAGCTAACTATACAAAGCCCCTGACACACTTGAAGAAGTAATCAGTAACCAAGAAGATGTATCAGAAGTCCTTCCGGAAGAAGTAGAATCGACAATTGCAAAAATAAAAAGCGGTAAAGCAGCTAGAATAGATGGTATAACAGTGGAACTGCTTAAATACGCTGGAAAATCTTAGCAGGCATATTCACGAATTGCTTAAGATTGAGATGCATACCAGAACACTGGAATACAGCAAAAATAATTCCCATTCATAAGAAAGGTAGCAAAGAAGATATCCAAAACTACAGAACTGTAAGTCTACTACCAATCGTATACAAGATATTCACAAAGATCATCAACAACAGATTAACAAACGCATTAGATGCTGCACAGCCGAGAGAACAAGCTGGCTTTAGAAGTGGATTCAGTACCATAGATCATATTCATACACTTCGAGAACTAATGAGTAGAGCTAAAGAATATGAAATACCGCTAGCATGAACCTTCTTAGATGTCGAGGAGGCTTTCGTTTTTTTATATTCCAAGGCAGTAATAGAAGCTTTGACCAACCAAGGCATTGATAAACCGTACGTAGAAACTTAAGCAAATATATACAGACAAGCAAAAGCTAAGGTAAAAATTTATGAAATACTCCAGAATTTCCCACTACCAGAGGCGTCCGACAAGGAGACGCAGTATCACCAAAGCTCTTCACTGCAACACTTTAATATACAATAGGTATATTCAGCAAAATGAACTGGCAGAACAAAGGAATATCCATTGATGGAGAATACCTCAGCCATCTAACATTTGCAGACGACATCGTTCTGATTGCTAATAATCCCGTAGAACTACAAGAACTTATAAGCGACCTAAATGTAGCTAGCAATGAAGTTGGCCTAAAAATGAACTTGACAGAAACAAAAACCATGTACAACGAGCTAGTGGATGTCCAAGGTGTAATAATAAACAACATTGCACTTAAGATAGCAGACGAGTATGTATATCTGGGACAAATAATACATAAATCTGGCTTCTTACTTCCAGAAATCAACAGAAGAATGAAACTAGCTTGAAAACCAAGGTTATTAATGTAGCCAAACCTAATCCATAATATTAAATCTTTAAAATGGCAGTGGGTGGGACATTTAGCGAGAACTGACAATAGATGGTCCACTAGAATTACACTGTGGTATCCAAGAGGAGTCAAGAGACCAAGAAGACGTCCAAATTTAAGATGAGACTATGACATAAGGAAACAAGCCGGTACAACATGGCACAGAAAAGAGAATTTTAGACAATCGTGGGCAGATATGAAGAATGAATATGTAAGGGATGCTACACCATAATCGATAGAATATGCTGAGAATGATATAAAATCAAAATGAATCTGCTGCTTTGACTTGAAATTCACGTGTGAATCAAGGCAGCTAGTGGATGAGTGATACTGTAATTAGGGCGTGGTTTTATTTTTCTATAATTAATAAGATGGTTTTTTCGCATTTCTTAAACAGAAGGGGAACATAACGCTCGTTTTTCATTCCTCACATATTCTTGGTAATCTGAGTACCTTAATATTGTTCTGAAGCTATGTTCTTGTGGCATCTTAATACAATTTACTATTTTTTTGGGAATTAACCACAATTTTAGTTTAAAATATGTTTATTTTGACGTTTCAATTTCCACTTCGGAAATGGAAACCGAAACGTTGAAATGAGGGGGTGGACTTTAGTTGGTATGTAAGGAGCTATGGGTGTATCTATGAGCACGACTGCTCTGGGAGGATTGCGTGCGGATGGACCATTCCATCCTGAATCCAATACACATCTGATCTGTTATACATAAGCTCTCAGCCAATCACTGATAGATCTTTGTTGGCCTTGGTACACCCAGGACTCTAAAGCGAACCTTCTCATAGCAACATGTTCTGCCTAGGCTGCATAACTGTGTTGAAGATTCGCTTGTAGGACCCTTGATTGGGGTTATTATAAAGTGTATTGCGGCTGTATGGTAATTGACCATAGCGTAGATCTCTATGGGTATTTTGTGTTTGGGAGTATGTATGTGTGTGTGTCTGTGTGGGCGCAGTTGATGTTCTCAGTTGATCCGCTGGCGTTTATCTTATTCACACCTGTCCTATTTTCCTATATCTATAGGATATTGCCTATTAGCAACTGGGACGCGCCTTGTCGGAGAGGAAAACTTCCCCACCCACAATCACAATTTATCGAGTTACTCTCTTGTAGAAGTTTAAATAATTCTTAAACCATGAATAACAAAAAAGAACCGTCAACAAAAAACTTTATTTTATTATACTAAAGCAGTACAAAAAAGTTAAAATTTATTTAAAAAATAAAAATATTATAATCTATAAAAAACAAATATAAAATTTTATACTGTACTTTTATTTACTTTAAATCTCTCAGGATCTCATTCCGAGTTAATACTCAGGTACAAGTTCTAATATTTTTTTCAATGCATTTTGGCTGTCTTCACTACTGTTATTGGATACTTGGAGGTCCCAATATTCATAATCATCCAAATTACATTCTGATGGAGCATCATCTACATCTAAAAATAGACATTATTGTGAGTCACATACCCCTAATTGCGGCCTTGTGCGTTTGAAAATCCAGAAGTCTTTTCGTCGCCGAACTCTGATAAAAAGATGACCTTCGACAATTTTGAACTTTCCCGAGAATGCGAGCGCCGTATGCTTATGCTTTTGAGACATTATATAAGCCAGCAGGGGCAGGTTCTGAGATTATTAACAGCGATTCTATTGTAATAAATTAAATATTTGTAATTAAGTGATTTTGAGTTAAATAAAGTTATTATAGTTATAGTTAAACCACGTTGTGCACATTGTAATAATATTTACCTTTTGTAAAAATCCAGCCTCTATTTTTTCTGACTTCAATATCAGCTGATATTCTTATACTTTTGACAAGCTCTCCGTAGGTCTCCTTAAACCACTTAATGTCTGTCTTTCGCCTAATATCACAAACTATCCAAATTGGAGCATCAGATACTAAAAGAATATAAAAACTGTGTCATATTTGGTTCACTTTGGTCTTTTTCTTGTTTCAATTAAAAGTACTTTTATTTTATATAACATTATACCAACCTTTGTCACAAGCTGCTTTACAAAAAATGCCAGGATCTTTTTCCCTTATTTCTTCACTCCATTTTATCATGTTGTGCCTATGAATTTCTTTGTATGGTCCATCACTTAACAATTCTTCTAAATCTAAATTGTGATCTCTAGCATAAACTCTTTTAAGAGGTTCTGATATTCGAAGAAGACAACACTTATCTTCTCCTAGCCTAAAAACAAAATGATCCTTATGTACATTGTCCTTAAAAATATTTGTTGATCATCAACATACTTTATTTGTACTTTGTTATTTCTTAATTATCATAAGTATCTTGTAGGTTTCTTAAAAATAGAACCACAAGATGAAATTGGTCAAATGATTTTCACAAGGTTGGTCCACCAGTGATCCAAAAATATTTTTCACAATAAAAAACATTTAAATGTTTTCTTAATCTTATTTGTCAAAAAATTTACTAAATGATTTGATTTCTAATCAGAAAATGTATTGTTAGATAACAATAAGCAAAATCAATAAACTGAGGGTGTCAAAATATAAAAGCACTGATATTTGAAATATAATCCTTGGTGAATTGACACTCACAGAGTATTTGGTCTGCAGAGAAAGGCAGTGAGGGTCCTTGTTGGTTTGGGATTTAGGGAGGCCTGCCATCAGGTTTATGAAAGATCGGGAATTCTAACTATACTGACATAATACATCCTAGAAAACCTTTAATTCATGAAGAGGAATATCATCTTTATAAAAGTCACGAAGATCAGCATGGTTACAATACTAGGCACAAACAGAAAAGGTGTCTATGATGTTTCTGTAGTCAAATGGGTTTGACTAATTGTTTACCTAATTTGGATGATCATATTGCAGTAATCTTAGTTTCATTTTGAATAATATTTGTTCTTCATTTCTGTAAGCAATAATGCTTCTTCATGGGTGACTTGACTCTATTGAATGTTGTTACTTCATTGTTTGCACTCCCAATAACATTTGTTTGTGAATAAATCAATCTTATTATTAAATGATTGCTTATAAGTTGTATAATTGTATATAAAGGTGATACATGAAAAGCAGTTTTGATGGGATGAATTGCTAATACCTAATTCATCTTTGCATGGGACCAGATTTTTGTTGATTGTATCTATTGAGCTAATTACTTCGAGGATTGGGAACAATTCACTTAAATGAACATTGGATAAATGATACCCAATGTGTTGTAAAAGGCAACAGTTTAATAAATTGCATAAAAATTGTGAAAAATAACTAATTACAATTAAAAAATACTCATTATTCATGGTTTCAAAGTACAATTGATATTCTGAATAGTATAATTTAAATTAGGCTAGTAAAATGGAAGATATCCTAGCAAAAACTAGGAAGACTGCGAAAGTCGTATTCACTATTCATGGAGAAAGTTTCTTGACACTTTATCAAAATATTTCATTTATGCATATGAATGTCAAGGACTTAGTTAATACTTACATACATTTAAGTTTCTCACATAAATAATCTTTCCCAGATTTTCTTTTGCCGCTAAACACTAAAATGATTTTCGGGTTTTCCATTTTCAATTTCAAAGTTTTAATAGGTAAAATAAACAATAAACATCACTGATTTATAGACAACACCTATTACATATTAATTAGTTTGGAGTGTATACACAACCGAAAGTATTCATGCGGAAAAATAGCGATGCGACCAATATTTATAGTATTTTTATAAATACATAATTATATTTTTAAAGTATTAACAAAGAATATAAACGCATATTAATATACGGTAAGGTACTCATGTACGAATTCGTAAAATTATATTATTTATTATTACCAATGCTTTTAAATTGTATTGTATGAAGTGTATCGATCTTCAGGAGTTTGGACGAAAATTGGTTTCAAATGTTTAATCATTTTTTTGTTTTTTACATATAGCTCTTGGACTATTATACACGATGCCAGTTTAAGCCCAGTTTATATCGTTTATATACAGGGTAATTTCTTTGCATACGTATTATATTCTATCCAATCATATTGACTTCTCTGTATTAATACAGTTAAAAATAGTACTTGTGTGAAACTATATTTAGTTGACATTTCTATTATCAGTTCTTGCACTTATGACGTTTGTCAACGGAAAGTTCCCCTTCCTCTTCATTCCGCATTCGACTTCGAACTTTTAGCCGGGTATACCAGTTTTTTTATAGACCTTAACTTATTATTAAAACTCGTTCTATTTCAAAACTTAACACGTTGCGTTAACGTCAGTGATTATAATTTCATTCCGATATGGCTCAAAAGTTCAACGAAATTAAGCAGCAGTTAGATGTAGCTTTGCGCGATAATTCTAAACCCTGGACCCCTATTCTATCAGCTGCAGAACAAAAAACTGGCCTAGATAGGGTTTATCTAGCTTTAGGTAAGGACTTAACTATTTTTTAATTGAGGAAGAATTTTTTACATCAACTTTTTAAGAATTAATTATAATAATCACTCTGTGAATAGGTGACCTTGGTTATCAACTTTTTTAATATTTTAATTCACCCAGGAGAGTAATTAATTATAAAAAATGTTGACTTTCATAATTTTGCGTTAATCTTAATATTAATCTCATTTTACTAATTGTTAGTACCATTCTTCTCAAAATATTCAAGCCCATGAATTTATTGTAAACTTCACTCCACTTTATTTATGTATAATATGGAGGGCTAGACAAGGGGTATGCCACATTTACAGTTTTATCACAATATAAATTCCAAAAAAATAATAGACTAAAACGGTATCTTTAATTGATGATCTTTCAAATAAGAGATTATTTTAATATATTCTGTTGTCTACTGAAAATTTGTCTTATCAGCCAAATTTAAAAAGCAAATTAATTGAGATATTTTTCACAAATATAACTTCATTCGTTAATATTCATTTTATTACAATAAATTTAAATCTTCATTATTTATTGATTCCTGTAATAAAACCTGTAAATTTTAATACTTAATTTAAATTTAAAACTCTTAAATTAAAAAAGTGTAAACGTTAATTTCCAAATATATATCTTTTATGTGAAGAAAATCTACATTGTTTAGTGAGACTGATTAGAAAATTTTAAAGGGATTTTAAGCTTGTGATTTTTATGTTTTTACTTCCTTCTAGTTGTTCCATATTTCTCCACCATTTGAGTTATAATTGATGTTTTTTAAGAATTAATGTTTTTATGGACAATATTATAGCTTTTTAAAGTTTATTTTTTTACTATATTCCTACATTGAGGATTTGTGGTATTGTGCTTGATTGATTTCACATACACCAGGTTTTAACTTTTTCTATGGACTGTTTCATCTTTCACACTTAGTTTTTGCATTATTCTAATTATTGACTGTATTCACATCACTTCATATTCAGCAAGATGTCTAACACAGCTCTGATATGATCAGTTAATGAATGTTCAAGGATGTGGCAGCCACAGCTCAGTGGGTATGGTACTGGCATACTGAGCTAGATGGCCTGGATGCAACCCTTGGCAAAAACACCAGAAATATTTTAATTTCTAATTTAACTGAGCCACCACTGTGCTTTAGAAGACACGTAAAGCTATAGCCCTTAACTAAATAACTGGATGTTAACATTAAAACCTAAGCCAGAAGGTTACATGAATGGAAAATGTATAATAAGCATATTGGCTGCAGTATGACCAGTTATTCCATAGTGAATATTAATTACAGTTAATTTTTCACAAGTTTTTTCTATATCTATGTTGTTAACTGATCCAAACATAGTTTTAAATGTTTTGTAGCAGTATTAACCATCTTATATCAGAAATATTTCTTGTCATTGGCTTCAAGAAAGGATTATTTTACTTTTTACTAAAGGTTTTTGCTAATTGCTACATGGAATGTATGGAAATGATTCTCTATATGTGAACTCAATACTTGTCATATAATTATCTATATGTAAACCAACGAATATCCCACTACAATGCTAACTACTGCAATTTTTAAATTTTGTAATAAGATCAGCTAGTATCACCTCAATTTGTAAGAAGACTCAATAATTCAAAAAAATATAAAAAAAAAGGATTAGTTATTTATAATATTATATTTTGTTTTGTCTATTGCAGTATAAAATTATAATATCTTGATTGCATATTATAAAATAAATTAAAATGTAATATCATTATGATATGATATATCAACTACAGCGTAATGTAAGCATATCTGTAAATAAATATTATCTTTTATCTTTAAATTTTACAATAATTAGTTATACTGATTGGTTACAACCTTTCTCTGACCTTTGACATATATTTAGATACAGATGTTCATGTAAAAAGTCCATTAATTAAATAATCATACATTTGAATATTCTTTAGGCTGGTATTTAAATATTTTTTGAAAACATTTAGAGTTAACCATAACTTATTTGAACCTTCTTACTTTTTCTAATGCATTGCACAGCAATATTTTTTAAGTAGATCTATGATTGTTTTTAAAAAATAAAAATAAAAACCATAGACATTTGTTGGTGAATGAGATAGTAAATATTTAAAAAAAAACTTACAAAGAAGTAAAAACTGCTGGTGTATGATGGTATATTATTTTATTAAAATTAATTAAAATTTATCCAAAACATTTTCGATCCAGTAGGACCATCATCAGTCAAACATTTTAAGAAGTAGTTGAAACTAGCTACTGAACTAGGTTTAAAAACCTTGAAATTGGACGAAAGTCATATTTATTATTATTAAGGTGATGACATAAGGTCGATGTTATGAGATTACACCTAAAGGGAACATACTTTTTCCCTGCTTGAAAAACAGAGACTATTTTGCCCACTTGGTGAAATAAGCCAACCCACCGGGTGGCAAGTGGGGTGCGTGGTGTTGTATGCAATCGAGTTTCAGCTCAGGTGCAGACCGTTATAAGTACAGCTATAGCTTTGTTTCTATTTAGAATTTCTTGATAAAATTTTAGGACAGTAGTTTTATGATACTAAAGAATGTTTTTATGTAAAAAACAAAAATCCATTTTTTGAAAATTTTAGCATCCTATATCTATTTAAATTGGAAACATCTTCATAAAAAATTATTAGCCAATTTCAATCAATTTGTGTAAAGGAAATAAGTGTAAATCATCTATATCATCATCATCATGGAGTCTACACTCCTGACACGGCGATTGCTCCCCTCTTTGGGCTCCTATGATTCATTTATCATGGGAAATCAGTCTGTATTAACTTTGTCGATTGTGTGACTTGGCCCCTTTTATAACCTTCCTGTTTTTATATATAGCTTTACAGTGTCCAACTACAATCTTTCTAAGGTCCTCAAGTATCTGGTTCTCCTATCTCATTTTCGGCTTTCCTCTTGTTCTACCTGTTACTAGTCTCCATTTGGCAATTTTCTTAACTGCTTTTATATCTGTCTCTTCTAGATGTCACATCCATCTAAGTCTTTGTGCCTTGATAAATTTGACAATGTTTTCTCCTTTCAAAAGTTCCCTTATTTCTTGGTTTATTGGAATTATTTTCATCTCTAGGATCCTTAATATTTCCTTGTCTTCCTGCGTCAATCACATTATTTCAGCACCTTATATGATTACTAGTTTAATTGCTTCTTCTAACTACTAATTTTGTGTTTTAGTAAGTTGCTTGTCTTGGAAAATGTTCTATTTCCAGTAAGTTTTGATTTATACAAGAAAGCGTTTGTTAATTTTTATGCTTTTATCATTAATTCAATTAACTGATTAACTGAAACTCCTTGGTACTTAAACTTTTCAACCACATAGACTTCTTAGGTATTAGTTCTTCATAGCGAAGAATCAGATAACACCCTATCAGATCAAAATGATTGGAATCTTTACAACCCAAACAAGAGACTTCCTACCTTTGAGGAATTTGCTTAATCCATTAATTTTATTTCTTATCTGACAAAATGTGACCATGCCATGTGAATGGTCTTTAAGGCGTTATATGCCTGTTGCATAAAAATGACCTTCTTCAGTGTGGCAACTACTAATATTCTCTATGAAAGGCCGGGAAAATCAACAATTGACAGTCAATTGATTCATTGATTAAGGCAGATCTTCGAGAGGACACTAGAATTTAACTTTTTTTTCTTCCTTCTTGTATGTAGGCTTTAAAGCCTGTTTCTTCTTCAATATTAGCCTCCAAAATTGTTTAAATTATCGCACCATCTTTTTCTTGGTCTGCCAATACTTTTTCGTCCATTTGGTGACTTATCTCGTGCTATTCATACTATCCTATCCTCTGCCATTCTACTAATGTGTTCGTTCCACTCCTTTTTCCGTTTTGTGGCCCATCCATTTATGTCTTCTATATTGCATGCTCTTCTTATGTTTTCGCTTCTCTCCCTATCCAACAGACTTTTCCCTGATATTCGTCGAAGCATTTTTATCTCTTTTGTTTCTAGTAGTTGTCTCGTTTTAGGTGTGTCAAGTCTTGTCTCCGCCGTGTATGTTAATATAGGTTTAATTGCTGCTTTATAGATTCATGTTTTTGTGTCTTGTCTTAGGTGTTTGTTCTTCCAGATTGTGTCATTACGAGATCCCGCCGTTTTACTTGCTTTTAAGCTTTGTTGTCGTACTTCTTCTTCAACATCTTCATAACTAGTTATATCTATTCCCAGATATCTAAACCTTGCTTCCTGTTTTATTATTTTTCCATCAATTTCGATTTTACATCGTAGTGGGTATTTAGATGTTGTCATACATTTGGTTTTTTCTGCTGATATTATCATATTGTATTTCTTGGCTGTTGTATTGAAGATGTGTGTTAATCTTTGGAGCTCGTCTTCTGTTTCGGCAATTAATGCGGCGTCGTCTGCATAACATAATATTTGGATTTCTTTGTACCCCATTCTGTAACCATGACCTTTACATACTGCTTGTATTATTTCGTCCATTATTATATTAAAGAGAAGTGGGCTTAACGAGTCACCCTGTCTGACTCCGCTTTGTACTGGTATACACTGTGTTTTCCATTTATCTTTACCTTTATTCGATTATGGAAGTAGATGTTTTCGATGGATTGGATAATATTGATTGGTATGTTTCTTTTATACAGTAGGTGTAAGACGTCTTCGACTTGGATGCGATCGAAAGCCTTTGTCAGGTCTATAAAACAAATATGATGGTTTATTGTACTCGATGGCCTTTTCTGTGATTTTTCCTAGTACAAATACGGCGTCTACGCAGGATCTTCCGGATCTGAATCCTTGTTGTTCACCTGATAAAGTTGTTAGTTAATTGATTTTGTTGGTTAGGACTTTTGTGGTAAGCTAAGTGCGGTGTTCAGCGGTGTGCGATATATTTACAATATATCGATACAAATATTATCATATATATGCTGGTGACATTCATATTATCGGGTGAAGCAAGCGATATGTTTAACAATATTTCGTAGCCTTTGAAACAGCGGCGAAACAAGTCGGTGTAGTCATCAACCAAATACATGCTGGTTACTAAGGATCCTACAGCAAACAAGGAACGGGAAACAGCTTGTGAAAGACATATCTTTCAACGTGTGAACAGCTTCATATACTTTTGCTCTTTTTGTAGAGCTTTTGAGTGATAAATTTCCAGAGAAAAGATAAGACTTCGACAAATCTGCTGTATGGAAGCTCTCTGATAACACCTGTTTGACCTTTTACTTGGTTCTGGTATACCCAAGGCTATTGTATCAAGGCGACATCTAACTTTCTCATAGCAGCAGTAAGTTCTGCCGAAGTTGCCTTATTTTCTTGAATGTTCACCTTTATGACTGTGATTGGGACATTTAGACAGTTAGCGAGTTTCTAAATTTAAAATTTTTCTAACCCCTTTATTATATATATTCATATAAAGATTTTGATAACAGCTCTTTGGAAATATTCTAAAAACCAGTGGCGTAATATTTTTTTAATAAAAAATATAAAAAAAATAAAAATGTCGCTAATAAAATTCTCCATTTGGTTCAAGCAGTTTCAGATTGTAACGGGATTTAATTAAGCATCCTTAATCAGATCTAAGTAATCCAATTCAGTTTAAAAATTTTAAATCCTTTTAATAATATTATTCATTGCTTATTGCTCAATGCGATTGTTTGTTTATGACATTGAAAATATCGGTGTAACTAGAATTTCACTAGGAGAATTTCACTGTTGTAGTGAAATTTGCAATGTAACCAAAAGCTTATTTAATAATGTGTTCAAATGATATTAGAAACACATGACTGCATAAACAAACGCACTTGAGTTAAATACCCGGAAAATAACGGGAGTAGATTATTAAGAATTAAGAATTAAAAGTTAACAGTCGAAGCTAGTTTTGTCATCCGTCAACTGGGTACTCTCTCTATTATTGTACTTAGAGAACCAATAAGGTAATTATGAGTATCCATTTAGTTCGAGTTAATCAACCCCATGCAGGGGGAAAGCTACCCCTAGAGTTCCACTATATGGAACTCTTGGTGGAAGCAATCTAATAAACATTATATGATTATCCAACATTATTATATGGCTATGAAAAAGTATCGCAGTATGTTCTGAAAATTATAGTAAACATTTAAAATTTTACAATGGTGTATAGACTCTTGTTATTGATTTGATTTCACATTAAAAAAAATTGGTTGAAATCGATAAATAAATTTAACATTTACATTAGGTTACCAATCTAAATGGGTGGAAAATGTGGATTTCCATCAAATAAAGGTGTGTTCATAATGTGGAGTTCATTATTTGTCTTGATATAACTATGCTTAAATTTAGCAACCGCTTTTAACCACCGAAAATGAAGGAGGTGATTCTAATTCTTGCTTTTGTTCGATTTTTGTTGTTATTTCGCTTACAATTGTTACAATTAACATAACTGCTTTTAACTCAGTTTTTTTTATTGTTTTCCTGGCTTACTTACAAAAATATCATATTTAATTTATTAAAAGATGATTATGCAGAATAGTAAAGATTCCTCAGAATTTTCGCCATCTCTATCTAGCCACGTAGTTCTCGGATAATCATCTTAATCTCGTAATGATATCGTCATTCAATTGTTTTTAATCACAAACGAATAGTTAATTTAAACAAATCTTATACTCTGGAATTTTTTGTCTAATTCAAGACAGTGATGGAATAAGCTTTTGAGTAGATAATAAAACAGATATAGATGAGTCATTGTCAAATAGATTCAGGACATGGAATATAAGGTTTATATTCTAATATCTATTTCTAAAATATATAACGACGCAATAATAAATACCAGCAATTAAAATAGTATTACCGTCTTATCTATATTTCAAAATAAATATAAGCCATCAGAATTTTTAAGTAAAGGATAGGTATTTATGTGTACAACCACATTTTTCGACCCACTGCCGCGTTATCTTTTCGTATGTTTAAATTAAGTTTAAAGACTAGACCGTTATATAATAAAGGTTTACACCATTTCTTTATCACAACCTTGTCTTATCCACCCGCCTTAATTTTAAAAATAGAAATATGTATAATATAAGCGATAACATGTTTCTTGTAGGAGCTGCGGCGTTCTTGGGCATTTGGCTAGTGTTCGGATATTTTGCTCAACTAATCTGCAACTCATTAGGTTTCCTGTATCCGGCCTACGTTTCGATAAAGGCGATCGAATCGAAAGAAAAAGATGATGATACAAAATGGTTGACTTATTGGGTTGTTTTCTCCTTATTTTCCGTCACAGAATACTTTGTAGATATTATCGTCAGGTGGTTCCCTCTCTACTGGCTTATAAAGGTAAGTTATAATATAATTAATATAACAGAATATATATGTTGTTTTTACCAGGAGTATCACTACCAAATAATCGTAATATAAAACACTGTTGTGTCAATCATGATTGGGGTTTTGGGTTTTAGCGAGTCCAGAACTCTTTCACCGTTGAATCGCCGAATGTGCTGCATGTTTCTATCGTTCTCGTCGCCGGTGATCTTCTGGAATTTCGTGTTAACGCGCGGTTTCGCCCTCCACTGGCTATTTATAGAACAGATGTTCTTATTATATAAGCCGCTGAGGCGACCTTTGGTGATTCAGTATTGGCGAATTGTTTTGTGAGCGTTATCCGTGTGAATTGTAAGAGATATTAATATAACTAGCTGACCCGCCAAATTTCGTACCGCATTAAAATAAAAATTAAATAATGTATTAAAGTTCCATAAACTCCTCTTTCGAGTCTGTTAAGTAACAGAAATCTCTTCGTAATGAAATTAATCCGGTCGTGGTGTCAATAGCGACTTTACTATTAACTGCTTAGAAAACACAATTGCACTTTGATCTTTTTGAACAAACACTCGATGTTATTTGTTAATTGGAGCTTCTTTACATACCGCCACAAATGGTGATGTTCTTCTTGTGGTGCCTATCCATTACGGATGTTGGCTACTAGCATGGCAATTCTAACTTTATTGCTCGCAGCTCGAAATAGTTCTGAAGTGGTCAAGGAGAACCATTTTCGTAAGTTCTGGAGCCAAGTTCTTCTTCCTGGTCCCCTCTTTCCGTAGACCCTTCCCTGTAATATAAGTTACAGCAGGTTATATCTATGATCGTTTCGCATTATATGTCCAAGATATTCTAGCTTGCGCTGTTTCACTGTGGATATAATTTCACATGTTTTATCCATCCGACATAGAACCTCAATGTTTTTTATTCGGTCCACCCAAGAGATTCTCAGTATCCGTCTATAACACCACATCTCAAACGTCTCGAGTTTTCCCATGGATGCCTCGGTTAGTGTCCATGATTCAACCCCATAGAGCAGCAATGTAAACACGTAGCATCTGAATAAACGGATTTTCGTTTTTAAGGGTAGGTCGTGGCTCTTTAATATCTTGCTCATTCTGACAAATGCTGACCTGGCTTTTTCAATTCTTTGTTTTATCTCAACTGAGTGGTCCCATTGGTCGTTTATGGTGGTTCCTAAATAGTAGTAACGGGACACTTGGAGTATTTGTTGCTGATCTACCAGTAATTGACTAGGTCAATATGCGGTCAATATGTGAATATGCTTCTTACTGATGACCATGTACTTTGTTTTCTTGATGTTAAAATCAAGCCCGTATTCTTGACTGATTCTCCACAATTGCGTTGCTAGTGTCTGTAAACCTTCTAAACTGTCTGTAAAGAGGATGGTGCCGTCTGGATATCTGATGTTATTCAGGAGCTCACCATTTATGAGAACACCTAAGGCCTGGCTCATGACGTGTTCCGAATAGACGTTAAATAATAGGGGAGAGAGTATGCAGCCCTGTCGTACTCCTCTCTTTATTGCAACTTCTTCTGTTAGTTGGTCTTTCAGCCGAATGGTTGCTGATTGGTTGTAGTATATGTTCTTGATTACTCGAAGGTCTTTGTTATCCAGATCAGTTGCCTTTAGTATATCCATGAGCTTATCGTGCTTGATTCTGTCGAAAACCTTCTGGTAGTTGATAAAGCATACATAAATATCGCAGTTGACGTCTCTGCACCTTTGAAATAATACCTGAACCGCGAACAAGGCTTTTCTTGTACCTAACGCATCCCTGAATCCAAACTGCGTTCGTGAAATCTGTGACTCGCATTTCTGATAAATTAGTGATGTTGGGCATGCGTTTAATTCGCCCGCAGCAGTTAATTGGACAATAATTATTAAATAGGAAACAGTCTGACAATAGAATCATGGCTCCACCAAAAATGTTTTTGATTGTCGTGAATATCTTTCAAAGTTCTGTCCAGTCACTGTAATGACCTCTTGTAAGCCAATGTACATTCATCTCAAGAGATTAATTTGCATACCTTTAAAATCTTCGCCATTGCTCTATTTTTGGCGATGTTGCAATCTGGTGTTTCATTAATGTATATTTAATGGTAATTTGAAGACAAAGTTTGCAATTCGTCCGCCTGCCAATAAAATCGCAGATATTCCAGATGAAGCAAACGCTAGCGCTACTGCGATCTGATCCGTGCCAATAACAATAAAATTATTAATGCTTTTTCTGTCTATCCCCAGCATCAATGAAGTAAATTCCACCAGATCCAATTTTCACACCTTATCAAAGTATCGCACGCAATCCTTTGTTGTTGATTCAATTGTAGAAAATTTGTATGAACTATTTCGGCAAATGCTTCAGTGTTGAACTGTTGGCCTCTTTGCAACTATTGTTTTCTTTCATAAAGTCACAAAGGAAATGAATAACTTTTATTTACTGTGAAATAATAATGGTGTGTCATAAATTTTCTTTGAAAGATAATTATGCTACCTAAAAACTATGTTTTGATAATAAACTAAAATAAATAAATAAAATAAAAGACAGGCCAAATAATTTCGGCGATTTATTCTTATTAATATAGATTAGAATTGATCATATTTGTAATTTAGTGAGTTTTTTTAAGTTGAAATAAAGTTAATTAAAACCACGATTGCTTCACTTAATATCTAAACCCACAGAAAAAGGTAACAATACATACCGTTGTATGGTCGTTCGTTGTTAATTCTAATAAAAATGCTCCTTATACAATGCGCGTGTAGCCTCCCCCACTAGCTATGTATTTTCTCAATCATTAAAAATTTAAATTTATTAAATTTGGTAATAGTTTTATGATCTCAGCCATAAAACTTAAATTTTTTAAATTTGATAATAGTTTTTATGATGTGTTAGTGACATATTCAATAAAAATTGCAGATAGTTGCCATGTTGTAAGATACTTTTCAGTTGTATCATATGCAGGTAGTATATTACTAGGTTTGTCTTTTTAGTTTTGCATATAGCCGCTTAGAGGGCGCCACCAATAAAACCTTCCGACACAAATGTAACCTCAATCTTTTGTTGACATAAATCGTGAGTTTTATTGCGATAGAAGTCGTTTAGATACAGTGAATTTTTGAAATTAGCAAGTCTAAAAATAGACCTTTGATCCCAGATTCCCAGACGATTTTGACAGTACATTTTTTTTTGCTGAGAACATTTTTGAGCAATCATGTTTTTACATTTTCGGAGAGGATTATCCCAAAGTCAATGTCTCGCTGAAATGTTTGGGAATGAAGGATCACACCAGTCAACTATTTCCCGCTAGTATTGCGAATTTCAACGTCGGATGAATAGGCCGTGTAACATACTGGGAGATAGAGGCATCTTTGGACATTTCAAAGACCTCGATCCAAAAGATCCTACATGAAGAACCGGGTGTTACGAAGTTGGTTTCGCATTGGATCCCTTATTTGCTCACAGAAGAGCAAAAAGCGGTTCGCGTCAATTGGTGTCGAAAAAAATTGGAACGGTTCAACAAAGGAAGCTTAAAAAACGTTTATGGTATTTTTAGTGGCGGTGAATCTTGGATTTACTCCGACAAACTGAAAAATAAACGCCAATCCGCTGTGTGGGTGGAGGAAAAACCAACAAAAGTGATCCGTTCTCGAAGTGTGTCAAAGAAAATGGTCGCAATTTTTGTGTCAAAATCTGGTCGTGTGGTAACAATTGCTTTAACAGATCGAAGAACGGTTACTACTGATTGGTATATAACCGTTTGTTTACCAGAAGTTATCGCGAAACTCCGACAAAGCAACACACGAAGCCGAATCATTCTACATGACAGTGCAAGTGCTCACACTGCCCAAAAGACAATAGAGTTTTTGGAGATTCAAAACATCTAATTGTTAAACCATCCACTGTATAACCCGATCTAAATCCTAATGACTTCTTCACGTTCCCAAAGATCAATAATTTAATGCTTGGCAGCGATTCCAGTCGCCAGAAAAAGCCGTCGATGTCTTTAAAACAGCAATTTTGTATGTGTCAACTGAAGACTGAAATAACTGTTTTACCGATTGGTTTGAACGTATGCAAAAGTGTATCGATCTTGTTGGGACATATTTTGAAAAGCAATAAAGTATATGCAAATTTCTGCGATCCTCTTGGGCATTTTCAAAATAGTGACTCTTCAATGTTCAATGTCCACTGTAAATAAAATATTGACTATCCATCATAAGATGATCGTTTCCAGCTTTTATGGAAAACGTTCAAACATGTCAATTTATTTTTCCAGTTGTTATGTCACTCCTAGACTTATGTGGAATTCTGTTGTGGCTTTTCAAGCTTTTTTATATTTATTCTATCAAAATATATATTAAATAACATTAAAAAAAATATATCTTTTAAAAAAGATAATTTTTTAATTAATGTAATTCATATCCTTTTTAAATAAGAGTGATTTCGGCGACCTATATTCAAAATAATCGATAGGATGCTGTTCGGATTTCATCCCAAATTTTAACAAGACGTTGTCCCACTTTATCCAAATTATTGGATCAGTTTAGGAGGTTTGTAGGACGTGCACCAAGCTTGCCCTTAACATGCCCAATGAGGTCAAAATTTATATATAATATCATTTTATAGTAATAATTTCAACTTCAGACTATTTAAAGAAAAGTGTTGCAAAAAAACTTTTTCTAAATACTCATAAATGTTATTTAATACTGGATGATAAGCTTTAAAGTGTATATTAACCCATTAACACCCAATTTTTTTTTAAATTTCAAAATTTTACTTATACAGAATAATAATCAGTAATCTTGTTCTTAATAAGGAAATATTCATGAAATAAGTTACATCTTTGCGTTTTCGAATTACGACCTGATCTATAAATAGGACGCTGGGCGTTAGGGTTATCATAATTTCAAGTATGTCTGAATGATTTTAAAACAGTTATGAGAATTAAAATTTTTGTTTGCATCTAATAAAACATAGTTTATTTTTTATGGTACTGACGTTAGTGGAACCCTAATAAGACCGGTACTCACATATGGCTCAGAAACCTGGACACTTACTAAAAGAGAGGAAACGTTGTTAGCCACCTTCGAAAGAAAAATATTGCGACACATATATAAGGGCACAAAAGAAAACGGAATATGGCGAAGACGATACAACTCTGAACTATACAAAATATACCAGGATCCGGATATTATAACATTCATCAAAATAGGACGGCTGCGTTGGATAGGACATGTAGAAAGAATGGAAGAAGGCGAAATACCAAACAAAATATTCAAACAGATGCCAGTAGGAAAAAGAACAAGAGGAAGACCGAAACTGAGATACTTAGAACAAATAGAAAATGATATAACAACCTTAAAAATAAAAAACTGGAGAAAAAAAGCACGAAACAGATCGGAATGGAGAAGAATCCTAGAACAGGCCAAGACCCAAAAAGGGTTGTCGAGCCAGTGATGATGATGATGACGTTAGTGGTCTTTTTTTCACGTTTTCCATGAAGTGTCCTTTTCCATCTAATCTTACGTCCATTAAAACTTTTGCTGATGATGTACTCGGTTTTCCTACTATACTTCTTGTACTAAGAGTCAATTTTAGGTAGGGAATTGTTACAGATCGACGAAAATCTAATAGGGTAATATTTGACTTATAATAATAATGGCCAATACCACTTGGCTCTGATTTTAGTGAAATATTTTCCAACAAACCAGTCGTGTTGATGTAGGTCTCACCTACCTCCCACGCCTCCCATGTAGGTATTATAATTTTTTAGCACTTGCGTGAGAAATTAAACGTTTTCCTTTGAGCTTGCGATCCCATCTATTGTATTAGCTTGTGCTAGAGGTTCTATATTATCAAAATTAGATGCTATAGTAACACTTATTATCTTTCCATTTTACAAGTATTTCTCCATTTATATCAAACCGAAAATCATATAAACCACGAGCTTATTTACCAAGAGTTTTTGTATCTTGTCTAGGATAATTCGATAATCTTTTTTCCTGCAAAGTTCCTGTTCCTCGGATCCACGTTTTTGTAAATGAATTCATCATCATCAACCTGTGTACGTCCACTGCTGGACATATGTCTCCCTCAGCTCGTTCCATCTGTCTCTGTCTTGTGCGGCTTGAATCCAATTATTGCTAATACGCTTCAGGTCGACAGTCCATCTAGTTGCTGGGCGTCCTCTGCTCCGTATTGCTTCTTGCCTTGGTCTCCACTCTAAAATACGTTTTGTTCATCGGTTCTCCGATGGACAAAACGAATTACCAACCGGTAATTACTTACATTAGTAAGGCTAGAATACATGTATGCTATTAGCATACAAGTATTGATACAACGAGCAAGAGATGTTAATACAGATGTCTTTGCCTGTTTCATTGCCGAAAAGGCATTTGACAAAGTACAGCATGAGAGGCTTATTGAAACTTTGCGAATTGCAAACATCGATGACAAGGATATAAGAATAATAGCCCATCTCTATAGGAAATAAGTAGCCAAGATTCGAGTAGACAATCAATTATCCGATGAAGTCCCAATACAAAGAGGAGTACGACAAGATTGCATACTCTCGCCTTTGCTGTTTAATGCGTACTATCTATTTCGAGAAGCTTTAGGAGAAACGAATGATGGCGTGATTGTTAATGGTGAAGTAATAAATAATCTAAGATATGCAGACGACACTGTCCTTGTTGCGGATAGTGCTGAAGGATTACAAAGACTGATAGATCAAGTAGTTAACATCGGTAGAAAATATGGAATGAAACTTAATAATAAGAAGACGAAAATTATGATCATAAGCAAAAACCAAGATACAGATGCAAAGTTTATGGCAGATAATGAGGTATTGGATAGAACAGAAAAAATAACATACCTAGGATGCAACATCACAGACAGCTGGGATTGGGACTCATACGAGATTAAATGCAGGATCGAAAAAGCAAGGAGTGCCTTCCAACAGATGAAGAAAGTTCTCTGCAATTTAACCTTGAACTTAAATCTCCGACTCAAAATCCTTAATTGTTATGTGTTTTCTGTTCTTATGTATGGAGCAGAGGCATGGACACTCACCGATGCGTCTTGCAGACAGTTGCAGTCTTTCGAGATGTGGTGCTATCGTCGCATGCTCAGAATATCATATGTACATCATATAACTAACGATGCAGTAATGCAACGTTTACAAAAAGAACCTGAAGTCTTGAAATCCATTAAAGAAAGAAAGTTAGCATAATTCGGACATATAGTGAGAAATGAAAATAAATACAGAATACTACTATTGATATTAAAAGGGAAAATAGAAGGAAATAGAGGACCAGGACGCCGCCGAATATCCTGGCTTGAGAATTTGAGACAGTGGACAGGTATGACCACCACAGACCTATTTCGAACAGCTGCTAATAAAATACGATGGGCCATTGTGGTAGCCAACATCCATAGAGGATAGGCACTGACAGAAGAAGTAAGGCTAGGGATTAGTCTGAAATTTGAACAGTGGAATGTGGTTTATTTTTTATTCACTTTACAATCTATACATTTTTACCCGCTGAGCTATAGTTTTTCCGTATTTCTCGTTCAAAAAACTGATATTTTGACATAAATTTCAAACTGCATCCCCCATTACATCTGCTGTCAATGATGTGTGTATGCGTAGTGCATACTTTTTGAACCGATGTTGCCACACTTTTCAAATATATTGTTTATTGCGAAAATACTAATTCGAGTACCTTCATAAAGTAATAACGATAATGAGTATCATTTCAGTTTCCTGTTTCTAAGGGATTCATATAACTTTATTTTATTTGTTATTAACTTATGTTATTACAGTAGACTCCCTCTATAACGAGAACTGAAATGACAGACTAATTACCTCGTTATATGCCGATTTTGTTATATCAGACAACAATAATAATGTGCATACATATGAATATGTAGTTTTCTAAAACATTAACTTCCTATATAGAAGCCATGATGCTAAATATTGTTTGAATGGCGTTTTTGAAAAAAAAATTGTTTACTTTTGTTGTCAATGAAATACATTAAAACAAAAAAGAGTTGTTTACTTTTATTGTCAATGATATACGTTAAAACAAAAAATCTGTACTTACATTTTTTTTCCAACTACATAATTTATAAAGCGTATTTTCAAGGATAACATAAACTATTGCTTCTGCAATTGGAAGAAGTCTGTCATTTTTGACTGCTTTAAATTGTCCAGTATTGTTCTATCTATCATATTCTCTAAAGATGTGAAACAGTTGTATTTATTGTAAAGAAGTTTATTGCGGGCGGCAGTTAAAAAGGGTATTTATTTATAGCCACGGCCGGGACAAAAACATAAATAGGTCATAGGTCAAAACATCGATAGGTTTTATTTGATTATGATAAATGAGTTTTTGCGAAATAGTAAAGAGTCCTCGTTTCCTCTTTGCACCGTTGCTATAAAACTGAATATATAGTTTTATGTTGTATTTCATTGGATGCATTGGTTATTCACTTGTGTGATCGCGCATAGACGTGAAAAATAAAAACAAAAGAAACGAAAACGCAATGTAACGAGAGATTACGCGACCATACACTACGTGGAGCAGTAGTTAAAACGCAGTCCCATGCGCGTTCCTTAATAATATAAAACAGTATAATCCGAATCCAACTTCAAATCCTATTCCAAATCTGGTCAAATCAAATCGAATCGAAAGGAATTGAACTGAATTGAATTAAAAACCATCACTTCGTGCGTAGACGATAAAAAAAGCGATACTTCCCGATTAGGTTAAGTTAGGTTTTATTTTGTTATCAAAAAATTTAAATTCAATTATTTACTCCGCAAAAAACAAATGTATTCGCTCCGTGCGTGACCATGGTGGGGGACCTTGAAACGATGCCAGCGTGCGTAGCGGCGAAATATGACAACATTGGACCTTTTGGATTTTTTTACGCATAAATTTTATCAAAAATGGGTGCAAATACATGTTGCGTATTTAATTGTACTAATAATAGCAAAAATAGTGAGTGTAGTTTTTATAGTTTTCCAAAGATTACATATAAATTAGAGAAAAAAAAAAGATGGATTCGTGCTATTAATGTGAAAAAGGAAATATCACATAATTTCATTTTTATGCAATTGAAATAGAAAAAATTTAAATAATTTACCTTAAATGATATTTCATAAGGCTTCAAACTAACTGCAGCTTGCCTGATTACTTTAGCTTTTATATCATAACTTTTACTATTATTGTTTTTAATTACATGCTCTTCCACATGCAAAATTTGATTTGCAAGTACTAGATTGTTTCCTTTCTTTTCTGTTTGATATTGAAAAGATAAATTATGATGAATTTTTAGAAACCCAGTTTTTAATATTACATTTATTTTGTACATAAACTGAAAAAATATAACTAAAAAACTAACTATTAATACTTGTCAATTTATCTATTTAACATATGTTTAATCTCAAATTGGGAGGTCCAAAACTGTCAGATTAATGCGGTAAATGTCGCGTCAGTCACGCACGGAGCGAATATGTGGCAACGTTGAACCTGTGTAGAATATTTTATATTATGCGCAAACGCGCTTGACTCCTTTTTCCAAATGAATGAATTTTGGTCATTTTACAATATTTTATTTTTTTGTATAATTTAACAGGGAAAAAATAATTGAAATTTACAATTTGTTTATGCATTTTATATAACTAAGGCTATAATTTTTTTTAACATTTTTAGACGTTTCGTATGTTTCCGTAATAAAAAACCCGAAAAGTTCAAAAAAATTCTCATTTTTAGCGACCCTTACTAATGTAAACAAATAGCAATAAATCTTATGATAAAAACTTACATTTAGTAAGTTTTAGTGTTTTATTGACCATACAACATAATGACAATCGCTGTGACATGTTACACGTTTCACAGTAGGTACGAACTGTCGTAATTGTCACATTGACATTTAAAATTTAAAATGAAGTTCTGAAAGAATAAACAAATAATTAATAAAATGAGGTAGTATTTTTTATGTTTAAGTTTGGAAAATTTTTATTGTTTTTTTTTATTTAAAAGTACAAACGATTCTTATTCTGATTTTTTTTCTTCTTTCTTGTCTTATTGTTATAAGCTTTGTATACTCTAGAGATGAGATTGCAATAAATCTTAATTCCTATGGTCAACAAAACGGTGTCGTTATCTGTATAAATGATGTATCCCAGATATGTTATTGACTTATTAAAAATCGTATTTTCTTTCTATTGATTTCTTCTTTTAATACGGATAATTAATATTAAATTAAAAGTTGAATTTCGAAATGTGAAAATGAGAATAATGGCTTAGAAAGAGGTTAATAAAAAAATTGTAACTTCATCAGAAATAATACCAAATATTTACGTACAATTGTAAACACATATCCAATAATTGTAAACATTTTAATTAAATTGCGCCAATTTGATTTTCTTCTAAAGATGCTCCGAATAAAACGCCTAGAAAAGTATACTTACTTAATTGACAATATCTTCATAAAAATGGTATAACCAAAAGCTGGGCGTGGGAATAGTAGCATTAATTATAGAAATAGAAACCAACTAAATGACAACAGTCACGGAAGCCGTGTTGCTAAAATTAAGTAGAACTTTTTAGAAATATATTATTACGTGTTTACAGGTATCCGTGTTTGGTATACTCTAGTCACCGGTACAGGCGTATACTCCCAAGTAAACTAGATGTGTTAAAAGCTACAGAAGGAGCAAAAAGACATCCAGAAAATAAAAAATTAATATACAGGGTGTGGCATTAGTGTGAGTAAATCCAATTACTCATTTTATTATCACCTGTGGTAGTCCGCAGTTGCAACCACGTTGGTAAAAGTTTCTGACGGCTGTTTATAATTTTCGGGCGTATAATAGTCCTGGTCGCTCCAGTATCCACCAACAAGATAAACTTTTTACCATTTATTTCTCCATTTACATATACACTATGCCCACGATATTTCAAAGAAGCTAATAGATTCGTTCTAGTTTTCCTGGTGATTTGCGTTGTACCTAGGGTGCTTACTTACAAGTGTTTGTGACCATACCGCATGTTTAGTCTCTTCTTAAGTTATTCGAAATCATCTGTCTCCTCTACGGCTATGGTTTAAAGTATATTCAAGGAATCTTATCGAAGAGCAATAGCCATGTTTACAATTTTACAGCCTTTTCTGTTTCGGACCATCCATTCGCTCTTGCAGCTGATTCGAACTGTTTTCCATGACGATTTTCCATGACTTTCCGTTGAAAGTTGGGACTTTAACACGAACAGAACTTCCTTCCTTCAAATGTCAGCCGTGGCTTCAACTTACATTTCGTCTCGTTGTCTTTTGTCTCTACTGTAAGTGATCGAATTCCTCCGTCTGCTGTCTCTTCTTTTCAATCTCGTATCTGTTCTTCAAAAGACGAAATATCATATCAAGATGTTTTATCATCAAGAGAAGAAATTTCTGTTCCAACACTAACACTAAAACACAATTAATTTATAACTTAGCAGTACAGATTCATTTTATTGACTAACTCTCTACTTCTTATGGTGCCCTATCCAATTAGTGGATGTTGGCGAGAATTCTGGCATACTCCTCTCGGTCTTGTGTGGCTCTAAAGAGTGCATGGGCATCGAGATTTGTCCAATCCCTTATGTTTTTAAGCCATGAGTGTTTCTTTCTTCCGATGCCCCGTTTTCCGTCTATCTTATCTTCCCTTCCATAATAAGCTTTAAGAACTGGTACTTGGAATTTCGAAATATATGACCAAGATAAGCAGTTTTTCTTCTTTTTATTATTGGCAGCAATTCTCGTTCTCTGCCCATTCGATTTAATACTTCGACATTTGTTGTGTGATCTGTTCAGGGAATTTTAAGTAGTCTTCTAAATACCCACATTTTAAAGGCCACCAATCGGTTCATCACATTGGCCTTTATGGTCCAGGTTTCTACACCATATAGCAGTATGGAGTAAATGTAATATTTTACAAAGCGATATCGAAGCGTTAAGTTAAGGCTGCTGTTGGTTAGCAAGGTTCTCATATTAGTAAATGCTGTTCTGGCTTACTCAATCCTGCTACGTATCTCAATGTCTGGATCTAGATTTTCAGTTATCCAACTACCGAGATATCTGATCTTGGGGACCTTTTGGATGTTCTTATTGTTTACTCTTATATTTAATTGCATATTTCGTGTTCTGCTAACCACCATTACCTTCGTCTTGTCTATATTAATCTTCAAGCCTAGTCGTTCTCCTTCAGTGCTTATTCTATCTATTAGTCGTTGTAGCGCTTCTTGGCTATCAGCTATTATGACTATATCATCAGCATAGCGAAGATTACTAATAGTTTGTCCGTTGATTTTGATTCCATCTTCAGTGTCACTTAAGGCACTATCGAAAATCGTTTCAGAGTAAAGATTAAAAAGGAGGGGTGACAGAACACAACCCTGTCGTACACATTTTTCGATTTAAAAAGTATGATGTAGATTCCAGTCCTACTCTCAGAAATACCACTTGATTCATATAAAGGTTCTTTATGATATTTTAAGGTCATTCTCATCTATCGAACGTTCCTGGAGCAATCTTACCAATTCTGAATTATTAACACAATCGAACGCTTTCTGGTAATCTATAAAGCATAGGAAGACATCTTTTTGCTGATCTCTGCATTTCTGAAGTAGGACAGTTAAGCTATAAAGTGCTTCTTTTGTGCCAAATCTCTGTAACTCTACAATAATTGTAATTTCTCCTTATATATTTGTCCCCTTATTCTGGAATTCCATCGAAGTCCTCCAGCGGAACGTTGCCTCGTTAAACAGGTTTCTAGACCCTTCGTTTATATTATTAATTTTTGTTTTAATTTATTTTTTTTTCTTTATATTAAAAAAAAAATAGTAAAAAAATTGTTGATCGGCCTTGGACAAATCTAAACTGATTTTCGGTTTCTTCACTTCAATTTATTTCTCCCATATTTTCATAGTGTGACCAAGTAGCTTTATGATCCTATTGTTTGTGCATTGCTGTGTATCTTTCTTTTTTTTGTTAACATGTACTAATAAACTACTTCTCCATTAGTCTGGAATTTGTCCCACTTCCATAATTCTATTAAACAAACCTGTGAGCCAATCTGTTCCTGTCTCTCCTAAAGCTGTCCACATTTGCCCAGGCATACGTGACCATTGGGACCATACAGACCATTGCAGTTACTGTCTCCGTAAACTCAACTGTTTTTTTTTGTCAAATTCTTCATTTAACAAATTGTCAAAGTACTTTTTTCATCGTTTTGTGACATCCTTTTTGTAAACTAGTATTTTATTATTTTAGATTCCATCTCGTTCATTTATTCGGATTAAAATACTTTGTTTTCTTTGCTCTATGTTAAGGTTATTTCATATACTTTTACCCTCCCTGGTATCAAGTTGATCGTATAAATTTTTATAGGCATCTGCTTTAGCTTTTGCTACTGCTATTTTCGCTTCATTTCTGGCGACTTTATAGTTTTTCAAATATATACTCGATAAAGTAAAACAATAAAGAAATGTAGAATAATATTGTTTTTGCAAATTATCATGTATTTGACTACGAAATAATTTACGTGAAGGGAGAAATATTCACTCGTATACCTTTATCGAGTCGGAGGTGAGGCAGAATAGTATTTTCTGTGAGACGGGTGTTTAGTTTAGTAATTAAGTTAAGTATTTCGCCATTTATATCTATTCCACAGGGTTGACCTTCAAGCTTCAAGCACTTATTTGAATAATTGATCGAATATAAATTGAATCATGTTGGGGATACAACCTTTTCTACTTCCCCTTGCAGAGGACGTTTGAATATTATTTCGAACTTTTACTTTTGCGGTTTTATTCTGGTACAAATTCGTATTGATACGAATATATAATTTGTCGTCATTTCCTACAGTCTTAAATTTCCGAGCTAATTTAACATCTCGGATAAATTACCGACGACCTGAGAATATTTATTATTAATACAACATAAGCCAATCCTTTTGCGGTTACTATGCTCTAACTTATCTAATTCTGTGACCTTAAATAAGCATCCGATTGATACATGGATGTATCAAATCTAAATATCTAAAACTTAGGATTAAAAATTCAGAACAAGAATGAACTGCAACGTCAAAAGCAGGGATATAAGTAGAATAAAAGACATTTTTTTTATTACAACTGCGTCCGCAACAAAGTAAATGGATCTACGCGAGTAAATAGAACTTTCCTTGAAGAATTAGTGAATTAAGGCCATGTTCCTTCAAACAATTTTCAAAAAATCGAAATTTACTCTTAAGGTGAGTTGACACGATCCTAGAATGCTTGGATTTCAACTTGGACCAAGTGGACTTATACAAGTGTACTTGTATTAAGTTGGTTACCACGGTTAAATGACTTGGATGTCAAATAACCATTGTAAAGATAGCGGAAGTGATTGTGGAAGATGTTCTAGTGGTTGCTGATATGTTGATACTCTTGAAGTAGTACTCTCTAGCTTGAAATTCAGAAAAAAGGAATAAAAAATAAAAAATGCCGCATTTCTAGCATCCTTATTTTTATATTCCTTTATCCGTACATTCCATAATGCTTCCTCAGCTTTGTATAACTCAATGAATCTTAACACTCTCCCTTTCCGACCATTTTCTTTTTGTGTTTACTTCTTGTTTTCGATTTTTCGACACCGACGCCATTTTAATTTTACAATTCCTCACTACTTGGATCCAAGGAAGTTGGCCAGCGTCCTGCTTGACTTGGATATAACCTGTTGATAGAAGTGTACTTGGATGTACAGAGGTGACATGATCAAAGTAGCTTCCAAGAGTTGCGTGCGCAACGTCCAAGCAGGCTTTAACCAAGTACATTTGGATGTCAATTGTCAACCCGCCTTTAGAAATATTATATAGTCCGTCTAGAAAGTATCCGGAATTTTATATTTTTCCTAATTTTAATAGATTTCCTTTTTGTAACATTTTAAGACAAAAGTAATACATCAAGTAGGTTGTGCCGATAGTAGGTTATGGACAAAATCGCATAACAACACCATCTGTCAAATATTGTTGTTTGTAAACAGACTTAAGATTTGTGAAATAATGTCGCAAGTAGAAAAAAGGAAAGTGGTGAAATATTTGTATAGAAAGGGTGTCCGAAACGTTAAAAAGTTGTGCAATTGACAACTCGGAAAAAGTGCAGTGTATGAGACAATAAAGAGGATAAAAAATGGCATAGATATGAGACATAAACCAGTTTCGGGTAGACCGCGTAAGATTCGCGGAAACAATTTAAATGCTTTAGTGGCTTTAGGACGACAAAATCAACGCTTAGGGTTTCGAAAATTAGCGAACAGATTTGGAAATTAACGAAGAATAAAGTGTGCCCAGAAACTGTCCGCATGTCACTGAAAAAGCAAGGCTACATATCAAGAAATCCAAAAAAATCCCTACAATGACACCTCTGCAAAGGAAACGAAGAATAGATTTTTGTCAACGTTTTCAAAAAGATAATTTTAATAATGTCTTTATATCTGATGAAAGTTGTTTCCAGCTTGGTGCAAATCATGTAAAAGTCCTATCAAGAGAAAATGTTACCGTTCAAATTTCCAAATTTCCCACTAAAGTAACGGTTTGGGGAGCAATATCTCAGCGTGGTGCTACACCTCTCTGTATAGTTAACGGTACTGTTGATAGTGCAAAATATTGTGACATCCTAAATAGTTTTCTTCTTAAAACGGCTCATGTTTTATATCCAGAGGGGTGACGTTTTCAGCAAGATAATGCAAAATGCCACACTTCTGCTTATACTCAAACTTGAATGCAAGAACACGAATTGGCAACAACGTTGTGGCCAGCAGCATCTCCAGGTCTTAGCCTCATTGAAAACATATGGGGACTGATGAAGATTGAAGTGGAACGAGCAGCGCCACGAGATAAAGGTTTGATTCGGTCAGTTTTACAGGCCTGGAACACCATTACCGAAAATTATGGCCTTGACCTAGTTTCGGGTGTACCTGGACGTTTAGTTAAGTGTTTAGATTTAAATGGAGGTTGTAAGTATAAGTAAATGAGATAAATTATTTGTTGAAATTTTATATTTCAAGTGATAGAAATGAATACCTTAAAATTGTAATTCTGATTTCTTTTTTCCGGATACTTTCTAGACGGACTATAGAATTATAATAGTCCCTAAGTTCCGCTCGGACTTGAGGTAGGTAGAGAAGAGAGGAGAGCGGTGCGCGCCAAGCGGTTAATCCGGCCACTAAAGCGGTCGGATGACCGCAGAGGTTTGCCTTAATCGGCTTTTCTCGAAACTACGTTTTTTCAACTAAGTGTCACTCTTATTTCGAATCTATTGCACTTATCAGAATGAACCAAACGGTATTTTACTCTTTAGATATTTCTCTATGGTCTTTATTTAACATTACACAAAGACTTATACAATAATTAAATACATAATAATGTCTTCATGTGGAGTCATATGCCTGTTTTGGTACTTTGAATATCGTCATACATCATGGAACCTTTTCTTTTTTCTCAGGGTCATTCATGCAGAGTATGTGATTGTATTAGGGAATTGTATGACACATAACCATTGAAGTTTTCCCAATTCCTATGTTCAGTGTTGAGACCACCAGTTGCCACAGTTCAGTGTCCACTTTTTCATAGTATCTGCCCACCTCCACTTAGATTCACATGCAGTTCGATACAGTTATCGAGGTTTGGGTAATTCAAAAATATTAATTTGAATATTATTAATATAAATTAATTAATTAATTTAACTTACATAATAAATTAAGATATTGTTTCAGGTTTTTCTATCAAACTAATAAAAACTCAAAACGTAAGTTTTTCTGTTTAAATGTGC